>NC_086319.1:185175166-185484273 GCF_036172605.1 Pelobates fuscus
TACCAATCTCTGAAACAATAAAATTTGTAATCCACAAGGTTCCTCGTCACTCCGACTGAGTCGTGCGCTTTAACCGGATCTTGCAGGGATTCTCTGGATCTGCTGTAACTTGCCAAGAATCGACTGCTGCTGGTTTAACCCTGGAGTGATGTATCCACGGAGTCACTTCGGCCACTTTTATCGCTGTAGGGGTAGACAAAAGAACAACATAAGGACCTCTCCACTTGGGCCCTAACGGTACATTATTCCACTCTTTAATCCACACTTGGTCTCCTGGGTGATAACTATGAACAGGGGGATAAATATTCACAGGTAATCTATCTTGTACCCATTTCTGTACCTCCTCCATAGTCTTACCCAACTCTACAACCTGCTGCCGAGTAATTCCTTCTCCCAACTGACTCAAATCCCCCCTTAAGTTACCAAGTACGGGAGGTGGTCGCCCATACATGATTTCAAAAGGAGAGAGGCCCATCCTTCTGGTAGGTGTACTGCGGATTCGTAACAGAGCTATAGGCAAAAGAACATTCCACTTAAGTTGGGTTTCCTGACACATTTTTGCCAACTGGTTCTTAATAGTTCTATTCATTCTCTCTACCTTACCAGAACTCTGAGGTCTATATGCCGTATGAAGTCTCCACTTTATACCAAGCATATGAGTCAGTTGTTGTAGGCATTGATGAACAAAAGCTGGACCATTGTCCGATCCTATAGAGCAGGGTAGTCCATATCAAGGTATTATTTCTCGTAACAGGAATCTCACAACTTCTCCTGCTTTCTCGGTACGAGTAGGACATGCTTCTACCCAGCCTGAATAGGTGCACACAACTACTAGTAGGTAGCGATGTCCACCAGATTTAGGCATTACTGTATAGTCAATTTGTAGATCGGACATAGGGAGTCCCCCCATAAACTGGACTCCTGGTGGCTTTACTGGTCCTTGCCTTGCATTATTTTTAGCACACGTCACACATCTTCGTACAATGGCTTGAGTTAAGTTGGACAATCTTGGTATGTAGAAATGTTTTCTGAGAGATTCTTCTGTAGAATGTGTCCCGTTGCGATAGTTTTGGACAATTTCTAGTGATGCTGGAATAACTATTCTCCCATCTTCTAACTGATACCATTTGTTCTCCAAATACTTTCCAGGTTCAGTCTTTAACCACTCCTCTTCTTGAGCTGTATAAACTGGAGTCCATTGAGACAGTGGGGTTGGTATAAGAGCAGCTATATGTTCCACATATTCCTGTCTTCCTGATTCAGCGGCACTCTTAGCTGCATTATCTGCCATCCGGTTTCCTTTGGTTACATCACCATCTCCTCTCAGATGCGCTCGACAATGTATAATTCCGACTTCTTTCGGTTCCCATACTGCTTCCAATAGTTGTAGGATTTCAGCTGCGTACTTGATTTCTTTGCCCTCTGAATTCAATAGTCCTCTTTCTTTATACAAAGCTCCGTGGGCATGAGTGGTTAAAAACGCATACTTGGAGTCCGTGTAGATGTTCACTCTTAAACCTTCAGCCAATTGTAACGCTCGTGTCAGTGCTATCAATTCTGCTTTCTGTGCTGATGTTCCTTTTGCCAGTGGCCGAGCTTCTATCACCTTGTCTATCGTTGTTACTGCATATCCTGCATAGCGGATCCCTTCTTTCACATAACTACTGCCGTCTGTGTAATATTGAACGTCGGGGTTCTGGATGGGAAAATCACGAAGATCTGGTCTACTTGAGAATACTTCATCCATCACTTCCAAACAATCATGTTGACTTTCAGTAGGTTGTGGCAAAAGGGTAGCTGGATTTAACCCCTTAAGGACCAAACTTCTGGAATAAAAGGGAATTATGACGTGTCAGACATGTCATGTGTCCTTAAGGGGTTAAGGTATTTACAGTCTCTAAATGCACTCTTGGGTTTTCACACAACATTGCTTGATACTTAGTCATACGGCTGTTACTAAACCAATGATTTCCTTTGTAATCCAACAACGTCTGTACTGCATGTGGGACTCGTACATAAAGTTCTTGACCCAGAGTGAGTTTATCGGCTTCAGCTACCAGCAAGGCGGCTGCAGCTATGGCTCTTAGACAAGGTGGAAGTCCGCTGGCCACTGCATCCAATTGCTTAGACATGTAGGCAACGGGTCTTTGCCATGATCCCAAGTACTGTGTCAATACTCCCACAGCCATTCTTCTTTGCTCGTGTACATACAGGTAGAATGGTCGTGTGTGATCAGGCAGACCTAATGCTGGGGCACTCATCAAAGCCTTCTTCACATCTTCAAATGCCTTTTGCGTTTCTGGGGTCCATAGGAAGGGATCGTGTTCTGTACCCTTGATAGCTGCATACAGAGGTTTTGCCAATATCGCGTAACTGGGAATCCATATCCTACAGAAGCCTGCTGCCCCCAAGAACTCTCGCACTTGTCTTCTATTCTTGGGTGTTGGTATTTGGCACACAGCTTCTTTTCTCTCTGGCCCCATTATCCTTTGACCTTCAGAGATATGGAATCCCAGATATTTGACAGTTGGCAGACACAACTGAGCCTTCTTCCTAGACACTTTGTTTCCTGCCTTCCAGAGAATGTGTAGTAGATCGTGCGTGGCTTGCTGACATATTTCCCTTGTGACTGCGGCTATCAACAAGTCATCTACATATTGTAACAATACACACTCTCCTGGGATTGACTCGAAATCCAGTAGATCTTGACTTAGAGCTGAACCGAACAGGGTAGGTGAATTTTTAAACCCTTGGGGCAGTCTTGTCCAAGTCATCTGGCGTTTTGAGCCCGTTACAGCATTTTCCCATTGGAAAGCGAAGATACATTGGCTTTCTGCGGCAATTCGGAGGCAAAAGAAGGCATCTTTGAGGTCTAAGACTATAAAATAGGTAGCCCCGCCCGGAATTAAAGCAAGCAGGTTATACGGATTGGGCACAACTGGATGTATACTAACAACCGCATCATTGACTGCTCTCAAGTCCTGCACAGGGCGATACTCATCTGTACCGGGCTTTTGAACAGGCAGCAATGGGGTGTTCCAGGGGGAAGTACAGAATTTTAGGATACCATACCGTATGAACTTATCCAGATAAGATTGAATGTTCTTCTTAGCCTTCTGCGGGATGTGATATTGCCGTAGGCTCACTGGATAAACCCCAAGTTTTAGTTCGATTTTAATAGGTGGAATATTGCGGGCCAGTCCTGGTGGGTTGTTCTCTGCCCAAACTCCTGGTATGTTGAATAAGGATTCATCACTCCTAGGGTTTTGGCTAGTCAACGCTGTATAAAGTCGCCACTCTTCTTCCTTTGGTATGGATAATGTCATAATACCTGAAGGTCCATTAAACTTTAAGGATGTTGTTCCGTTTGGTAGGAACGTAATCTGCGCTTGTAATTTGGATAGCAAATCACGTCCCAGCAATTGGACTGGACATTCAGGCATGTAAAGGAATTGATGTCTTACTACGTGGCCTCCCAATGTACAGAGTCGACTTTTAAGAACCGGTTTTGCAGCACTCCTTCCAGTTGCTCCTATTACAGTAATAGTTCTTCCAGATGGAGGAGCAACTAGGTTAGTCACCACCGAATGTTCTGCACCAGTGTCGATCATGAATGCACTCCTTTTCCCCCTATTGATACATCGACCATAGGCTCCGCTCGACCAAGGGGGATGGAGTCCGGTCGGTATCAATAGTCCTCCATGACCGTGTCAGCCAATCCTACAAAGTCCCTACCTTCTCTATCGCGGGATCTTTGCGCTGCGGGATAGTACCTATCCTCTCTTACACTCCCTCTATTACCATTACTCCCTCCGGGACCTCCTCTACCTCTCGCTCTGCCTCTAAAGTTTCCATAACCTGCCCTGGGTGGGTCTCTCTCGTGCTGCTCTCTTTTCGGACACTCGCTTCTCCAATGCCCTTCTTCTCTGCAATACGCGCACTGATTCCCACTCAGGGGCTCCCTATTCCACCTACTATCGCCTCTATCTGGGCCCCGTCTATCTACGCCTGCGAACGCTACCGCTAGCATATCCGCCTTTTTACGCATCTTGCGCTCTTCCTCTTTCTTGCTTTCTGATTCCCTATTCATGTACACCTTATTTGCTACCTCCATTAGTTGGGTGATGGACATTCCTGCAAACCCTTCTAACTTCTGTAGCTTGCGCTTAATATCTCCGTAGGCTTGGCTGACAAAGGCAGAGTTTACCATTCGGGAATTATCAGCGTCTTCCGGATTAAAGGGGGTATACAAGCGGTATGCCTCCAATAATCGGTCATAAAAGACACTGGGCGCTTCATCACTTTTCTGAATCACCTCAACTGTCTTCGACATATTTATGGCTTTCTTCCCTCCGGCTTTCATGCCAGCAATTATAGCATCTCTATAGGCTTTTAGGTGACGCATATCTGCGCCATTAACGTTCCATTCGGGATCGGTATTTGGATAATGAGTTGCGGCCCATGCTGCTGGATTGGCTTGATTTAAAGTACGGGCTTCTTCCTCTAGTGCTTTAATGGCCGCTTGGTTAATCCTAGTCCTCTCCTCATTATTAAACAATGTCATTAGTAATTGCTGGCAATCAGCCCAGGTTGGATTATGCGTCTGGACTATCGAGGTGAACAGGTCAGTCATGGCTTGTGGTTTCTCAGTATACGAGGAATTGTGGGTCTTCCAATTCAAGAGATCGGTAGTCTTGAACGGGACATATACGAAGACTGGGTCAGCATACACCATTTGACCTGTGGCATCAAGATAGGCTGACCCAGGATTCAAACGAAGAGGCATCTGATAATGTTTGGGTCGTTGGGTACCGGTCAGTTGTCGAGTTAGTATAGGGCTACGTGGAGGGGCGTCGGTTAGAGGTTCCGGTCGGGGAGTAGTAAGACATGAGGATGTAGAAGCTTGATTTTGGGGAAGGTCGGTAAATAGAATATTCCGAGCCGGGCTAGAAAAAGCCTGACCGGAAGCTTGAGTTACCGCCAAATCAGGATATATGGGTTTAACGGGGGTTGGTACCGGAAGGGGAGGTTTAATAACGGGTGGGATGGATTCTGAGCTGGAGGAGGAAGTAGATGGGGACAACGGACAAGTGGGTGTGGAACTTCCTGTACTTGTATCACTTCCCTCTACAGGGAAGTAAGGGGGCGGCATAGGGATCTCGGACTCAGGGGGCGTGTCCAAAATGGGCTTAACCATGGTCCTAGTGGACAAACAAGTCCTGGCCACCATGAGGCGACATTGCTCCTCGTGACATATCCGAATCCATCTTGGCGAGTCGTTTACGGCCTGCCTCCAACAATCTATGTATGGAAACTGTCCGTAAAGTTCAGGCCTACCTGATACAGCCACGTGTACACGCTGTACCAGATTTGGATCCAAACTGCCACGTGGCGGCCACGCCGCGACCAAAGTAGGCCACTACCTAGTGCACAAAGTGACCAAACGTACAGAAGACATTTTAACCCCAAAATCACATTTTGTAAATCCCTTTTTAAAATTCTTCACCATACAACCTAAGGGATCCAAAATCGTTGACTCCGACGCGCCCATACTTAGCAATGGAGTGTCGTTGACAACGAATACTATACACACGCTCTATTCAACAGTCACACCCGTTTCTTCCGGCAACAGCACCATGTGGTACAATTACCAAGTGAAACGTACACAATAACACGATAATCACTCAGGGAATTCCCGTACACACAGCTGTTACACCAGTCACTAAGTAATCGATATTATGCCCTTTGGCGAAACTATACAGTCACCCACGCTATAATTCTCTATATATGAATTACCCGTCTATAACACACCCCAGTAACATCGTCTTTTACAAATAGTAGTTACAGTACGGTTAGCATAGTTCAAAGTACAATTTAAGGTCACAATACAATTATTAGTGGTTATGGTGTTAGACATGCAATCGACGACAATGATTAGTACTTATATACAGTGTCAGTAAATATACAAGGTTATGGTACCGTGCACTATAATACAGCAACACACTATTAACACTCTCGCTAGATGGCTGAGCTCGCGCTATCTATCAAGATATACACTTTACTAACAATCTTTAACACATATACAATCCCAACTAAACTATTGGCCAGTACCTTGATGGACTACCTAAAACTATCTACATCCGTTTTGGTTAGCCACACTGCCCAAGCACCACATATAGCGAACTAGAGGGCAGAATTTACAACAGAACCCTTTTAGTCTTTCTACTCTATCAATAGTCTAGTGGGTTCCAAATTTACACGCCTTCCCACTTAGCCAAGATAGGTTGAGATATAGCAAACGATAATGTACATCAGAGTCTGCTTAGTCTCCCGGTCCCTCCGACCTAGCGAACAAATTGTACACCCTAGAACGCTAGTCTAGACAAGACACCGGTGTCCGGCTAGGGCTATTTACACAGAACCCCGCCTGACTCCAAACCAAATCAAACGGTCTTACTAAAGAGCGTTCGATTGAGCGGTGCGCCTTCGCTCCTTCCCTCCGACAGAGGGGGCAGATTCCATACACAGATTTAACCCCTTATGGGCCTACCGCACAATCGCTATACCCCTAGTGGGTCCGCCGTCTAAAACAGCGGTCGTCTTACCTCCTCGTTCCTGAACCTGAGTTCACACTCATCGACGGGGACACCCCAGCACTTACTACGTAGAGGCCGATGATCTCCTGGACAACAGACCAGTGGCGCCGAGACGAAGGGAGGTCCACGCAGAAGTTCAGGGGTGCAGCCGTAGAGAACGTGGGCAAAGATAGACCGTCTCACGCCTCTGCTTCTCAGCTACCGTTGAACGATGAGCTTCCCGGCCAATGCACCAAATGATACCGGAGAAACTGACGGAAGCCAAGCACAGAGAGATGGACACAGGTTTCTTCAGGAAGGAAGAGATTCTTTATTCGGTTCACCGATCGGGACTCAGAGGGACTAATGTCACCAAAATACAGCAAGTTCTGAGCCCCGGACAATAGTGCAGGCTCCTTATATAGGCATATAACTCCTCCCATATTAAGCTCCACCCGCACATTCTCTTGACCAATCAATACAAATAAGAATTAACTTCCTGCTTGACCGCATGGCCTGTCCAGCACAATGGAGGAGGGGAATACTACATCCTGTATTCTCGCACATGCTCCGTACACTACTGATCGTATCTTGCCACGCGCAACTAACTGATCGATACGTCAGCATATGCACGTACACATGCCACGTGGTAATCTCGGCCTACTAAATTTATTTTTTTACCGAGATTCCACCACACGACCTCCCACCAACCTAACAGAGAGGGTTTGTCCCCAATGATTATGGCAGAAGTGCTGGAGGAGTGGGAGGCAGCACAGCGAGTACCCCCGCCTGCGACCATTAACTTTGCCGCCAAGCACAGCTCACTTACAGCGGAGCCGACTTCACACGCTGAAGAGGGCTAGCAACAGGATCCGGAGAGAGCAGCACCTCCAGCCTGCCCGACACTCCACCCGACCACACAGAGCAAAGCCTGGGAACCCCCATAAGCGACAGCCATGACAACGGCCGGAATGCGCCAGAGAAAACAGCTCAATGACGGCACCAGGGAGACCCCCCCAGCGACAGTTTCCATCTACCTACTCACAGCAATCTGGGATGGCCTACGGTACATAATCTGGCTACGGGTCTTTGTATACCCTCGGGCAGGCATCGGCTAACATGTCCCATGGTCAACCAAGTGATATGGCGTGCAACCCCCACAAAATGAAAGCTATCCTGCTCATTACCACCCGATGTTTCTCTATAAGTTACTAAAGTTCAGTTTACTTAGTTGACGCAAGTATGCTTTTACCGCAAACACCTAATGTACTCCCAGTCACATGCTCTTTATCTCCCAATTCTGTACTATAGGGTATTGCACCCCTAGCATTGTTTCCCATATATATAAGGTGCAGGACAACCCCTATGCCTATAACACATATGCCTGTTATGCTCTCTCTAACCCATTACTGCACCTGCAGACCACATAGAAGTACATAGCCTGGGTCTAAATCCCATGAAGCGCAGACACCTCACATAGTAAGCTAATCACCAGTTTTAAGCAGGTCATGCCTTTTTGCTTCATTTATATGTATTACTTATGCTGTGTATATAGTCTAGACCTGCAACCAGACGAGTACAAACTGCTGGACTATCACTATATACAAAAAATGTGCCGAAACCATAATGCCACATATATGTCTGATTGTATTATCACTGTGCTTACATACGCCGTTGTGGCAGTGTAAGACGCAATGTTATTTCTTGCAAAACGAAAAATAAAGAATGAAAAAAAAAAAAAAAAGGAATGATGGAAAACATAAAACAAACACTGTTTCCTTTAAAGGAAACCTGGACACTGGGAATTCCAGGGACGGATTACTGGAATGAACTCAGAAAAACCCAGCATAAAGAAAACCAGACATAGAATAGAAAACCAGAAAAAAACAGAAAAACTAAACAAGAAATGTAAAAAGAGTACTGGATACCAGAAGCCAAAGCCAGACATCTCCGCAGAACATGGCATGATGTGACAGGCCCCTCTTCACTGGGCAACCATACTGTGCCACCTTACCACCAGGGAATGTAGTTTGTCCCCCCTCCCTGGACACAGGTAAGAGTCAGGGAGGGACACACACACACACACACACACACTACATACACTATACACACACATACTGCATACAGTACACAAACACATACACTACACAAACAAACAAACACTGCATACAATAAACACATACACACTTATACCTGTGTGTCTGTGTATATGTATGTGGGTGTGTATATGCATAGCTGTATGTGTGTCTGTGTATCTGTGTATCTGTGTTTGTATCTGTGTGTCAGTGTATCTATATGTGTGTATCTGTATGTGTGTCTGTGCCTATGTGTCATGTGTGTCAGTGTGTGTATGTGTCTGTAAGTGTGTGTTTTTGTATCTATATGTCTCTATCTGTATGTGTGTCAGTGTTGATCTGTATCTGTGCATGACTGTGTTTCTATGTGTCTGCATGTGTATACCTATATGTCTGTGTATCTGTATGTGCCAGTGGGTGTATATTTGCATACATCTCAGCATTTCGCCAACACTACACACAAATACACCCCTACATAAAATATCAACACTACATAAAAACACACCACATATGGAAAAAACACACTACACAAAAATGCACACCTGCATTTAAATGCCAACACTACATGCAAACCCCTACATTCACTCACACATACTTCATACAAACAAATACTTACATTCAAACACACAAACACTGCTCAGAGCTAAATACATAAAAAAAAAGGCAAACACTGCTCAGTGCTAAATAGATTTTTTTTAAAAAGTGTGGGTGCTTTTACATTTTAAAATAGAGGTGGGGGAGGGAGGGCAGAATGGAGGAGGGGCAAAATATAATATCCACCCTGGTGCCAAAAGCTCCAGTTACGCCCCTGTTCCTTTGAAATATGTATGGTCGGGGCTGATCCCACCCCTATTTTCAGGTACAGGTATGGATAACATACGTGCCCACTGAGCCAATGATCGGCTAGTGGTTAGCATTATGACAATGGAAAGCCCAAGAAAGGCCTTTGTGCTGGTTGGGACGAGGGGGGAGACAGATGCCCAATTGATTGTGTTTGGTTGGCAAGGTGGTAACTCAGTGACGTTACTTATTTACTGAGTAAGTTATATGCTACGTTAATATGTTATAAAGTTGATGTTGAAGATATATATACATTCAGAATATTTAATAAAGCTGTGGCCTCTTTTCACCAACTAAGTCTGTGGTTTGGTTATTTAGGGTAAAGAGAGTGGGGATCAGCGGATGGGTTTCTAGTTTTATTGCCCATACACTATACCCTCTATCTACGCACATGTAAAGATGGTCAAATGGTAGATCTACAGCTGATAAAGTATCATGGAAGTGGTACAATATCTGAGGATGTAACCTTTGGCCACCCTTGCTCTAGACATGGTCCAAAACATTTCTTGCACCAAGTCCTTCTCTACATTAGTTCTGCCACTGAATTGTGCACAGCATTTTAAACTTGCCAGTGACAGTGCTATTTTTTTTCCAATTCTTTATTTTTGAAACAGCCCTAGTACAATACAGAAAATAGTCACATGCAGTCTGACACAAGTGTGTAAAATGACCGGTTACACACAGCAATAAACACAAGTGTGCTGTATATGACAGTGTGACAAGCGTTTGTAACATTGTGTTTGTTGTAATGTGTCAACTGTCTGTAGCCTATCCTCTGGAGGAGATGACAGTGCTATTTGAAAAGTATAATCTCACACACCTCTTAAAACCTAATGAGAAGAGGATGTATGTCCCATTTTTTTTTTTTTTTAATTGTGGGCATCAGCGATATGACTGAACACCTGCTGATAATTATACTTTCATTGTTTTACTGAGATCTGGTATCTGCTTATCTACTCCAGCTGTGTCTAATTCTCTATAAATAGCATGTGATCTGACTATTCTAGGCCACGCTGGACCCTGCTATTGTCAGATAATCATCACTGCCTTATATTGTGAAGTTATCTCTCTGCTACAGAAATTAACAGACACTGGGCCTATAGCTAACGTAGACTGTATCTTCTATCCGGCTAAAGCTTCCTGTAGTCCCCTTTTTGCCTGGAGCTTTTCCAAAGTTCCATGCATTCATAACTGAAGCCTATGTGTTTGTTCCATTGTACTTTCCCTCTTTCCCATGAAATACACTCATACATAATGTGTGTATATATATATATATACACACACACACATACATACAATAACGCAAGGATGAGGACACTCAATGATCCAATTTCTTTTCAGAAAAAAATCCAAAGTTGTAATGCTTGGTGCACCACGCTGAAACAAATATATAACAAAATATTTACACAGCAAAGTGGGCACTCGTAGGTCTTAATTAGTAGAAAAAAATTGTTGGTTTTATTTGTGTAGCGGCAACGTTTCTGACCTGCTTTCGATCCTTTCTCAAGACACTTGAGACTTGAGTCTTGAGTAGGTCCGCAATGTTGACGCTATATTGTGTATATTGTCACAATGGTAAAGGGGTGGGCTATATTAGGCAGCAAGTAAAAAGTCGATTCTTGAATTTCATGGGCAAACATACAGGTCTGAGTAACTTGAATAAGGGCCAAATAGTAATGGATGACTAGAGTTAGAGCATCTCCAAAACGGCAAGTTCATTTAAGTAGGGTGTTCCCAGTATGCAGTGGTTAGTACCTACCAAAAGTGCTGCAAGAAGGAACAACTGGTGAACTGGAGTCAGGTTCATGGGCAGGGCTGGACTGGGAAAAAAATTCGGTCCGGGCATTTTTCAATCACAGCGGCCCCTGAGAAGGGGGCGGGGCCAGAGAGGGTGTGTTTTGTCATCACTAAGGACAAGCACACCCCCTCTCAAAGTGAGCAGCTTAGTTCAATGTGCAGAGCCCTGCTGAAGAGGTCTAGCATGAGAAAAAGGCCCTGTATTTGGTCTGTGCAGCGCAAGCAAATAACATGCTTGCGCTGTGTTTGCTTTTCACTTGTCTCTGGTGTCTTAGTAAGTGGGATACCAGAGGACAAAAAGGCCAGGAAAGCGTATCGTGCTAGGGGCTGTAGAGTGTGTGTATAGGGGGCATAGTGTGTATTGGGAATGTAGCGAGTGTCTGCATACTGGCTGTAGTGTGTGTAAGGGTTGTAAAGAGTGTGTGTTTAGAGAATGTAGCATGTGTTTGTTAACAAGGAATGTAGTGTGTGCAGATTAGATGATCCAGAGTTGGGTAAGGGATCTAGCGTGTATCTGGAGCTTAATGTGTGTAGTGGTGCAGTGTGAGGGGTGCTATAGTATGTGTATATATATATATATATATATATATATAGACTATATACATCCAAATATATATGTATATGTCAGGGTCACAATGTGTTAGGTGTGCTGTGTGCAGCATGTGTGTGTGAGGGTCACAGTGTGTTGGGTGTGTTGTGTGCGGCATGTGTGTGTGAGGGGTGCAGCGTGTTGGGTGTGCTGTGTGCAGCATGTGTGTGTGAGGGGTGCAGTGTGTTGGGTGTGCTGTGTGCAGCATGTGTGTGTGAGGGGTGCAGTGTCTTGTGTGGGAAGGGTGCAGCATGTGTGTGTGAGGGGTGAAACATAGAATGTGACGGCAGATAAGAACCATTCGGCCCATCTAGTCTGCCCAGTTTTCTAAATACTTTCATTAGTCCCTGGCCTTATCTTATAGTTAGGATAGCCTTATGCCTATCCCACACATGCTTAAACTCCTTTACTGTGTTAACCTCTACCACTTCAGATGGAAGGCTATTCCATGCATCCACTACCCTCTCAGTAAAGTAATACTTCCTGGTATTATTTTTAAACCTTTGCCCCTCTAATTTAAGACTATGTCCTCTTGTTGTGGTAGTTTTTCTTCTTTTAAATATAGTCTCCTCCTTTACTGTGTTGATTCCCTTTATGTATTTAAATGTTTCTATCATATCCCCCCTGTCTCGTCTTTCCTCTAAGCTATACATGTTAAGATCCTTTAACCTTTCCTGGTAAGTTTTATCCTGCAATCCATGAACCAGTTTAGTAGCCCTTCTTTGAACTCTCTCTAAGGTATCAATATCCTTCTCAAGATATGGTCTCCAGTACTGTGTACAGTACTCCAAGTGAGGTCTCACCAGTGTTCTGTACAATGGCATGAGCACTTCCCTCTTTCTACTGTTAATACCTCTGCCTATACAACCAAGCATTCTGCTAGCATTTCCTGCTGCTCTATTATATTGTCTGCCTACCTTTAAGTCATCAGAAATAATCACCCCTAAATCCCTTTCCTCAGATGTTGAGTTTAGGAGTCTATCAAATATTCTGTACTCTGCCCTTGGGTTTTTACGTCCAAGATGCATTATCGTGCAGTGTGTTGTGTGTGAGGGTGTTCTTACCATCACATTCTATGTGTCTAATTATCTTTGTTAATTCACTGAGGGTTATTTTTTATGATATATATATATATGTGTGTGTGTCTGATTGTGCTGTGTGTGTGCGAGGGTGCTGTGTGTTTGAGCGTGCTGTGTGTGCGTGAGGGCGCTGTGTAGGTAAGTGTGCTGTGTGAGGGTGCTGTGTGTTTGTCTAAATGTGCTGTGTTTATGAGTGTGCTGTGTGTGTGAGCGTGCTGTCTGTTTGAGCGTGCTGTGTGCGTGAGGGTTCTGTGTGGGTAAGTGTGTGTAAGTGTGTGTAAGTGTGTAAGTGTGTGTAAGTGTGTAAGTGTGTGTAAGTGTGCTGTGTGTGTAAGTGTGCTGTTAGTGTGAGTGTGCTGTGTTTGAGGGTGATGTTTGTGTCTGAGGGTGCTGTGTGTGAGGGTGCAGTGTGTGTGTGTCTGAGGGTGCTGTTAGTGTGCTGTGTATGTGTCTAACGGTGATGTGTGTGTCTGAGGGTGGCTGTGTGGGTGAGTGTGCTGTGTATGTCTGAGGGTGCTGTGTGTGTGTCTGAGGGTGCTGTGTGTGCTGTGTGTGTGTGTTCTGTGTGTGAATATGTCTGGAGGGATTGTGTGTGTGTGTGTGTGGGGGGGGGGGGGGGCAAGGTGTAAATGTATGATTATTTTTTTAAACATTATTATTATAATTTATTTTTGTCATGTTGAGTGGCCTAACACTGGGTGATGTGTAGCAGCGCCTTTTACCCAGAGTTTAGCACCATTTTCACTCTGTTTTTAATTTTGGAAATAAAAAAAATAACTAAAAATAGATGTACTTAATATTTCAGATTGTTAAAATGCCTCAAATGTCCAGGACTCCACTTTGTTCTTGGAAGTTACATAGTTACATAGCTGAAAAGAGACTTGCATCCATCAATTTCTGCCTTTCTGACATTTGTTTTTTTTGCTGTTGATCCAAAAGAAGGGAAAAATACCCAGTTTGAAGAACTTCCAATTTTGCAACAAACTAGCAAAAAATATTCCTTCTTGACCCCAGAATGGCAGCCAGATTTATCCTTGGATCAAGAAGCTATTACCCTACATTGAAAAATTATATCCTTGAATATTCTGTTTTTGCAAGTATGCATCTACTTGCTGTTTGAAAATTTGCATGGACTCTGATAAAACCACTTCTTCAGGCAGAGAATTCCACATCCTTATTGTTCTTACAGTAAAAAAACCTTTTATTTGCCTTACATTAAATCTTCTTTCTTCCAGTCTAAACGCATGACCTCATGTCCTATGTAAAGTCCGGTTTGTGAATAGATTTCCACACAATGGTTTGTATTGGCCCTGAATATATTTGTATAATGTTATCATATCCCCTCTCAGGCTAAAGAGGTTTAAATGTGTTAACCTTTCTTCATAGCCGATATGTTCCATTTCTTTTATTAATTTTGTAGCCCGCCTCTGCACTTATTCTAGTGCCATAATATCCTTCTTTAGAATGGGTGCCTAAAATTGCACAGCATATTCAATATGTGGTTTTACCAGTGATTCATAAAGAGGCAAAATTATATTCTCGTCCCGAGAATGAATGCCCTTTTTCATGCATGACAATACCTTACAGGCCTTAGCCACTGCTGATTGACATTGCATATTGTTGCATAGTTTGTTGTCTATAAAAATTCTCAAGTCCTTTTCGTGTGTTGTTCTCCCTAATTCGCTTCCATTATGCACATTATTGCTTGTGCATAACTTTTCATTGCATAAGCCTGCCACAACGCCAATGTAGCCCATATTCGGCAGGTCCTACACTGCCTAATGATCGCTAAAAGAACCATACTAAACCACAATAGCACCTGCAAGAAAGGGCAGATACTTAAACACTGCTGCAGATCCAGACTGAAACAAAAGGGAAATGGAAAACAAACGAGTGTGGCAACATAAAACAAACATTTAAAGGAAACCTGGACACTGGGAATTCCAGGGACGGATTACGGGAATGAACCCAGAAAAACCCAGCATAATGAAAACCAGACATAGAATAGAAAACCAAAAAACTAAGCAAGGATTGTAAAAAGAGTACAGCATACCAGAAGCCATCACCAGACTGATCCGCAGAACAAGGCAAGATGTTCATGGAATTCTTGAATATTATCCCTTAATAACCTTTCAAATACTTTTCCAGCCACAGACGTTAAGCTCACAGTTCTATAATTTCCAGGCAAAGATTTTGAACCCTTTTTGAATATGGGAACCACATCTACCTTCCTCCAATCCTCCAGAACACTTCCTGAAAGAAAAGAATCTTGAAAGACTAAAAACACAGGTTCATTTATTTCTACACTTATTTCCTTAAGTAGTCGTGGATGAATACCGTCAGGCCCTGGAGCTTTATTTATATTAACTTTCTTTAGTTGCTGCAGCACCTTGCCTTGAGTTAACAAATTACAAATTTTCTGCAAGTTTTTAGCAGCAATCATTTTCTCATGTATTGCCATGGGTTCTTCCTTAATATATACGGAGGAGAAATAGTTATTTAAAATGTCTGCCTTTTCCTGGTCTTCATTAACTAACTACCCCATTCCAGTTTTTAGTGTACCTACCTACACTTTATTTTTTTGTTTTTTTAGAATTTATGTACTTAAAGAATGCTTGGGGGTTGGTTTTGCTCTATTTGGCTATCATTTTGTAATTTTGAAGTTTAGCTAATCTAATTGCCTTTTTTCACGCATTAATGGCTTCCTTATATCTTTTATAGGATGCATCTGATTTGTCCGATTTAAATGCTTTAAATGCCCTTTTCTTATTTTTAATCTCTTGTTTTACTTCTCTACTAAGCCACATTAGTTTCAATCTCTTTCTTTTATACTTCTTAGCTAATGGTACATACTGAATAATGTACCTTACTAATATTTGTTGGAAGATGTTCCATTTATCCTCAGTGTTCTTTTCACTAAAGAGTTTATGCAAAACTGCTCAAACAGGTGTTGTTCCTTGTCAATATTAACATTAGGTGGTTTATAACATATCCCAACCAATAGGTGATTTCCATTCTTCTGCCCCAAACAGATGTTTACCCATAAAGCTTCTACATTTTCCTCATCACATTCCACTTGCTTAAGATTTGGTTTTAACTCATGGTTGATATACAAATATACCCCACCACCTTTCCTGTTTTTTCTGTCCTTCCTAAATAACATGTATCCATTTAAGTTAACTGCCCAGTCATGTGTCTTATCCCACCATGTTTCAGTTATGCCTATTATGTCATATTGTTTAGTGTATGCTATTGCCTCTAGTTCCCCATTTTGTCATTTAGGTTCCTTGCATTAGTAAGCATACATTTAATATCATGAGTCACTTGTACTTTTTGTGAATTATCAACATTACATACCTTCTCTGTTCTGAGCTTGCCCCACCCCCCATCTCGACCTCCTTTATACTGAGCGAAGGCCCATCTTCTTTCTGTCCTATCTCCATTTTGTAGATTGCTATGACCCTCCCCCCTACTACTAGTTTAAAATATCCTCCAACCTTCTAGCCATCCTATCCCCCAGCACTGCAGACCCTCTCCCGTTTAGGTGCAATCCATCACTGCTAAGAAAGGTTGTACCCAAGCTCAAAGTCGGCCTAGTGCTCTAAAAAAAAAAACCCTCCTTCCTGCACCAAGACTCCAGCCACGCATTGACCTCTCTAATCTCCCGTGCCTTTCAACTGTAGCACGTGGAACAGGTAATATCTCAGAGAATACCACCTTGGAGGTCCTTTTCTTAAGTTTGCTACCTAATTCCCTGAAATCATTCTTTAGGACCTTTAATCTTCCTCTTACTTTGTCATTGGTACCAACATGGACCATGACCGCTGGGTCATCCCCAGCCCCTTCCAATAATCCATCCACTCTGTCAGCAACATGCCTGGTTTTCTCCTACTTGAATGAGTCTACTTAACACAGTCTGCTTTTAAGCAATGTGAGCAAGCTCAGTGAGTTAGGGGTGTGCTTATATGGGAATACAAATCCCACACAGGTGTCAATTAATTAACACTCCCCCAATTACTCAAGCAGCAGCACAAAGGAGGGAAAAAACAGAACACAGAAAAAAAAGAAGAAAAAAAAAAAAACCAAAACATTTTCTTTATTCTCATTTTTTTTTAACCTTGGCTAATAAAGCAGATTAAACAAAAATAAAATACAAACCACTCTCCACAGTATACAAACCACTCTCCAACGAACTCCTGGTTTTCTAACTCCTACTTGAAAGAGTCTACTTAATAGAGTCTGCTTTCAATCAATGTAAGGAAAAACATTTCATGAAGACAAACATTTCATGAAGTGAATTACAATTTAAATTTATACCTTTGCAAAATGCAGCTGCAATTTATGCAGCTGAGACTAATAGCAGTCAGATAATCCAAACCTCCAGATTATTTATCTAAGATCACTTGTACACATTTTAATTACACCAACCTCTGCCAAAATGCTGGTCATATTATTTTTGTTTTTTCACATTTTTCATTTTCACAAGAGATTTCACGGACTGAATCCCACTACCATGAATCCCACTACCTAGATTTATATTTTACTACTGCCCCTGAGTACAGACACACTACTCCGTGTTGACTTTTAACAGAATTTAACAAAGTTATAGGGTCAAACTGCAGGCATGCCAGCTAATGTTTTCATATTTATTATTTCCACTGATTACATTACTGGGCCCAGGTCAACCTTTTTTATGTTCTTTATTTTCTGATTTTAAATGGGAACATGACAGAAATGTACACAGGAGTTTCATCAACAAATGTGCAATGTACATAATACTGAGAAATTAGATAACCAGGCTAATATGGCTGTGTCAATTTTGAGTGAAGGTGTTAGCGCGCAAATGCACCTTACCCACATCATAGCATACCATTTGTAAAGAACGTTTTTCCAACTCAAGATGATAACTGTTGCTTCAAGATCCCTGCTTTACATTTGGTTGGAATGACATATTAGTCAGGGTTACTGAAGGGCTATACATGAAATCATCATGTTCTCTAATGCCACCCACCATACGAAGGGCTTCAGAAAACCATCAATTACTATCAGAATCCTTTATTTAGCTAAGCACCAAATACCCCCGTTCAGGAAACAACCAATATACTGTACCTTCTTTTCACGTACCTGGTACACAAAGAAGGAGGGGCTTCACTCCATAGGATAGTTGGTATGCAGTGCTACTGTCAACGCTACTGACAACAGTCAACATCGGGTCCCCATGGATCCTCACCACCTCCATAAAATTATTTCTATAATAGATAATCAACCTAAGTAACCTTGGGGAACAACCCCACCACACCCCCTTCTCTTCCTGGATAAATGTAACCAGCCAACTGTTTGCCATATTTTATATTTATATGCACAGTTGTATATACTTCAGCCATGTAGGGTTGATGGCAAATGTGGAATACATTTTGTATCAAACCTGTGCCTATATCATGACTTCGACATATTCCGTATTTTTTTTTTATCATTTTTGAAAAATAGCTTGGGGTGTCTCCATCTGGCTATTTCCATGATGCCTTTTATAGTGATTTATGAATATATTTTGTGGTACACTGATAGGCACATTTTCCCACCATTTGGTTCACAGATCAAGTTAAAAGAAGTAACCACTAGAGGGAAAAATGGAAGAACAGTATAAAAATGTATATATATATATTTATACAAAATATAAATATAGATTTTATTTTTACTGCTCCTCCTCATTACCTGTATTGGCCACTTTTCACATGATCTGTAAATAAAATAAAACATTTAGTGGCTGTCCTGTAACTCTCAATCATCTTTTTTTCCATCAATCATCCTTTTTTTTTGGTACCAATGATGGAATTTGAAATCACAAACCAAACAAAACTTTTCATAATTTGTCCATTTTGGTACTTTCATGATTCTTCCATATAGTAGTTCAGAGCTTTGGAATTCGGATAAATCGCCAATCTCTCAAATTCAGATATATCCCAATAAGTTTGAAACAGAATGCACACGGTTATTTATTTCCAAATTGTTTATTGGTCTCTATATTTCAAAGTATTTACATCTCATCACAAATCACTGTTTAGTTTAAAGAAAAATGTGTTCATCTTGTGAGTGCTAAACAGAGATATATAATCTGCATTTACTCTCCCTTATTTATAAGGCTTATATTTAACGATCTCAAGGTTTATATAATGTAAAACTATTTTATCTATGTTATCAGATATATAGGCCCAGCCTTTATTTAAGTTTAAGAAATTAGACTCAACTCAGTGGAATCAGGTATTTGATTCAAGGGAAATGATCCATGGTGTAGTAGTAGAACTGTGTTTCTTGATCCATGAGCTGAGAACTTGGATATTGATATTGCTAGGGCTGCTAATGAATTACACATCCAATGAGCTTGATCAAAGTCAGATTAGGGTACAGTAAACTTGACAGAATGTAAAATGCTGCGACAGTACAGTGTCCATCCAAATCAGTGCTTACTAAACCAGTTCTCATGGCCCTGCAACATTCCAGGTTTTGTCACAATCGTCATTGGAATAGAAAAGGGAAATACTGAAAGCCCCTAGATTATTACTGGGCAATGTGGACTGGCTTGGGAACCACTGATCTCAATGGACAAGAAGCATTTAAAATGCTGAGACATGGCTTGGAATAGTACTTTCTTTGGTCTGTTACTGACTTACAAACAGCAGAATATTCAGCCGTCCAGTTCAAATAACAATTAACAGGCAGTTATTTAACAATGTAAATATCTGGTATTATGAAAGGCAAGGCAACCATTGACAAACTATAATAAACAAGGAGACATTGTCAAGAGCAGACTAGTTTATTGGTTGTTTATTTTTGTAAATTTTACAGTACAATACATGGGAGTACACAAACTCACCAATTTTTGTGCCATCTTGGTTCCTCTGATTAGTTTTTACCGAAACAATTGCATTAATAAAATTCATTAAACGCCACATGGATGAATCCCGAATCCCCAACCAATTTAGTTTTTAACAGATAAATTTGGATGAACCAATTTTCTTCGTCATACACAAGTCTACTGCTTTGGCTTAATCCTCATTAGACCTCTTCCCTTTGTGAGCATAAAATCTGCACATCTAAAAGCAGCAGGGTAGGCCACACTGCTACACACGGTTATACAGTTTTATCACATTACTTTATATCTATAGAGAGATGTTTGTGTTCTTTATAGACTTAATGGATGCTGTCTGGAGCTTCTGTTAATAAGAACAGGAAACACAGTAGCTGATGACATGAAAGAAACACACATCTGTCTAATTGACTGCAAATTTTCATTAATTCTCAATAGATCAACTTAAACCTTTTTATTTAAGCAGTTGCCCTCATTTACAGTGCTCAGTATATCTATATTTTGACATTCTGTAAAATGTGATTGGAATCTTTTGTGGAGGTTCAAAGAGTTTCTATGGAATTCTGAGAAACTCATATATAAACACAAAAGCTTGCCTCTTGCAAGGATTTCCCTTTACCCATATAATACCATCCTGTGTCTGCTTTCCTATAAATAGAATTCCATTTCAGAAGCTTTACCAATCAACAGGAAGTGAGTATCTGGACTCTAATATAAAGTAAGTTTTAATGTGTACAGGGAACTCTGGGTAATAATAATTAATAATTCACCTCAGTTATATGAATTAACATGGCTGCCACCAGACTTTGCTGTCAAAAGGATGTGTGGTTTTTTGTCCCCTGATCTCCACAGCTGGTACAAAAAGATATTAGTATTTTTTTATTTTTTTATTTTACATTAAGCAGCTGCTTCTCAAAGATCTTGGAGAGCTTCAGCAGCATGCTGCTCATGAGTAGAGGATGGGACACAGCATAAAAAGGCAGGGAAATCTCACAGGATATCCCCAACTGTCTGTTAGTGTAGGGGTTATTGTTTTCCTTTTGGGTTTAAGTCTGAGGACTTATTGCCAAGGTTGTTTGTTCACTAAAAAACTAAGTTTTGATAAACCAATAACCAAATTGGAAAATGAAGGCCAAAACAGTCAAAATGTAATTTGGAGGGGGGCCGTGTCCTAGACTCTGAACAGCGCAGACGCATGATTTGAGCGATCCGTGATGAACAGGCCAAAAAAATTAAATTAGGCTCTACCTACCAAACTAAAACGGACCATGTCCCAACCCAAAAACAAGAGCCATGAAGACATGTCTGAAAAATCCTGTTTTTTCGCTTCTCGAAGGGTCAGACCAAGTCTCAGCAGGCCCAGTCACTCGACCAAGATGGCGCAGACGAGGAATCTGATCAGCCACAGCCGACTCCGGAACCGGCGGCCACGCCAACACAAGCGGTGATGCAAACAATGCTGGATGCAATGTCCACCAAACTGCTGATTACCCTGCAAACTGCCATTGGAGACCTCAAAAGAGACGTCTAAAACACGAGCCCTGACCTGAGCAAAAACAACACAGACCACCACCCTATATAGGGTCATGAGCACACCCACCCCAACTGCCGCAACACAAGGGAACAACAAGCGGGACACACACACACAACATTCTTGACAGAAGCAACGACTCCAGAACTAAGGAGCTAATGACCACATACAATGAAGCCGAAATCAGCAGACCGCCACCCACAACACACTGATCACGAAACACCCAACGAGGCCCCGACCAACACGCCCTATCCAAGGTGGCAGCCCATGCAGAGTTACACACAAAGTTCATAGGAAGGACAACAGATGACCTCGAATCAACATCACGCAACCCTGAAGAAAAAATCACTAGAAACGCCCATGCCCTGCCATACGACGCCACACGACGCCAGGTCTATACACTAGGCATAAGGACCAGTACTCCTACCAGACTACCCCCTCCCCCCCCTTCCCTTACTTCCTGTTCCCACCCCTTCTAGTACCCCAAACTCTCTCCGAAGGGAGCCTCATAAACATACACCGACCATACATCAGGAAAAATGACACACTATGAACATAACGACACAACATGTGAACCACCAGTAACCTCGTTATTGTAGTTACGTTTTAGAACCCTCCCCCTAAAAGGAAAAGAGTCAAACAGTGACAGCAAAGGACTGCTATGGTAACAAAAAGTAAACTGCCGTGTAATTACTTTTTCTCTTCGACTGTTACGGGTAATGCTAATACGATCTATGGACTCTGTAAAATTAACCTTGCTCCCAAGTTCTACTTTCTGTACCCTAACCCCAATACTACTGAAAAATTCAAAATAAAGAATTTATAAAAAAAAAAAAAAAAAAAGAGACGTCCAAGAGCTTGGCAACAGGACATCAGCGGTAGAAGACGGCGGAAATGGACGAAATGCATAATGACCTTGCGGGAAAGGTGGAAAGCCTCCTTGCCAGAATAGACTCGCATGAGGCTAAAATGGCGGCCTAGAGGACAGGGGACGCCGTAACAACATCAGCAGGTTGGCTGAAGCGGTCACTCCGGCTGACCTCGCAACTTACATCATGGGCTCCTGCAATCCCTTGTACGGGACCTGTCTCATGACATACTCCTGCTGGATAGAGCACACCGAACAGCAAGGCCCAGGTTTCTCCCACAACGCCTCAAGATGTGTTGGTGCGTATGCACTACTACTAAGCTAAGGAGGCGATCCTGAAAGCAAGCAGGACCAGAAAGACCCTGACTGAACCCTATAATGGCTTTTACTGTTCTCTGATATTTCTGCAGCCACACTGAAATGCCAAAGGGACTTCCAGGACCATCACAACAACGCTAAGATCACACCACCTAGCCTACAGATGGGGTTTTCCTGTAAAGCTACTGGTCAACAGAAATGGATAGACTACCGTGATCCAGAGCCCAGAGGAAGGTGACCGGGTCCTGAGGAGCTGGGGACTGGAAAACGGACACACCCCAAACCACTCACTGCAGATAGGAAGACTATCTCCAGAGTGGAAGAAAACGAAAATACATTGATACTGCTTACTGGCACTGGCATACACACAGACTGTAGTGGGCTGAACGACAACAGCAAGTATTTTTGATGTAACCCTTATGCTGGGGTGTTCTATGGGTAGTGAGGGGCCTGACCTGGCACTACAATCCACCTCCTCTTCCCCAGATTATCTTATGGGAATTAAGCACCCAGAGCACTGCGGCTCAACTAGTAGGGGGTAGAGGATACAGGGAATGACCAAAAACTATTTTAAAAAAAAAAGGGCATAGCAAGGCCACTCCTAGCACCCCAAGGCAGACAAGAAATATATGACCCCTAACTTTTAAGTCGTGAGAGATGGCACTGGGTTGGGGAGGACACATATGGGAAAAGTCAGCATAACTAGCCAACTGGGTCTTGTTGTGCTCAATGCCGGTCAATGCCTCCTTAACATAAAATGATGAGCCTAAAATATTAATACCAAGATTATCTTGGCCACTGTTCAGAGCATTCTGTTCTTCTAGGAAGAAGCCATGTTCTTCTGCCCCTGGGGCACCACTCCACAGTGCCCAGCCACCAACCAGACAGTTCAGTTTTTTTGTTTTTCTATTGTTTTTTGTTGCTTATCTGTATCACTCAAGGTGTAACTGTTAATTTTCATGGCCATGTGGGAGGCCACAGAGAGGTCAGCTCTCGTGCTAGGAAAGTGCTGAGAGTGAGCGCTGACTATGCAAATGCAGACCCTGAGACCGCGGACTGTATACAGCGAACTCACCACACGCACTCTTCTAGGGGCAGGACAATCGGCTCGAAAGATCTGGGACGAGTGAGTCTCCCATATAAGGTAAATTCAGGCCCATGCTACCACTGCGCACATCTCTCATACAAGCCCCCATGAAAAAATAAGTTCACTGAACATTAGTGGATTAAATATCCCAGTAAAAAGGCATTTATTGGGGAGGGAACTCAGATCACAGAGGGCTGATGTGGTGTGCCTGCAAGAGACACACTACAGGACAAACGACCACCCCAACATGCTGCAGACATGATACCCCTGGCAGTTTTATTCTACTGCACCCACAAAATCAAAAGGGCATCAATCCTGATCAGCAATTCTATCACCTTCACATTACAGGTGGAAGATATAGATGACCAGGGACGATTCGTCATAATCACAGGTCTCTTCAACAACATGCTTTACACAATTGCTAACATCTACGCACCAAACAACAGCCAAAAAAACATCTCACGTAGCATACTACAAAAACTGTCATGGATACAGCAGGGGATAATGGTCATATGTGGGGACTTTAACCACGTCCTTGATCCCACTGTTGACACAACTTTATCTATACATAGCAACAGATTTAGAACCCTTAAAAAACAATGTAAACAGTTACAAAACTCTTTTCTTCCGCCACATGTATGACATTTCGAGAATTACACATATGGGCGAATGCACTTACACTCACTTCTCCCCAGTGCACAATTCATATTCAAGGATAGACGGGTTCTTAATGCACAAGACAGCCCTGTCTCTAGAAGAGAAGTGTAACGTAGGAGACATAACATTGTTGGACCACGCGCTGGTTACGCTGGAACTAAAAGACCAATATAACTTTAAGCACCAATCCACAATGTTACATGACACAACTTTTACACACCACCTAAGGAGAGCACTCCAACACTACTTTACAGAGAATTACACACCGGGTATCTCCCTCAGCACTATATGGGTTGCACACAAAGCTGTATCTAGGGGAATTCTAATAAGCAAAGCAACGTACCTGCGCAAACAGGCACGACAACAATTTCAAAAGTGGCAGAAGGAACTATACCACCTGAACGCCCAAAACCAGATTAACCCATCACAAGACATAAAATCTAAAATTGCCCAAGTAGCTAGGAATCTGCATCAGCATGCCTTAGATAAAACAGGGCTTTACCTATGAAAACTCAGGGCCACCTCCTTTGCCCAGGGAAACAAAGCTGGTAGAGTATTCGTGCATAACCTCAAGGCCAAACAAGTACAACAAAAAATAGTGTACCTAGTATCAAAAACTGGGGGGGGGGGGGGAATCATGATTCCCAAAGAGATTAGTGACGTGTTTGCTCATTATTACGCCAACCTCTACAACCCAAACACGCATCAACCGCTCACAGACACCATTGACGCTTATCTGGACACAGTAGACCTTCCTAAACTAACACCGCAACAATGTGCAACACTCACCAATTAAATCACAGAGGACGAGGTCGCAGCTGCAATTAAGACCCTCCCTCTAGGCAAATCGCCCTGGCCAGATGGGTTTGACAACCTGTATTACAAGACCTTTACTACTATCCTGACCCCACATCTCGTAAAAACCTTTAGAGACGCAAATGTGAACCAGACACTACACAAAGACATGCTTGCGGCACATATCAAAACCTTACCTAAGCCAAGCAAACCCCTACGCAACCCCAAAATTTTAGACCCATATCATTGCTAAACACTGATGCCAAAATATTTGCAAAACTACTGGCCACTAGAGTAGGGGGCCCTCCTGCCTTACATAGTCCATACTGACCAGGTGGGCTTCGTGGCTGGGAGACAAGGACACACGCAAAGTTCTGGACATACTGTATAGCCTTAACCAGCTTAAGATAGGGGGAGGACTCGAATCCCTGAATGTGGAGAAAGTGTTTGACCTCCTGCATTGGAAATTCTTGGGGGAGGTCATGTGCAGATTCCGAGTCTCGGGTGTGTTTCTCTCAGCAGTACAGGCACTATATAACTCACCAACAGCCCAAGTACTGAACGCCGGGTTTCTCTCGGAACCACTCCAAATAACCAATGGGACGAGCAGGGATGTCCGGTTTGACCACTGTTGTACTTAATGGCATTAGAGCCACTGGCACACTGCATATGGGGTATCCAAATCGGAGACAAAGAATATAAAGCTAACCTTTTTGCCAATGACGTATTGCTAACCCTAACACAACCCCAAATATCCTCCCCTAATCTCCTAAACGAAATTGCGGTTTATGGAGAAAATTCATATTATAAACTCAATGTGCTAAAAACCCAGGCCATGAGGGTGGGAATGAAAGCGGACACACTAAAAGTCCTAAAGGAAACCTTCGCCCTGGACTGGAGGGATGACTACGTCAACTTTCCGGAGAATAAAAATGACATAAAATTTAGATAATCTATACCAGTCTAATTATGAAGCATTAAAAACAGAGCTGACTACCACACTACGAAACTGTGAAGGCAAATACTTGACATGGAGGGGCAGAATTGCAGCAGTGAAAATGTCTCTTTTGCTAAAACTCCAATACCTCTTCAGGACCTTACAAATTAAACTACCTACGACCTTCCTAGACAATGTCCAGGGGCAGATAGTACAATTTGTCTGGGCCAAAAAGAGAATTAGAGCAGCGACCAAAATTTTACAATGCCCGGTTGACGAAGGAGGGCTGGATTTACCCAACATCCAAATATAATACATATTGTTGTCTATTCTGACGACCCATGACGAGCAGCGATCACCACAATGGGTGGAGATAGAGTCTCACTGGGCACGAACAGAACTGAAATATTTGTTCTGGATACCCAAGTGGCAAAGACAGAAGTGGGAATCAATACTACCAAGTACAGACTTGTTGCTTAAAGCCTGGGACTCGGTTCGCCACTGGATGTGCTCTAGCGCACCCTGGTCACCCGTAATACCCATTTAAAGTGTACAGGTAGCACATCCAACATTTGACCACCGTTTGGGGCAAGGGAGGATGTAACCACATTCAACAATTGTACTCTAAGGGGTCATTGTTACAATTGCCAGACTTAGTAACTAAATTTAATCTCCCACAAAGAGCAATCTTTCCTTATCTACAAATTAAATCGATATTACACAACCAAACGCAGATTAACGACCCACCGGGTACCATAACTCCCTTTCGAAAAAAAATATGTCTGGCCCATGACACTCCAACGAATGCGATGTCCCTCTGCTATAACTCGCTACTTAACTGCACCACATCTCCATCATACGCACACCAACAGGCCTGGCAGGCGTGTCTACACTGTATTATTGCCAAAAGCCAAGAGTTGGGACAGCATGCACCACACACGTAGAACAAATCAGGAAAATAGACTACAGATGGTATGTGGAGCCTGAAAGGCTGGCACACATTTACCCCGGAACTACCGACAGATGTACAATGCACCACATTTGGTGGCCGTGCATGCACCTCCGACCATACTAGCAGACCTAGTAAAAATGGACTTTACCCTTAAACCCGAACTTGGACTTCTATTTATGGGACTAAAGGATTTCAAACACGATGACTCCACCCTAGTGTTCCATATCCTGATAGCAGCTGTCACACTAATAGCAAATGTATGGAGGGAGGCTGATACCCCATCATGGAGTGCCCTTGTACAGCAAATCACAATTAACTTAGATTATAAACATATGACAAGAACACACCTTAGATCAGGGAAACATATATCAGACGTGAAAGCGAAATGGAGACAATACCTAGCACTACCCATGACATGACTGGAAGTTGAGAGGGGACAGAAAAAAAATTGCCCCCAAGCCCGTAGATGCCCTCTCTGCAGTGGAAAGGCACGACATAACTCTCTAGCTATACCAACTTTCGCTGATACTCACAGGTCTCGCAGACTTACGCTTGCAATACTCCCACGTTTTATATATAGTGTATATAGTTAAAGTTATCCCGTGCTGGGGGAAGGAGGGTTATCCCGAGAAACAACCAACCATAGATAGAAGGGTAAATACCCACAACCAGACACAGAGTGGCATACATCCATGACTACCAGCGGTGATACTTGCCCCCCACACCTTTCACCCTTACCTAATTTATAACTGGAGATTAACATAAAAGACAACTGCAGAGGGAGGGACCAACTGAACATGGGTAGGCCCACGACAAACACCAAGACATAGAAACATAGAATGTGACGGCAGATAAGAACCATCCGGCCCATCTAGACTGCTCAATTTTCTAAATACTTTCATTAGTCCCTAGCCTTATCTTATAGTTAGGATAGCCTTATGCCTATCACACGCATGCTTAAACTCCTTTACTGTGTTAACCTCTACCACTTCAGCTGGAAGGCTATTCCATGCATCCACTACCCTCTCAGTAAAGTAATACTTCCTGATATTATTTTTAAACCTTTGCCCCTCTAATTTAAGACTATGTCCTCTTGTTGTGGTAGTTTTTATACTTTTAAATATGGTGTCCTCCTTTACTGTGTTGATTCCCTTTATGTATTTAAATGTTTCTATCATATCCCCCCTGTCTCGTCTTTCCTCCAAGCTATACATGATAAGATTCTTTAACCTTTCCTGGTAAGTTTTATCATGCAATCCATGAACCAGTTTAGTAGCCCTTCTTTGAAATCTCTCTAAAGTATCAATATCCTTCTGAAGATACGGTCTCCAGTACTGCGTACAATACTCCAAGTGAGGTCTCACCAGTGTTCTGTACAATGGCATGAGCACTTCCCTCTTTCTACTGCTAATACCTCTCCCTATACAACCAAGCATTCTGCTAGCATTTCCTGCTGCTCTATTACATTGTCTGCCTACCTTTAAGTCATCAGAAATAATCACCCCTAAATCCCTTTCCTCAGATGTTGAGGTTAGGACTCTATCAAATACTCTGTACTCTGCTCTTGGGTTTTTACGTTCAAGATGCATTATCTTGCACTTATCCACATTAAATGTCAGTTGCCACAACTCTGACCATCTTTCTAGTTTACCTAAATCATTTGCCATTTGGCTTATCCCTTTGGGTGTATTCCATCAGGTCCCATTGACTTATTTGTCTTTACTTTTGACAGTTGAAATAGAACCTCTTCCTCTGTAAACTTACATGTAATCAGTGGCGTACACATGACCCATGGGGCCCCGGTGCGAAAATTGATCCATGGGCCCCCCCCCCTCACGCTTATACTGCGCGGGCCGGGGCAGCAACACATGGCGGCGGGCACCTGGTCGCAGGGGTTGCAGGGCTGCGACCGCGGTATGTACGCCAGTGCATGCAGATGCACACACACTTAAAGGACCACTACAGACACCCAGATCACATCAGCTCAATGAAGTGGTCTGGGTGTCAGGTCCCTCTAGTTTTAACCCTGCAGCTGAAAGCATAGCAGTTTCAGAGAAACGGTTATGTTTCACTGAGGGTTAATCCAGCCTCTAGTGGCTGTCTCACTGACAGCCGCTAGAGGCGCTTCCGCCATTTTAAGACACTGAACGTCCATAGGAAAGCATTGAGTAATGCTTTCCTATGGGCGGTTGGAATGCGTGCACGGCTCTTGCCGTGCATGCGCATTCGGAGCTGAGAGGCGGAGGGATCCCCAGCGCCATGGGAGTCCGGCGCTGGAGAAAGGTAAGTGCTGAAGACACACACACACACTCTCACGAACAAATGCATACACACTAGCTAACAGACACACACATTTACTGACAGAGACACACTCAGCGGCAGACATACATACACACTCACTTACAAAACATACACTCTCACTGACAAACACACACTCACTAACAGACATCAAACAGACTCACTAACACACACACAAACACACACAGTAACACACTCACTGACACTCACTAGCAGACACACACACTCTAACACAAACACCAACTCTCACACTAACACACACACTAACACACACACACACTAACACTCACACTAACACTCACACTAACACACACTAACACTCACACTAACACACACTAACACACACTAACACACTAACACTCACACACACTCACTCACACACTTACACACACTCACACACTAACACTCACACACACTTACACATTTTTTTTAATTTAATCCCCCCAGCCTCCCTACCTTTTGGAGTGCTGAGGGGGATTCCCTGGGGTCCAGTGGTGCTGCTGGGCTCCTAGGCGGGCAGTCAGGCTGGCCGGTGCGCGAGGGAGCACTCTCCCCTGAGTGCTTCCTCTTCAGCTCCCTCGCGCGCCGCGTAGGGATGCCGGCGCCGGAAGATGACGTCATCTTCCGGCTCCGGTATCAGTGCGGTGCGCGAGGGAGCTGAAGAGGAAGCACTCAGGGGAGAGTGCTCCCTCGCGCACCGGCCAGCCTGACTGCCCGCCGGGTGTAAGCAGGGCCAGCCTCGGGGGGCCCGGAGGTGGCCGGCTTCAGGCCCCCCCAGGAGAAGAGGCTGGCCCAGTGGGTACATACAGGGTCGCAGGGGCGGCCGGGCCCCCTGGTGGGCCGGGCCCGGTCGCAGCCGCGACCCCTGCGACCCTGGTATGTACGCCACTGCATGTAATATATGACTCATTTGTACTTTATCTTAACGGAGGTCACTTTCCTTAATTTTCATCTGTAAATACTGAACAAAAATATTGATTGAGGCAGTAAGCTAGACCTTTATCCTCTTCTACATACCTGCCTTCTTTTGTTTTTAATCTAACTAATCCTTGTTTTACGTTCCTTTTCTCATTTATGTATCTAAAAAAATTTTGTCCCCTTTTTTTACTGACTGTGCTATTTTCTCTTCTGTGTGTGATTTGGAAGCTCTTATAACTTGCTTAGCCTCTTTCTGCCTAATCTTTAGATCATTCTGTCTTCCTCACTCTGACCTTTTTTATAATTACTAAATGCTAACTCTTTGTTTTTTACTATTTTGGCCACATCTGCAGAGTACCACAGTGGTTTCTTGAATCTTTTGCTTTTACTGACAAGCCTAATGCAATTTTCTGTTGCCTTCAACAGTGCAACTTTTAAATAATCCCATTTTTCTGTGGGGAAAAGCTGGGATCCACCCTGTAAACCGACATGTACGCTTAATAACCTACAGGGTTTCACAAGCATGGTATGACCCTACTCTCTGCATGCATAAGTTATTTGTATTCTACAAGTGTCACATATGCTATACATAAGCCCATGCCAACACTTGCAAGTATATTACCGAGTGAAGATATGTGAATAATGGATGACCATTCCCCCCTAGTAATAGCCTTTTACCCTTTTACTTTCTGTACCCTGATGTTTTAACCTCGATAAAAAAGAAAAGAAAAATTGTGGATACTGTCCACCCAGCGCCCACAGACCCCCTGGTAAAACCAACCTACAACATAATGTATACCTACATGCTGAAGAGGAGAGGGCACTTTCTGAAAGTGCGCACACCACCCCTGCACCCCTTTCCAAACCCCAACCTAGGCCCGTGACACGAGATACCCGTGGAACACAGCCATGATTAATGGGAGCCATCACAACACCCAAATACCGACAACCTTGACTTCAATCAAGGAAACAGTTGTAGATACATTAGAAGGTTAACCTGGGCAGCTGCCCACCCTATATATTACAAAGTTCTACCACCATAGACCTCAATCGCAGATGAGACACACTGAACCACAAAGGAGGAAAATTGGTTGATTAGCTAATGACCTAGGGGAACTGCTTGAAACACAATGTACCAGGTATATTGTTTGCATATTGATGTTTGGGATCATAAGGTATACCGTACTTGATGTAAAGATTCCCCCTGGAATAATAAGGAAAAGGGAACATGACTGCTGCCCAAGATTGTGGGATGGATCAGGGAAGATACAATGTTGCCAAGGTTGGGGGGTTCTTAAGGAAAGGGAGAGGGAGGGGACTTACCAGTCGGCAGGATCAGTTGAGGGCTCCTGACTGTTTTCCCACCCTCCCTCCCTGTTTCTGGTGTTGTGGCTTGTGTCTCGTGCTGTTGTTTTTGTGTTGTCACAGCTTGGCGGTTTCCCTGGACAGCGCAGAGGAAGAAAGGACATTGGGGAGACGACAGCCGGCACGGAGCTGATGGCGAGGAGCTGACTGTCGAGGCTCATGGTACCGAATGTGTGAAAACTGCCTGTTGGGCAAACACCCAACAGCTGGCAGATTTGGACTGGGTAAAATTGTTTATTTAAATAAAGCTGTGGGTTGTTGGTTGGGACTGGTTGGGTCAGCAGTCATGCAATCTGTGCTGGTGAGATGACAGTATTGTATACATTTTATGCATTGTACCACCTCATCCTTTACCCCAAAAATAATAAAAATAGTCAAATTGGAAAAAAAATGGAATTTGGATATTTTTCCAACCATGTTATTTGCAGTCAGCCAATCTAGGAGAAACATTAAAAACAAAAGTGTAAGTGCACCTTAAGTGTCAGTGATATAATGTACAATAAAATATATATTATGCACCTTCAATTTGGAAACGTGAGGTTTTCTATGCGGGTGAAGACCTGGGCCTCACAAGTTCTCATGTGAGAGACATTTGCTTTTAATGATAATATCAGCAGCTAGTAGCTGAATGTTATGTTGCCAATATTCATGTATTCTAATAAAAAGGCTGTTTCTACCCCCATTATATATGTTACATATTTATGTATTCATAAATCCATTCTGTATGTTGCATTTAACTTTCAAACCTTGTACTGAAAAAATGAGTGCCATCTTTATCAGCTTGAAAGTTAAACAAAAGAAAAAATATCTTAGAGATATTAACGATTATAAAACAGGAAATGTGAGGATATACCATAAAAAGGAACAAAATAAATCAAATCAATATAATGAAAATAGGAGAAACAGAAATACCATTCAAAGAATAGGGGATAATATCCAAGGAACACAATCACATTATATGAGGAAAAAAAATGGAGAGAATAGACTCCCCTCCCGAAACATTAACAGACATTCAAATGAGGTAACTAATACCAACAGAAGTTATAGTGAAGTAGTAAGAAATGTCAACCATTACCAAAGGCCTGTTGAAAGAACACGGAATTTAAAATTTAGGAGCAATGAGGAGAGAATACCCAATAGAAGAACACAGAACTTGAGATATAGAGAAGAGGAAGAGAGAACCCCTCCTTCAAAAGGGATTATGACTAATAATAGATTCCAATGTTTGGAAAATCTCCCAACAGATCCTTTTTTTCAACAGGACCCAATTCAATTAAAACGATTAACACACCATCAAACATGGGAATCTCTGGGCAAACGGAGAAGGTCCCTTGAAGAAGGAGAAGTAGACGAAAACCTACTACCAAAAAGAGGAAGGAATTAACAACAGAGGGTATTTTTAATTTGACAGGATCCTCTTTAGAACCAGATCATATACAAGTTTGAAATAAAGGTCTTAAATTTGCTCCCACCACAGAGTTTAATGAATTGAATTGTTTTATAGATTTAAATAGATTTATTAGAAATGTATCTCTTAAAAAAAAATGTTTTAATAAAGATTTTAGCACTACCGAAATATCAAATGAAGAATACATACATACAGAGCTTAAACAAAAATCACAGTTTTATCCTAGATTCATGGTCTCAGATGAAATGAAAACTTTTGAAAAATTGATTATGAAAGATGTACAAAAAATTAAGAAATTGAACAAATTCCAAAAAAATCTCTCTATTAAAGAACAGAAAGCTATAAAAACACTTAATAATGACCAACATATTATTAAACCTGCTGATAAAGGAGGAGGCATAGTGATCTTGAATAAAGAGGACTATGTCAAAGAGGCAGAAAGAATTCTTTTAGACACCAGTACTTATAAAAAAATACCCAATAATCCAGGTCCAAGCATACAGACAAAGTTTGAACAGTATATAAAGAAGGGGTTAGAAATGAAGATTCTTAAAGAAAAAGAAGCAGAATATTTGTGTATTAAATATCCCATAATTCCGGTTTTCTATTATCTTCCTAAAGTACACAAAGATAAAATTAATCCACCAGGAAGGCCGATTATTGCCGGAGTAGATTCTGTTTCATCCAGGGTATCAGAGTACATCGATGTCTTATTGCAACCTGTGGTAGTGAAAACAATTTCCTACCTCAAAGATACTATACATATATTACAGATTCTTAAAGATATAGTATGGAGAGATGAATATTTATTAGTCACCTGCGATGCTAGCACTTTATACAGTATAATACCCCACAATATAGGTATACAAGCAGTGCAATATTTTTTAGAGAAATCGAGTTTTAAACAGGAGCAAATAGATTTTATACTTGAAGGAATTTTACTGATTTTAGAAAAAAAAAATATATATTTTGGTTCAAATACTCATTTTTTATGCAAATTACTGTTACTGCTATGGGCACCAAATTCGCTCCCAGTTATGCCAATCTTTTTATGGCATACTGGGAGGATAAAATAGTGTTTTCACATCTTGCTGCTACGAATTTGGTGTCCTATCATCGATATATCGATGACATATTTTTAATTTGGAAAGGAGGAGAAGAAAGCCTCAATCTATTTTTAAATGATTTGAATGTTAACAACTGGGGGATCCTTTTAACTTCCACATATAGCACAAACCATATTAATTTTTTAGATTTAGAGGTTTTTATTTTAAATTCTACTATTAACACTAGGAATCACTTTAAAGATGTTGATGCCAATAGTTACATCAAAATGAGCAGTTGCCATTATCCACCATGGCTAAAGAATGTACCAAAAAGTCAGTTTCTACGAGTACGTAGGAACTGTACACAAGAAACTGACTATATTTCACAGGTAGGAAAAATTAAAGAGCAGTTTTTAGATAAGGGGTATGAGACTGGAACCTTACAGAACTGCATTGAAGAAGTTAAAAAGATTGATAGAAAAGACCTTATACGTTATAAAAAGCCATACAAGAAAACTGCCGATAAACATATACTGAATATGCCCTTTATATGCAACCACAGTGGTAATAATCATAAAATTAATAAAATCGTTACTAAATATTGGCCAATTTTAAAAGAAGATCCAGTATTAAGACAAATTTTACCTAATCGACCGAAAATGGTTTATCGCGGATGTAGGAATTTAAAACAGTTTTTAGTGAAAAGTAGTTTTAGAGCACAACCTTCAACACATTTTTTAAATAGACATAAAGGGTTTTATGGATGCGGATCCTGTCTTGCTTGTAGGGAAACCAATAGTACCAAAAGACATATCACTTCATTTACATATAAAGATAAAAAATTATTTATTATTAAAGATCAGTTAATTTGTTTCTCAAAAAATGTGATTTATATTTTAAAATGTCCCTGTAACTTAATTTATGTTGGACGAACCATTAGATGCCTACACACTAGAATTGCCGAACATATACGGAATATAAAAAAAGGTCTAGAGACACATAGCGTCTCACAACATTATAAAAAATGTCACAACAGCAATCCAAAGAAATTAATGTTTTGTGCAATTAAATTAGTCTCAAAAAATTGGAGGGGAGGAGATTTCACTAAAAGGATTGGTGAAGAAGAAATGAGATGTATATATAATTTCAATACTCTTATTCCAAATGGTCTGAATCAAGACTTTGAATTATGCCACTTTTTATAATGTTTTTGATTATATATTTCTTATAAAGCCTTTTACAATGTATGTTTGTGGTACATATTGTTTTTTTATAAGTTTTTGTATATATTTTTAAAACATTGTACATTGGCATTTTATTCATATATTCTCCTTCCTGCTCTTTGTTTTTATATTCCATTTCTTATAAAGACACTTTGCATTTATTTTTTATTTTATTTTTTACTATCACTTTTACATATCAAGATGTTATTCTACTATTATTCTAATTGATCTCTTTGTATGATTTTAAGATGAGAGTTTATTATGTCTTTCTTACATTATAAGTGAGCAATGCACTTTTGTGCAAGTGGGCTCCCATTAAGAATGATTTTTTGTTTGAAGGCACATGTTTCTTTAAATTCCCGTGGGTGGAACGCATGTGCGTTCCACGGTCGTCATGTCCGCCGGTCTTTTGGAGTAGGAAGCGGATGTGGGGAGGGATGGAACGCATGTGCGTTCCACAAGTACCACGCTACCCGATCACATGACTGGACAATATAGGAATTGAACGCCAAGCCGGAAGCGATGCGTTCCACAGACGAAACCGGAAGTTGATGTCATGCGGTCCACGGATAAAAAAGGCGCCAGAATCAAGTATATTAAAGAAGAAAGAGACTTTTTATATTGAATACTCACCAACTGAGGAAGCCTATTCGGCGAAACGCGTTTTGGTGACTATATGGACTTTGTTTTACGCTTTTCTTTTATTTTTTGAAATAAATGTATTAATTTTGAAGCAGTTATTGTTCTTGCATCATCCTTTCCATCCACTGGAGTGGGATTTGGATCTCCCTTAAGGATCCTACTGCAATCCAGACTAGAGCCAGGTTATTTTATGGCTCTATTTTTGTGAGTGTGCCATTTTAAAGATATAGTGACATACTTTTGTTTTATCAGATTTACACTATTGTATCTCCCTCTGTTTCTGTTTCAGTTTTATTTTTTGGCTGTAATATTGAAGAGAGGAAAGTATTTACAATATTTGTTACTCACCGCTCCACCTATTTTTGTTGTATAATATTACTGTATTTGTGAAGGTGAAGGGGATACCTCACTGGTGTTTGAGCAGTTTCACACTTTGGGATATACTTGTTTGTGTGTGTATGAAAGTTAAACAATCCTGGAGCAAAGTGTTAAATACAGAGCAGTCACTTTACCAACCAATGAAGTGTGCCAGCTGATTTCTTGAAATTCTGAAATTTGCCTTAGAATTACTCCAGTTTTGCCCTGAAATATGAATGTCCTGCAAAATATACTATTAATGTTAAGTGTACCTGGTAATAGTTTTAATTCCGTAGTGTACAGTCCACCCTATCCAATTTCTCCCTTAATAATTACCTCACTATACATTGTAGCAAGGAGTTGAGCCATGAGCCCATCACAAGTTGACCAGATCCACCATGTTAACAGGGATACATATAATTGTGTCACATTTATGAAAATGCATGAAAAGGGTTACCCTGCAGTATGTATAGTTCATATTTTGTAGCATTCTTCATTGCCTAATTGCTTAAACTTATACATCGTCTTCTGAATTCTACATACTACAGGGCTACCCTTTTTATGTGCTGCCGTACAGTGTGTACATGTGATATGTGTCCCAGAAAACATGGTGGATCTGATCACCCTGTCCCATCAGGATCTGAATAGCAAAAACTAAGAAGTAAAAGTTGATGTTGTTGGAAGAGCGTTGCGTAAGCATCAGAGCAATTACCTGGAAATATGAAAAATCTGATTCTGTACACAAAGCATTGTTTAATGACTTGTTTGAAATACTGTAGTACTTATTCCAGCCTAATAAATGTAATTTTGTTTCCTAGCAACCAAGCAATCAACTTAACCTTCTGGTCAATAAAATGAGTAATATTGAGATGCATAACAAAATACTCCTAAATTCAGAAAAACATATTTACCTTCCTGGTGAAACACTTTAATTATTATTGTAATTACTCACATTGACACATATCCATTGCTATGCATCGAGTGATCACCATAACTATGATAGATGTTGCATTTCTTTTTTGGTCATAGACTTCCCATCTGCATTACGGCAATTTCAGCTTCTTCCCATTTAATCTACAAGGCAATTTCCCAGTTGTGTAGTCTGTCATTTCTTCATTCAAGATAAACCGTGACCTCGTTCAGGTTCAACATTTTTCACTCTTTGTATTTCCATGCATATTTCTCAGGGGGAAAAAAAAAAAATGTTTTAAAACATTAATTTATAATCATATATACATTAATGGACATATCAATTCACACAAATACATTTTAACTACATTTCAAATATGATAGCATTGGGAATAGACAATTTAACATTAGGCATTTTTCCTTCGAGTCGGTTTTTCATGGTTATTGGTAGAATCTAAAGATTTGTGAGTTCATCTCAAGATTAGAAGCCTTGTTGGACCCCGTTAAATGTCAGGACATATTTCAAGATAATAAATGTTGGTTTCTTCTATCTTGACATGATAGCTATTTTTTTTTCAAGGAAACAGTACTAATGAGTAACTGGACATTGGTAGGGGATGTAATTAGAAAACAACATTGACATTGCATTCTGTACTACAAGTAAACAATTTGAATGCTAGTTCTTGACAGTGGAACCTTGGTTTGTTAGATACAGGATTCTGTCCAATGGTGGGGAATTAAAGCGAACTTCAGCTAATGTTCCCATCTGTTCATATAAAAGTGAAAAGGGTCCATTACTTTCAGCCAAAGGGGGAGATTTATTAAAATGTCACTGAACTTTTTTTTTTTTTTTTTTAATTCTTTATTTTGGACGTGCAGTGAGAGATACAAGCTTTAGTAATGACGTAATGACTTATGACAAGAGATATAACAAAGTTTAAACAAAATACGGTCAGTAATTGCTGCACATTTTTTTTTTTTTTAAAGAAGAAAACAAGCTTATTAACGGTAAGGCAACATAATAGAAGTGTACATGCTGAGTCTAGGAGCAACTTAATTTGGAAATACTTCTGGCTACGAACTCATACGAGGGTGAACTTGCGCAATTTGAGGGGCTAATAAACAGGAGTTAATTGTCGCATGAGTATGCTGTTTTGATTTGCTAAAATCAAGGTGAGGCAAAGCTATGTCATGCTGCAGGAACACACTCTAAAAATGCTGGGTAATCTGTTTTACCTGTGCGCTATGCCAGCTATGGCGCATATAGCTGAGCTAACTGACTCCTCCCGAGTAGCTGTACAGTGATGTTGGCCTGGATTTCGGAGGCTTTGCTTCCCTGAATCCAATTTATCTCTACATTGCATATGAAGGACTAGGCTCGTGGATGCATGGGCTTATGGCGGTCCATCACAGAGCATAGTGGGGGATGCATATATCGTTTTGATCATGAGGTGGTGAACAAAAGAAAATTAATAAAACAAGCAGAATAAGCATATTAATAATTTGCTACAGGAGCTGGTCCCACACTTAACTGCCCACAATCCCAACATGAGAGAGGATGCCAGGAAGATATGAGGCATAGAACTTTCAGGGGTGTGATAGGGTGTGCCACAAGAGTCCAACGTTCATATGCCATGCTGAGAATGGGCCAGAGTTGGCCACGAAGCCCGGGCGAGTCCCCTTCATCCAATTCCCACCCTGCAAGGGTGCCATTGGATTTTCTGATGGGTGCAGGGTTTCCCTTGCGCTGACGTGTTGGCCCGCTGCATCATCCGCGGCGTCCCAGGCCCGGGCTGCCGAGGTGTGTTATGGCTGATTGTGGGCAGGTTAGGAGACTTGGCATGTTGGCTCTTTAGATCCGCCTTGTTGGGGTCGGTGGTTCCGCATGTCGGCTTTAGTCGAATGTGACCCTTTTGTCGCCTCTGCCCTGCCATCTGGCGTGTGCTACCCCGTCGCCTGGTCGCTGCAGCGTATGAGCGCCGCCTTCGTGGGCGATTTCGTGGGTGGTGAGGGCTTATTTGAGCTGTCTTGCCATGTGTCAGCACCCTTGGTGATCGGGCGCCATGGCTGTGCGTCGGGCCCTGTAGTGCGGCACCTGACGTGGTCTCCGTTATGGGGGTCTGCATGAGGGCCTCCAGCCTTACCCATAGTGCTCTGAATAGGCGGCTGTAGCGGAGCTCGGTTTCCCCCCAGATCTCGCGTTGGGCTGTGGTGAGTGAATCGTCCACTATGGAGTAGTCGGTGCCTGTGCCCATCACTATAAATGGTTGCTTGCATTGCCTTGTTAGGGCGTGTGTGTCCGCCATCTTGGAGGCCTTGGGACCCTCTTTGCTTGGGTAATTTGAAGGCTTAGTCAAGAGGTCTAGGGCCCGAGGCTCCCTGTCTGACGGGGACCGGGATGTCCCCCACCGGTCCATAGGGGGGGGGGGTTCGTGTCGTTCTGCTGTGGCTGCTTGCGGTTGGCGGGAGAGCGGCCGTCTCACCTCGCCACCTCCTGTGGTAGGCCTCAGTTTGCTGGTATGGCTCCCGGTCATCCCGGGTGGTGAGTCGGGTATCAGTCGATTCGGGCGGGTTGTCACTGAACTTTTACAACCAATTTTCTGTGCAGTTCATTAATTGTTTTGGACTTTTTCATCCTTTGCATCATTTGCTCCCTAACCATAATTTTTTAATTAACAATTTTTTTGGCAACACAACAGTAGTGATGTCCCGAATGGTTCGCTGGTGACTAGTTCCTGGCGAACATAGCGTGTTCGCGTTCGCCACGGATGGCGAACATATGCGATGTTCGGTCCGCCCCCTATTCGTCATCATTGAGTAAACTTTGACCCTGTACCTCACAGTCAGCAGACACATTCCAGCCAATCAGCAGCAGACCCTCCCTCCCACCTCCTAGACAGCATACAATTTAGATTAATTCTGAAGCTGCATTCTTTTTTTTTTTTTGTATTTTTTTTTTTTCTTTTTTTGTGTTTATTATACATTATCCTCCATAGCCAGTAACCTGTGTTTATTATACATTATCCCCATAGCCAGTAACCTGTGTTTATTATACATTATCCTCCCATAGCCAGTAACCTGTGTTTATTATACATTATCCTCCCATAGCCAGTAACCTGTGTTTATTATACATTATCCCTCCCATAGCCAGTAACCTGTGTTTATTATACATTATCCCCCCCATAGCCAGTAACCTGTGTTTATTATACATTATCCTCCCATAGCCAGTAACCTGTGTTTATTATACATTATCCCTCCCATAGCCAGTAACCTGGGTTTATTATACATTATCCTCCCGTAGCCAGTAACCTGTGTTTATTATACATTATCCTCCCATAGCCAGTAACCTGTGTTTATTATACATTATCCTCCCATAGCCAGTAACCTGTGCTTATTATACATTATCTCCCCCATAGCCAGTAACCTGTGTTTATTATACATTATCCCCCCCACAACCAGTAACCTGTGTTTATTATACATTATCCCACCACAACCAGTAACCTGTGTTTATTATACATTATCCCCCCATAGCCAGTAACCTGTGTTTATTATACATTATCCCTCCATAGCCAGTAACATGTGCTTATTATACAGTATCCTCCCATAGCCAGTAACCTGTGTTTATTATACATTATCCCTCCTATAGCCAGTAACCTGTGTTTATTATACATTATCCCCCCATAGCCAGTAACCTGTGTTTACTATACATTATCCCCCATAGTCATTTATCGTTGGACCTAGGCAGCATGATGTCTTAGGCCGGCCCAGAGAGTGAGTGAGTGAGTGAGTGAGTGAATAATATAATATATATGTTCAGAAACATATTAGTAATATATGTAAATCGGGTTCATGCAAAGAGGGTGAAAAAGTATTAAAGAAAAACACACTTATTGCATCAAATTTACAAAGCCAAACTTTTAAAAGCTTTCCTCATTTCTTTCTCGGGATGAGGAATATATCGGTTGTAGACTGAGGATTTTATCTGCCCAATCTTTTAATAATATGCACTGGAGTGTCAGTGTTGAAGGAGGCTGAAGCTGCCCCTATTCTAAATGAAAGACCCGAGACATGGATACAACCCAATCTTAGGAGTAGTGTTCTGATGTAGAAGATGAATTTAGCCGTAGTCAGAGGGATTCAGTGAGAGTAGTGGTGAAATGTGTGTGGCATGACTGAGTGTGGGTAAGTAAGAGTCAAGTATTTTAACTGGGCACTAGTTCTAGGTGGGATGAAGTGGTATAGCGGATGGATGAGTAGTTTGGTTCGTTTTAGAGGTTTGTAGAGAAAGTATATAGTGATCCAGATTTTTAGCGATATCCAATATTTTTAAGGTGGTCTCAAACAAACATAAAATGCTATATAAAATTCGTGGGAATATTGAATAGTCATGTACAGTAAATCAGAGAGGGCTCAGAACCATCGATTGGTAACCTGGATGAAGTAGGGGGTCTATCTGTTTTATTAAATACGCGGTAATATGCTTTTAATGGGATAGGACGTTAGGAAAGGTATGTGATTGGGATAAGTGGTTGTGGCAGTATTAACCTTATCCTGGGACCGGCCTGGCTCCTAAGCTTGAGCCGCGCGTGGCTGGATCACTCCTGCCTCCACACGAGCCGCATGCGGCTTGATCTTCTCTTCTGACTTAGCTGCGTGCACTGACCGCAGTGATCGGTCACGTAGCCCGCCTGGCTCTAGGAGCACGTCTCGAGTCACAAGCTCACTCTTAAAGGGGCAGTGGGAGCCAAAAGTTGATTCAGGCTCCCATTGGCCCACGTCATTCCAGCACCCCCACACACGAACGTTTTGGGGGCGTAAGCATGACGTGGGCAAATCACTGGTGTAACAGTAGTGTACATAAAAAAAAACTAGAAATTTGACTGTGAAATAATAGCAGTCAGTTTCCTTCACACGTGTGCGTTTCAGGGCCTGCCAGGGCACAGTGTCACACCAGTGCAACTCATATCTGGTGTAACAGTAGTGTACATTTAAAAAAAAAATAATAATACAGGGGGCTTGTTGTCACCTTTCGGGGACCCTTGGTGTTGTACGTGGCTGGGTGGAGGAAGAGACCTTCAATGACATCAGTGAGGACAAGGAACGGGACATGGCTAGCTTGGTATCCAACCTTGTGCAAATGGGGAGTTTGCGGTTGTGCAAATGGACTGTTTATGGTTGTTTGCGGTGCGTTAAACGGGGAGTTTGGTCTGTCACTGTGAAGCGGGCGTAACCCTTACACTACCTGATCGATACAACATCATACCTGATGTTTTAAAGCACGTTATTCCAAACAATTTAGGAATGTTAGGTGATTTATGCCCTTTATGGATTAAATCCAGACTCTGCGTCAACTATGTAATTTTCCATGGGAGTTTTGCCATGGATCCCCCTCCGGCATGCCACAGTCCAGGTGTTAGTCCCCTTGAAACAACTTTTCCATCACTATTGTGGCCAGAAAGAGTCCCTGTGGGTTTTAAAATTCGCCTGCCTATTTTTTTTTTTTTTTTGTGAATTAAGTTTTATTCAGATTTTCAAGAATAAATTTGCAAATATCAATAAAGGTAAACGTCTCAAGTGTGGTTCAGTGAAACACGCACGTTTCCAACAACTGGCAGATACAGGTAATAAGGCACATTGTTAGCGATTCCGAGGTGTCGGTAAAGTAATGCAGGGAAACGCGCAGGTTTCCAGGTCGGAACATGCGTAGTTAAGCATTTAATGGCATACCTGTGGTCTGCTGTATCCTGGTCCGGCTGCGCGGCCCGCAAGTCCACCCGGGAAGGGGGGGGGGGAGGGGGGGGAGAGGGGGGGGGGAGAGAGGGGGGGGGGGGGGAGAAAAAATGGGGGGGGGGATCCCTCAGCGTTTGAGAAAGCGTCCTCCCTTCCCTTTAGGTTTATGTGGTCCTTCGTCTCTGTCAGGGCCAGAATTGTCGAGTTAACTTCTGTCAGTGGTAGCTTTATGTATGACGTGCGCTGTCTTGTCGGTCCTTCCTTGTCACCCCTACCCATCGTCTCGGGTCATGTCCCCTCTGACGTCTACTCAGTCTGTGATAAGCGTCTGGAAGTCGGGTTTCGTCGTGGTCAGTATCCAGTGTGTCCAGGTCGTCATATACGACTGTTCCCTCCCCTCTGCGTGTGAGGTGAGTTCCTCTAGTGCCCTGAGCTCTTCCATGCGCTTAAACCAGGTCGACACAGGTGGTGGGGTCTTTTGTTTCCAGTATAAGGGAATGAGACTCTTGGCTGTATTTAAGATCCTGATCGTTAGGGAATATTTGTAAGCTGAGCTACGGGTGGAGGTGTGGTGCAGGAGAAAGGCTGCTGGGTCTAAGTGGGGGGGAGTATCAGAAAATTTGGTGATGATCGTGTGGATCGCTGCCCAGTAGGGTCGTATCAGGGGGCACGTCCACCAGATATGGAAGAGAGTGCCTAGGGCTTTCTCACATCTCCAACAGTTGTTGGTGGCGGTTGGGTCGTAGGAATGGGTGGCCAGTGGCGTGCGGTACCAGCGAGACAGTACCTTATAGGCCGTTTCTTGTATGCCGCTGGATGTTGAACAGTGAAGGGACAGGGTACAGATCTTTTCCCATTGGGCTGGCGAGAGTGTAATTCCCAGGTCGGTTTCCCATTTACTCATGAAGCTCGGTGGGGGAAGTCTCTTTGCGTCCATGAGGAGGCTGTAGAGTGTGGACAGTCCCCTGGCCAGTGGGCTTGGGTCATGGCAGAGCCTTTCAAAGTCTGTGAGCGGCCTGTGGGCATGGATGTCTTTGGTGACTATTAGTAGGTAAGCGGATAGTTGTTTGTATCTGAACTGCAGCATGAACGTCGGTCTCCCCACGGGCAGCAGGGACTCAAGAGTCCGTATCGTGCCATTGGTGGTAGCGTGGCAGAGTCTAGGCAGTGAGTTTCCTAACAGTTGTTGGAACGGGCCTGCGTCTAGTCCAGGTGGGAAGGCGTCATTATGCGTCAGGGGTAAGAGTGGTGAGATGGGCGTGGTGAGGGAGGAGGGTGTCCCCACTTTGTGCCAAACCATTAAGGTCGCTCTAATTAGCGGGTGTGGGTTAGCCAGCTGTCTGCCCTGGTGGTGATCTAGCCACGGTAGGAGCCCTATTGGTCTGGATATTTGGTCTGACTCTATTTCCTTCCATAACTTGTGGACCTCCGATTTGGACCATTCCATCACCCTCTGGAGATGGGTTGCCTTGTAATAAACCTGGAAGTCTGGGAGGGCCAGGCCGCCCTTCCGTTTTGGTAATGTGAGAGTGTCGTGTTTGACCCGTGCCTGTAGGTTGTGCCATGTGAATCTGAGTGCCATGGAGCGCAGCGTTGAGAAGTATGCCTCAGGTATGTGAATTGGCAGTGTCTGGAACAAGTAGAGCAGCCTGGGTAGAATGTTCATTTTTAACACTCCAATGCGTCCAAACCAGGAGAGGCGAACTTTAGTCCATTCCTCCAGGTCTCTACGCATTGTGGTTAGGAGGGGTTGAAAATTAGCGGTGTATATTTGTGACAGGTCTCTTGGTATGGAGGTGCCTAAGTATCTTATAGTAGTGTCAGACCATTGGAATGGGAGCGTGTGCTTCAGGGCTGCAACTCTATTGGGTGGGATCGAGACATTCAGAACCGAAGATTTGGCGAGGTTGACTTTGAAATTCGACAATTGGCCGTAGAGCTGGAACTCTGCCATAATTGCTGGCATTGATGTTTCAGGCTGAGTGACATAAAACAGCAGATCATCTGCAAAGGCAGCCACTACGTGTCTCGTCTGCCCTATCTGTATCCCTTTTATGGCTTGGTTGTCCCGGACAGAGTTAAGAAAGGGCTCCAGTGCCAGTACAAACAGCAATGGGGACAAGGGGCATCCCTGTCTTGTGCCGTTCCGGATGGGGAACGGGTTCGTGAACAGTCCGTTCACGCATACCCTTGCTGTGGGTTTGGAGTATAGTGCTCGTATCCAGCTCATCATGTGCGGGCCCAGACCTATCTCTTCCAATACCGCCAGCATGTAGCCCCAATCTATGCGGTCGAAGGCCTTCTCCGCGTCTGTGGAGAGCAAGAGGAGGCCCTCCCGACTGTCTTGTGCCTTGTGGATGAGATCTAGTGTCCTGATGGTGTTGTCTCTCGCTTCTCTCTGGGGCGTGAACCCTGCCTGGTCTCTATGTATGAGATCAGGGAGGTAGGTTTGTAGTCTGCGGGCTAGTATTTTTGTGAAGAGTTTAAGGTCACAATTTAGTAGGGAGATAGGTCTGTAGCTCGCACAGAGTTCCGGGTTCTTACCTTCCTTTGGGATTAGGGAGATGTTGGCCTCTAGAGTCTGTGTGGGTAGGCTGGCTCCGTCACGTAAGGTGTTAAGGGCAGTCAAGAGATGTGGGGATAACACGTCAGCAAATTTTTTATAGTATCTAGTGGGGAGACCGTCAGGGCCCGGGCATTTGCCCAATTTCGACTCTTTTATGGCCCAGGCTAACTCGCGAGGTGTGATCGGTTCGTCAAGGGCATTCGTAGCTTCCCTGGGAAGTCGGTTATGTATGCGTGTGCGTAGGTATTGTCTAGTCTCTGGTAAGGCGTCACCTTGGCGTGGTGGCTCCCTGTCGGGGTGTATGGCATAAAGCTCCGCATAATATTCCCGTATAGCCGCCGCCATGTCTCCCGGGAGATGTTTCAGTCGCCCTTCTTTATCACGAATTTTAGGTATGTAGGATTCTGCTCTCTTTTTGGCGATCATACGGGCCAGCAAGGTCCCGCATTTGTTGGCGTGTGTGTGAAAGAAGGCTTTGGTGCGCAGGTGCGCCCTTTGGTGGTAGGCATTCATGATGGATGCCAGTTCCCTGCGTAGTGTCAGTAGCTTGGCACCATCGCTCTGGAGCCGTGTAAGTTTGTGCCTGGCTTCCACCACCTGTATCTCCGTGATTATGGTCGCCAGTCTGGCAGCCTTTGCTTTTTTCAGGGCTGCGCTTTTAGCTATGAAGTAGCCTCGTATCACGCATTTGTGGGCCTCCCACACACAGAGGGGTGTCACATCTGGGGTAACATTGTCAGTGAAGTATTGAGTAAGTGCGGTTCGGGATTCCGTGGCTACTGTTAGGTCGTTAAGTAGGGCTTCGTTCAGTCGCCAGTTGCTGCACGTCGGCTTATAGAGGGGAGACGTTAGCGTCATGGTGAGTGGTGCGTGGTCGGACCATGTCGCTGTCCCAATCGTCACAGACTTAACATCTGTCAGGTAGTAGTGTTGTAGGAAAAAGTAGTCAAGTCTGGAGTACGTCTTGTTTGGATTGGAATAGAAGGTGAAGTCTCTGTCATCAGGGTGTGTCGCTCTCCAACAGTCGGTCAGGCGTTGGTCTCTAAGGGTTTTGTTGATAGTGGTCAACACATGTCTGGGTATCGTCGAGGTGCCCGTAGAGGTGTCTAGGCTCGGTTGTAGGGCCACATTTAGGTCTCCTCCCATGATCAGACAACCCTCCGTAAAGGCCATGATGGCTTTCAGTGATTTAGTCATAAAACGGTGTTGCGCAGTGTTAGGAGCATACAGGTTGGCTAGCGTGTACGTACGGTCAGCTATCGTTCCCTTAACACATATATACCTTCCCCAGTCATCTTTCATGGTTGCTGTGGGTGTGAAATGTAGGGATTTATGAAGGAGGATGGCCGTGCCTTTGGATTTTCCTAAGGGGTTGTTGCTGAGATAGCATTGGGCGAACCGTTTGTCAGTCATTCTAGGTGTCAGACCTTCCTTGAAATGTGTCTCCTGTATGAATACTATGTGGGCTCTTTGGCTGTGAAAGTGGCGGAGCGCCTGTGATCGTTTCTCAGGTTGGTTAAGGCCCTTGGCGTTAATAGAGATAATGTTGATGTCTGCTCTGGTTACCGGTTTCGGGTTCTGCATGACGGAGTACCTGTGGACTACTCTGGGAGGGGTAGTGCGGGCAGATAAATGGTGGGCCTACGGTTTGCAGTACCACTCAGGTGGTGGGTGGGTTCAGGGGAGGAGCGTGTCAGAGGTACAGGGAAAGGGTGTTACCTGGACGGGTGGTCCTTGATGAGGCCCCTTCCCGAGTCCCCACGCGGACACCGCAGCCGGACTTTGAGTGCCTAGGATTAGATACAGAGACAACAAAAAAAAGAAAAATAAAATAAACACTATGTAAACAATAAGTAAACAATGAACAATAAAACAACACTATACAAAATAATGGCTCGGGTGTAGGCCGAGGTGGAGTCGTCCCGTCCGTACTAGCGGTTCGGTCGAGTCCCCTTGCCTTTCTACCTGACACCCCGACCAGGTGGGAACGTGGCCTACTGGTTACTGAATGCCTCTCGGATATACCCGGTCTCTCTCCGGGGTCCCGGTTCAGAGAGGGGAGAGGAAAGGATAAAAAGGAGAAAAGAAACGAGGTGTTTCCCCGTGGGGTCACCTACAGCGGTGACAACAAAAAAAAGAAAAACTCCCACGTGGAAGGCCCCTCTGGCTACCCCCTACCCGCCCCGCCCAAAAAATACTCTAGCCCCTAGGTTATCTGTGATCTTGTGAGTGGGGTATCGTAAAGATTATGCATGTCGTGTGGACCAGGCTTCGAGCCTTGTGAGTCGTGCGTGTGTGCGAGCATCATGGCGTGTCTAGTTGGGTGGCGTGTCGTGTTGTGGCCCTGAGCTCTAGCGTCAGGCGTGTGTGTGGTGGTTGTGTTTCCCTCCTGCCTATCCTTCCCCATGGTATATACCCATCCACTTCAATAGAGGGGGAGGTTGGGCCCTCCGACAAAGACCCTATATCACCATTATTAGTAGTCACAAAATGTGCCGGTGGCACCGAGTCTCCCCGTCTCTGCGGCTCGTGTTTGGTGGTGTGGCAATGTCAATCCCTCTATGGCAACGCAGCCGGTTAAGAGAATGTTCCCCTTCTGAGTGGCAGTCGGGGCATAGCGTGAGCCTCAGAGTCATCAAATCCCCCGTTTCAGCCCCCCACCCAAAAGTGTAACAAGAGAGGGAGTCCGGCAGTTCAGTGTGGTTTGTGAGATACCTTATGGGAAGCTCCCCAGCGGGTCATTGTTCATAGGCAGGTACCTCAAACTGTGGGTCTCAAAGTCTCTTAGGAGCCGTAGAACTCAGCGGGTGTTGCCGACTGGTCGCGCCGTCTCCAGTCTAGATCTGGTTCTTCTTTGTGGCAGTGGGTTGTCTCGTGCCGGCCTCGGTGGGCCTACGTAGAAGTCCAATGGGTCCGGCCAAGGCATGTTTAAAGGTGGTAGCTGGAGCTCAATGGTGAGATCTTGCAGGTCCTGTTGGTTGCGTACCGGCATGGGACCATTAGGGGTGTGAGCAATTAGGCCGGTCGGGAAAGTCCATCGGTATCTCACCTTCTGAGCCGTCAGGGCTCGAGTGAGGGGTTTCAGGGCCCTGCGGTAGCCCAATGTGGCCGGGCAGAGATCAGGAAATATCTGGATCGGGTGGTCCTCATGGGTAATGGATCCCGCATTACGAGCCGCCTGTAGTATGTCTTCTTTGAGGGAGAAGATAGTTAAGCAGCATATAACATCTCTTGGCGGCGCTCCTTCAGGGCCTCTGGGTCTTAATGCCCTGTGTGCACGGACAAAGTCAATCGGCGTGTCCGTAGGACGGCCTAGAAGGTCGTTGAATAAGGAGGTAAGTGTGTCGGTGAGCCGGGTTGAGGGTTCTTCGCCTTCAGGTAGGCCTCGGATCCGCAGGTTGTTTCTGCGGCCCCTGTTGTCGAGATCTTCTACATGGCGCGCCATGGCTTGTAAGTGGGCAGTGTGGCTGAGAAGCGTGGACTCTGTGGTTGTGTGGGCCACAGTGAGGTTGTCTTGTTCCTCTTCCAGCCGCGCCATGCGGTCCGCCATACCCTGCATGTCCGCTCTCATCAGTTGGAGGTCGGCCCGGATCGAGGCATGGAGGGCCGATGTGGCTTGGGTCAGATCAGCTCTGGTAGGCAGTGCTCTCAACAGGGCCATCCAGTCTGCCGGCGGGTGTTCTGTGGGTTCTCCGCTCGCGTCGCCGACCTGGGAGTTCGGGCTCATGGATGAGGCCTCCGAGTACAGGAAGGCCTCAGCGGAGGCCTGGGAAGATGGGTCCGGCTGTGTGGTCATGTATTGCCTGACCGATGCCTGGATTGCAGGTGGGCGGGTGGCCGCTGGTTTGGGGGTACCCCCAGCCTTAGTGTGTTTCCCCATATTTGCGTTTGGGGCAGCTTTCTAGCGATTTGCAGGGCGAGTACGGAGGAGCTCAGAGATTAGGCAGCCATTCCGCTCCGCTGCTAGGCCACGCCCCCCGCCTGCCTATTTTAAGTGTTTTGTTTCACTACTCTTTTTAGTGCCATTCTACATTTAGTGGTTTTCTAAAATAGAAATGTCTGTGAAAACGGGTGGAATTTACTACAGAAAAAAACACAGCTTTTTCAATGACTTTTAAAACACTTTAATACATATGTCAGAATTTAACCATCTTTTTTTGTAGCAGATAGCTAAATCTAAGCCTCAAATGTACTAGAATTGCCACGGTTTCCTGGGAACCTAACACACAGTTAGATCACGACAGACAGGATTGCAATACCAGTCCTTAGAGTGGCCAGGCTATGCAGAGAGAAAGAGTAGTCAGAGTACAAGCAAAGGTCAAGGATAACGGAGATACGGAACATGATAGAACAAGCCGAGGTCAAGGATCACAGAAGACAGAATAAATGAGAAACAAAGCTTAAGTCCAGTAACCAGTAATTAATCAAAGCATATTGCGCTGTTGGGCTAACAGAAAATCACAACAGGGCAACAAGGCAAGGAGGAGGTAAGTTTAACCCCTTAAGGACCAAACTTCTGGAATAAAAGGGAATCATGACGTGTCACACATGTCATGTGTCCTTAAGGGGTTAAATAGGGTTAGGGTGATCCTGAATGACCCGTCTCCAACTGGAATTAACTATCACACGTAGGAGGTACCTGTACCTCCCACTTTGACCTGTGATGTCACTTTTGCACTCCGAGTCAGGTGGCTGACTCGGGCGCCTATTTAAACACGCTTCAAGGCTACTGGAAGCATCCGCTCGCAGTAAGTGGAAATGTGAAGATTTGCTGTGAGGCTATGAAGCTACTGCAAGTGGCATGAGGCAGGGGACCTGACAAGAACACTTATTTTTTTTCACTAAAAGCCTAATTTCACAACATCTTTGTTATAGAACATTAGTTCTCAAGGAACACCAAAAGCCCAGGTTTAATGGGTCATGGAGTGTTTCTGCTGCTTCGTCACGGACATTGAAGACCTTCTGATGAACTAAAGGATGTAGGTCATATGTAGGAACCTCAGGTTAGATAAGTCACAGCTTATTATTTTTTTATTGAGTGCTAATGGAGCTCATATGTCAGTCCTGTATTGTACACGTAGGTGCCTTGCAGACCTCTGTGAGCTTCATTCTGTGTCTTTTGTGTTTATGGTTTTACTCTCAAAAGAAAATAATTTTGTAATTCCTTGATTTTATAACAAGACAGGAGGCTCGTATTATGCATAAACTTTCTTTACTTAACTGCAGCAGCAAAGACATTTTTTCAATAAAGTTTAGTGAATAAAAAAGGTAAAACAACAGAGTAACTGAAATGGAACGTTGGTAGCCAATCAGCATCCAGCATAGTCCATATAGTGAATGATCCCCCAATATTCTCCCTCTTTCTTTGCTGCTCCAGTAGAGATAAGTGTGCACTTCCTGTTAGTCCGGCCAGGTACAGGATACAGATGCTCCCTGTACCCGCAGACCATACAGGGCTCGGCCACGCTACAGTGAGGGAGTGACAGGAGGGAGCACTGAGCGCTTCCCTCCTGTCAGCCCCTCTCCTCATGCTGCGCCCGGGCGGTGCGCCCTCATGGACGCACCAGCCCGGGCAAAGCTGCAGCCGCCTGAGGCTCGCTGCAGAGCGCTCTGGCGGCTGCAGCATGAGAGGGGCCGGCGCTCCTGGCGGCGCCCCTTCCCAAGGGGCGCCCTAGGCGGCTGCCTAGTACGCCTAACAGGTAGCGCCGGCCCTGTTCACAGGAACAAACCTGATTCCTATAAAACCTCCTCAGATAGTGAATCATCAATCTCAGAGGATGAAAAGTCTGACTCTGATTCTGCCTCAATTTGTTCATATATCTCAGAGACACCTGAGCTTATTTCTAAATCTGACGATGAAAACATTATTTTGGATTTTAATGGTAAACCATTATTTGACCCAGACTATATTAAACACCCCAGGTCAGACGAATGGGTCCCTATGGCTCATGTAGCCAAATATCCTGAACACTGGTTAAGGAAACCCCTTGACCAAGCGACTAGAAATGCCCTTGACCGACCTTATCAAAGAAAGTCGCACAGACCCCTGATCTAGATCCTACTATTGTACAATTTTTTATCAAAATCAGGGAAGAACCCAAATAAAGGCCTTGACAGGTCACTGAAATCTTGTGACTAAAATGTTTGAAACTTTGGAATATGCGGCAGCTTCTGGGAATCCTCCCAGCATTGATACTTTGAGAGGCTGGACCCAACGCATTATATGTCTTTTGGGGAATGGTAATGCAGCGCTGACCAGCGAATGCCGCAGGTCTATTTTAATGAAAATTGACCCTCAACTGTCAAATCTAGCTACTTCCGAACCTGGTCCAGCTGCGGAAGGTCTCCTATTCGGAGAATCCTTTCTTAAAGACATTAATAAATATGTGAATCTATTTAGTTCCCTTGATAAGGCTCAGTCATCCCTGAAGAAAGCTTTCAACCCTAAGGTTTTCATAAGGGCTGGAAGAGGAAGGAACCGTTCTTCCAGCCATTCCTTTCAGCATAGACAGGTTCCAAGGAACACTTTTCAACCCTCCAGATCCTCATATGACACCCAACAATCAACTCCTTTCTTTCCACTACATGGCAGACCTTGGAGATCAAGAGGCCATCAAGGAATGTCTCGCTTCAGATCTTCATCCGGTGAGTATGACAACTAACCGTTCTTTCCCAGTAAGGTTAGGGGGCAGACTCACTGTTTTTTTCCATGTCTGGAGTCAGGTTACAAACGACTCTTGGATACTAGACACGGTTCTAGGTTACAAAATAGATTTTATATCATTCCCCGTCCAAAGAAACATGCCTTTCCCGATAAAATTTTTGGCCCAGGACCAGAAATATTAAGTTTATGTTCAAAAAATGCCATCATACAGGTGCCCATGAACAGCCCAGGCTTCATAAGCAATTTATTCATGGTGGAAAAGAAAGATTCTGGTCACAGACCAGTCATAAACTTGAAATACTTAAACAATTTTGTCAGATACCACCATTTCAAAATGGAGGGAATTTATTACCTCAAAGACCTGTTGATATTCAACGACTGGTTGATCAAAATAGATTTGAAGAATGCTTACCTTACGGTACCTATCCACCATTCATGTCAGAAATATTTACAATTCCTATGGCAAGGGAAAAAATGGCAATTCAAATGATTGCCATTTGGTTTATCCTCTGCACCTTGGTGTTTCACCAAATTACTGAAACCAGTAATATCCCTACTTCGAAGCAGGGGAATAAGAATGATAATATATCTAGACGACATACTGATTATGTCACAGAGTGTGCAAACTCTTCAACTACATTCTCAATGGACATTGAATCTGTTAACAAGCCTTGGCTTTGTAATAAATTACGGAAAATCGATTTTAACTCCCTCTCAGGAGATAGAATTTTTAGGATTTCTAGTAAACTCCAATTTAGCCACTCTCAGCCTTCCATCACGAAAGTTGAAAACAATTTGAAAAGAGATCAGGTCAGTTCTAAAGAAGGAATTAATTTCCATCAGGTCGTTAGCAAGGATTGTAGGACTTTTATCAGCCTCGATCCAGGCTATCTTTCCAGCCCCCCTTCACTATCGGGCTCTTCAAAGATTGAAAAGAGAACATCTAAACAATGGTCTCCTTTATTCAGATGAGATTTCTCCAACTTCAGAGACAAGAATAGAACTTTCCTGGTGGTTAGATCACGTTCAAATTTGGAACGGGAAAGCCAATTTTTAACGTCATTCCCAGACCTAACTATAGAATCCGACGCAAGTCGTTTAGGCTGGGGAGCTCATTGTGGAGGGAATTCCACAGGAGGCAAATGGTCTCTAGAAGAGACGAATATGCATATAAACTGCCTGGAACTCATGGCAGGGTTTTTCGCTCTACGCAGTTTTGCGAAACACAAATCCCATTGTTGTATCCTTTTCAAGATGGACAACATATCAGCAGTCCAATATATAAATCGCTTAGGAGGTACAAAATCCAAGCAACTGGCCGACATTGCCAAAGAATTACGGCATTTTTGCCTTGATCGAAGCATGACGTTACGAGCAGAATACCTTCCCGGCCTTTCCAATACAGTAGCAGATTGGAATTCCCGCTTCCTAGTGGATTACAGCGACTGGATGTTGGATCCCAACATCTTCCAACGAATACTTACTCTGTGGGGTCCATTTCAATACGACCTCTTTGCATCACGGCTCAATCGCCAATTGGAAAAAAAATTCAGTTTGCGGCCGGATCCAGAAGCAGTAGATTAAGATGCTTTCCTCCAATGTTGGAAGGATGGAGTCAATTATGCTTTCCCCCATTTACGATGATATCCCGGGTACTTCTGAAAGCATGGTCCCAGAAATCGACCTTAGTGATTATAACCCCTCTCTGGCCATCACAACCATGGTTCCCTCAGCTTCTCAGCATGCTGATAGACTACCCTTGACTCATACAGATGCGTCGGGATTCGCTTCGCGACCCGGAGGGAAATTGTCATCCTCTAGTACTGTCGGGCCAACTACCCTTGATTGCATCCCTCATTTCGGGTCATTCGAATCTCATAGTGAATTTTCAAACACTACTAGAAACATTCTCTCAGAAGCATGGGCACCGGGAACCCGTGCAAATTACAGATCAGCCTGGAAAATTTGGCTTAATTGGTGCATGGAACGGGCAGTGGATGCCATACATTCAGATTTAGCAAACATTCTAAATTTTTTGTCAGCCTCTTTTGACTCAGGGAAAGCTTATCGCACCATTAATATCTATAGATCCGCTATCTCAGCGAATCACGACCCTATTGAATTTTTCCCTGTGGGTAAACATCCTCTAGTCTGCAGACTTATGAAGGGTATCAGATTTAAACGTCCTCCATGCCCTAAATATAATTCCACCTGGGATGTTACTCTGGTACTCCAGTTGATAGAATCATGGGGGGGCAATGATTCATTATCCTTAAAATTGCTTTTGTTTAAACTTACCACTTTACTAGGTCTCATCTCTTTCAAAAGAGTTTCTGACGTTAAGGCTTTAGACTTAAATAATAGACAATATACTCCTGATGGTGTTAAATTTTTTATTGCTAGACGTACCAAAACTAATCTCCGTACTGTATTCTATCCTTCATTTCCTGACCATCCTCTTCTATGTGTTGTTAGTTGTCTTCAAACATATGAGTTTAAAACCTCTTTGATTCGAAATTATAATTTCTCACAATTACTAATCTCCTTTCGTAAACCTTTTCTACCTGTCGCCTCTACATCTTTAGCTAGATGGGTACGACAAACCATGTCTATGGCAGGTATTAATATTTCAATGTTTGGAGCTCACTCATCAAGAGGAGCTATGACTACTAAAGTGTTTCAAGCAGGAGGCTCTTTATCAGATCTATTAAAAACGGCAGATTGGTCTTCAGAATCTACATTTAAACAGTTTTATTTTAGACCTAGCCAGCATGTTTCAAAAATAATATTGTAATAACTTCTGATGTATGTTATATTATGACTACATAGCTTTGAACATGCATAATACGAGCCTCCTGTCTTGTTATAAAATTCAAGATTTTCCTAGTCTTGACGTCAGAAAATATAGATTTTATTAAAGACAGGAGGCGACTATTAACCCACCCTGTTATTTATATTTCAGCTTAATCCTGTTTGGAGTTTCATCATTCTATCCTTGGAGTTACTCTACTAGACACTTCTTCTACATTCGCAGCTCGAAAGAGGGAGAATATTGGGGGATCATTCACTATATGGACTATGCTGGATGCTGATTGGCTACCAACGTTCCATCTCAGTTACTCTGTTGTTTTACCTTTTTTATTCATTAAACTTTATTGAAAAAATGTCTTTGCTGCTGGAGTTAAGTAAAGAAAGTTTATGCATAATACTCGCCTCCTGTCTTTAATAAAATCTATATTTTCTGACATCAAGACTAGGAAAGTCTTGAATTGTAGTTACATTTCTGCTTTGAATAATAGGGACATTAGGGACACTAGTAGGAAAGCAGGGTAAATGCAAATAATAATAAAAAAAAAATCAATATTTGAGCAATCAAGCAATCATTAATAAAAGATGCGCCTACAGCATAATCTTCTTAAAATATTTGGGAAACACATTATTTATTGCATTTGATTTACCGTAATTAATTATATGCCTGGTTACCTTTATATAGCAAAGCATAATTGTCCCATAAATAATAGTAAATGCCTGGCAATATTTTACTTACCTTGCCTTATTTGCAAAAATAATTTTTAGGTTCTGGATGTAGTTAACTTCTATTAATAGGCAATCTTTTAAATTATACAGCTCTGAGTCACTTAGTACTCAAGTCTTTTGGACAAATACATTAAGGTCATTTGTGATTTCAAGCATTTTGTCTCCGTGTGCAACAAAATTATTTGACAAGCACAGTCCAGCATGGACTCACCTTGACCTAGTTTTTAATCTAAGGACATTCATCAAGCAGAATTAGATTTGCTACTTCACAAAGTAATTGATTTTATTCAATAAAATGAGCAGGAAACTGGCTAAATTAAGGCAAAATTAACAAAGCCAAAAAAATATTCTAAAACACATTGTTTAGAAAATTTTTGTACAAGGCTGAATTAGTGAATTAGCCATGGAGCAACTGGCTGAATCACTGGGTTTAAAACCACAATAGCTGTATGGCAGAGCTTGCCAAAGTAGTAAATAGGAAATTAGCATAAGTGGCTAAGTTTGCTAGCACTTAACATTACTGTTCTGTGAATATCTATCCCATGCAGTAATTAATTTATATCAGACTAATTTTCTTAAATTCAACACGAATTTTCAAACACAATAAATGAAGAAACAATAAATAAATTCTCCAATGTCTATGTATATATGAGAATCTGTCTAGACAACAGGATGGCAATCATCCTATGAAAAGGAACTGTGATAAATGGCGTGACAAGTCTCTCATGAAAAATGGTTAGCATGTGTTGGTTAAAAATGTCTCTCGAAAACAGTTTCAAAAAGAATGAATGCGGAGCAGAATGTGTTCCTGGCAGCAGTCAAAATATCAAGGTTCACCTGCTCAGATTTGGATAGAGGCCTACAGAGTCTGCTTTATTTGGTTAAGTCCATTCCTGCCTGGCACTGTAAGAACTTATTTTTAAGAATTGGAATGCATTAAAATAATTCCATAACACTTTTTTAAATAAAAAAAAAAAACCTAAATGCTACCAAGAACTCACATCTTTTCTTCAAATCACCCCAAATACTCGCTGTGTTAACTCTGTGACACTATGGGATGAACATCCCATTGCTTTAATGCTAATTTAGCACTCAAAGGTCAAAGGCCGGTGCGATTTTGGAGGACAATGCTAAATAAAGAGCAATCACCATGGAAACCAACAGTGTCTCTCAAAATTTTCCACATTGCACTCAGGATAGCACCTACTTTGCCTGGATACATTTCCCCCAAAAGACTGATTGTTAGATTAATTTCATCTGTTACAATCATGTGCTAGACATAAAAAAAATGATCTAATCTGTAATTGCCATTTTATTGCTCTGTACATACTGATGCTGACATAATGGAACAAAGGATATTTCACAATAAATTGTATCCAAACGGGGAATGAAAAGCTCCCTGCAAGGAGTTTCGAAACGTTCTGTCTCTAATAAATACAACAGATTCAATTTTGCATGTATTTATGAACAGCATAGACATATGTTTAATATACATGGTACTGTTTTCCTAGGGTATAAAATTATATTATACTTACCACTTTAAACATGGTCCACTTTCAAGAATTATAATAAACAAAATTATTTAACTATATAAACTAATGGTATAATTTCTTGTTGAATAAAACAAGGTTTCTCCTGTTGCTGAGGTATCCTGCATTTAAGATTATTATTATGAGTGCTATTTGAGATTTATTTATTTGTTGCCAATTTGCTGCACGGCTGTTACCTCAATATTGAGCCACCCTACTTGATATACATATATATATATATATACAGTGGAACCTCACTTCTGGACAGGGGCAGATCCAGAACCTAATCTTGGGAGGGGCACTGGTAGTGGGACGCATCGCCTCCTAGCACTAGACAAAATGAACAGAGCTCCATTCTGTCTGCGAATAGAGCTCCATTCTGTCTGCAAACAGCTCCATTTTGTCTGCAAACAGCTCCATTCTACCAGCAAACAGAGCTGACAGGTATAATTTGTTTGTATCATCAGAGATGGAGGCAGGTGGAGATTATGGCGGGCATGTCAAAATGAAACACACAACTCCCACGGGACATACGAGATGTCCCTCATCCAGGTTTAGCACCTGAGAGATTGCATAAAAGGGTTGTGCCCCATCAGCATGTCTAATGAGAAGAAGAAGTTAGAGAAAGGGGAGAAAATATGGCAGAAAACAGGGGGGTGGGAGTAAATTGATTAACACATGCATGCAGCCCGCCCACCTAGGGAACCAGTCCGTTCAACCTTCTCCTCTATAATATTAGGATGGTAATTGATTCCATAACACAATCTAACGCAATGCAAACATATTTTGGGTATTGTCAAATCCAGTGCAATGGAACAAAGATGACCAATATTGGCAAAGAGAATCCAGCTTTGGCCCTTCAGCTGTTGTTTCTGCCAGCCAGTTGGAAAGCCAACACTGTACCTCTTGGGCTTAGAAATATTGATTCACTAGAATATAACTGCTAATTTTTCCAGGAAAGTGGTATGGAGCTTTAATAAAAAAATAAATTAAGCATCAGTCAATAGTGGCTGGCATACTAGATTTATTCCAGAATTGCCTGCTACATTATAATGATAACAATAACAGTAATAATAGAATTGCCAAAGTAATTAGCTAGTATAGGTACATTTAGCTGTCTGTAGTTTCCACATGTCCTCATGTAATTATAACCCATCTAGCAATGGATGAAAGGCAGAGTCTTGAAGACACTTCTAACCTTTTTATTTTAATTTAGATTGTGATCGTTATATCCACACAGACGTGTTCTCTCAAGCATCTTAGGAGATCACAAACAGTTCCTCCATGAAATGTTGACTGAACTCAATAATATACATTTGCTTCTTGCACTAACACTCAGTAGCAGAATAAATTGCTCCATGTCATGAAGTTTGAGTTATTGTTGGTCATGTCAAGGGGCAAAGGTCACAAAAGTGACTATAAGGTTGAGTATTCAATGCTCTTAAGATAATTAATCCTGTGTATGTGATTCCTTTTAAGCTATTGCCTTTGACCAGCATAGAACTATTTATCAACCTTAGTATCTGGTATCATTTTTACAGTTGTTGTTCTTTTTTTTTATTCTTTTTTTTTGATATGCAGGTGAGTAAAACAGTGCCTGTATCGCCACAACGGCATCAGCAGGCTCGATTTTCATGGTCATAACATACCAGTATTGTGGCATGTTGGGTTTGCATATATTTTTAAATAAAAAGGTAACCAATCGAAAAGTAAGCGTGTGAGTATTAATTTACATGCTTAGAAAATATATTATTAAATCAGGCTTAACATTCATACTCCGTGTACGCTGGTACAGTAGATTTGTATTGTAAGATTCACTGTCTAATTAGCTAGATGATAAACATTTAGTCTACAATGAAATATAGGCTGAACACTGCTAGCTAATGCAGGTATAGGGAAGCCACACAGTGGGAAACGGGCTCAGCGGTGTAATCCACCATACCCGCGGTGATTGCCGGGTGTATTACTATGCAATTGATAGGCTATTCTTATGCACGAATTGAGTTAAGTTAGCAGAGCGGGAAACTCCTGTGAGAGAGATTTAGTGTATAGGCTAGTGTATCTGCAAGAACAATGCAAAGGACTATGAATAATTCTGTTCCCTCGCTATACTGGTCTCAACAGCAAGATTCATAAAAAGTAAAAAAAACAAAAACAAAATAAAGATAACAGTAATTAGCATCATGTTTGGTCCTGTAGTTTGTATAGGCTGCAGGCGAGAAGAAAGTGTAGGTATCAAGGGTGTTGATACTTCAAAACTACAGGGGCAACGGTATAATGGCATGTCAGTTGAAACATATTTCTAACGTTAAGAAAACATTTTTGTAGTTGTATGAGGGTATACAGGCTAAGTACGTAACTAAAATGATTGATGATTGACAATACTAGGTTAGTATAGCATATTAGCATGTTTTGCAGTATGGTGGTAGCTGGTTGGTATATGGCACCTAATGAGAGATATATAGGAAATATATAAAAGACCTGCTACACTGATTAGGTACAGGAATAACTATGCAAGATTAGAGGGTAATACACCCTAGGCTAAAGGGCAAAGAGGAAGGTAGTATCATTGGTAGGTCGCATCGTGAGTCCACAATGGTTGGTGCTTACAGTCACTGGGACCTCAGTCTCGGGGGTTCACCCAACTCCGGCTTTCGGCAGGAGCCTCTGGTATGCGGGAGGTGCAGCTGTGATCCCCTTCGCCGTCTAATGAATCTGCTGCCGGTGTAGGGCCTTGTACATGCAGGTACTGTTCGGCTGTGGCGTCCCTTGTCCTACCTGTAGCAAGGATCCATCTTTGGCTGGATGAGTGTCGGGTGGCTGTGTATCTCTGTCCCTCAGGGCTGTGGAGCCGGCGGTGCGGTGAGCAGGTGGTGTATTTATGCCTCTGTTTCAGCTGAGGTACCTTGTGTATTGTGGGTATCGGTGCTTGTGGAGGGCATTATGGAAGTTGCGTCCCCATGATGAACTTGCTCCCACTGGTACCATTGCTGATGTTGGGGGGTAACCCCGAGGCAGGCTTTCACCCTTTGGGAATCCACCCGGGTGGGTATGTGCGCCACTCGGCTTGGCGCGTCTCCCGCCTCGCCGCCATGATAGTGCTCGGGTGGGTGTCGTCACTGCGGTCTTTTGCTTTGTAGCTGGGGTCGGCTTGTGCCGCGAGTGGTCACCCGGCTGGTTCCGAACAGGCTGTTGCTGCTTACTTGCTAGCCTGCACCAGAGTTGGCCCTGTGAGCGCTGAGGTGAGTATGCGGTAGCCATTTTGTGTTCTCCTCGTGGTCGCTTTGATGGACGAAATCCGTGTGTGGCATCGGCGTGCTGCTACATGCGCCTTTCAAGCTTCTGCCAAAAAGCTGTAAATATTGCTTCCAGCCTTGCTGTATAGTCAGCTTGCTCTGCGTGGCATTCTGCAGGTTTCTCTGTACTCTCTCTGAGTCGACCAGGAGCTCTCACGGCAGTGGTCCCGGCGGTACTCTGAGTCTGGTGAGTTGCGGGCTGTGTTATAGGGGTGATCGTCCCCAACGAGGACCGGGATGACCCCCGCCGGTCCAGAGGGGGGGGGGGGGTAGCAGAGCTGTATCGAGTGTGTGAGTGTGCCCTCCGCCGGGAGACCGGCCGCCTCCCCCAGGCATCAGGCTCCGCACTGGCTTAGGCCGCATGGCCGGTTCAGGCAATATCGTCTCGTTCTCCGGTATCATCCTGTTCTCCGGTTGTTCCTTTGTCGCTCTCTGATCACCGTGATTCAGTAGCGTTAGTAGTTTAGCCAGGATTAGTGTTTATTAGCCCACCGGTGCTGGAGCTCTTAGAAAACACGTCCGGCCATCTTGGTTGTCAGGCTCTTCCCCCCACAGTTGTTGTTCTTGTGTCCAAACTCAGTTGATACTGAAATCTTTGTATTTGCACAGAATAGAAAGGCACTGCTTAAAGCAATTTGTAGGAAATGAGTCAGCTCACTAATGCTTTTACAGTACAATGTGATCTCGACTCTTGTTGTTATCATTTCTATATTGACTTCCGACTGTCCCAATTTTGCCAGAAGATTTCCAATGCTTGCAACCCTAATGCTTGTCACTATGGCAGCACATATAGATAAATAGCTATAGAAAAGAGAAGTTAGCCGGTGCATTTTTAGTTGTTTTTTTTTTTTTTAATTCATTCTGGTTTCACATAATTCTTCTGTCAATAGAACAAGCAAATTGAATTATTATGATTGGTGCACCAATGCAATGTAATGTAGTACTGTAAGGGCTGAAAATCTGAAATCAGATGAAAATCATTTGGTCTATATAGTCAGCTAATTATTATTATGCTAGCCTGTAAGCTAATGCTCTCGGCAAGAAAGTGTCATCCAAATACAGTGGTACCTTGGAACTCGAACTTAATCTGTTCCAGAAGGCTGTTCGAGTTATGATTTGTTGGAGAACCAAATCAACATTTCCCATAGGAATTAATGTAAATTTGTTTAATTCGTTCCAGACCCCCAAAATTACATGGATGAGGATAGATAACTGTTCTTCTGGCATACAAAAGCATATAAAATGGCTGTATCAGGTTCAAAATATCTAATGCCCCTCTTTCCTCTGCTTGTATCCTTATGTCCGTAGACCCTCTTCCCTTCACTCGTGTCCCTTTGTCCTCTGGTATCATTCTCCTTATATTTTCCTCTTTCTCCTTGCATAATATTTCTGTCCGTATCCCTTCACCCTTTACTTGTGTCCCTCTGCTCTCTGGTTTTCCTCTCCCTGTATTCCCCCCTATCCCTTTACATAGTCCATCTGCCCATATTTCCTCATCTCACACTTGTATCCCTCTGTGAATGTCACGTGATGTGTTCGGGTACCGAGGATTGTTCGCGTACCGAGACATTTTTTATGTGAAATGTAAGTTTGACTTCTGAATTGTTCGAGAACGGGAACGTTCAAGTTCTGAGGTTCCACTGTATGTATAAAATTTACATTACTAATGAGGAAGTGTAAGTTGCGCATTAAAGGGATTCTATAGTGCAAGGAATACAAAGTTGTATTCCTAACACCATAGTTCCCTCTAGTCCCCCTCCCTGGCATGAAAAGGGTTAAAAAAAACCTTCCCAATGCCAATCAATGAGCTGAAGTGGTCTAGATGCTTATAGTGTCCCTTTAACAATTCAGCAGAGAAAGGTCTGGGCTGTGGGTGCCTGGGGGACTCTCGCTTTATGTCAAACCCCCTAAAATGGTTTGACCCAGGCCTAGGTTTATTGGGGTTGTGTCTCTATATCACATACCTTCCATTATGTGACTGTGTCCATCAATCTCATACTATTTTTCTCCTATCTTTTAACAGCTTGTGGGTTTTTTCCAGTAAGAGGTTACTTCGGCCACCCTTCTCTAGTCCTCTATTTGTGTCTCTATCCCTGGTCTATTTACTCCATTCTCCTACACATCTCTCTATCTGATCCATTTGTGTCTCTCTCCCTAGTCTATTCTTCCACGTCTTTATCTAATCCATTTGTATCTATCTCCCTGGTCTATTTACCCCATTCTCCCACATGTCTCTGTATCTGATCCATTTGTGTCTCTCTCCCAGGTCTTTTTGCCTCATTCTCCCACATATCTCTATCTGATCCATTTTTATCCCATTCCCTTGTCTATTTACCCCATTCTCCAACATATCTCTCTATCTGATTCATTTTTATCCAATTCCCTTGTCTATTTACCCCATTCTCCAACACATCTCTCTATCTGATTCATTTTTATCCCTCTCCCTGGTCTATTTACCTCATTCTTCCACATGTCTCTATCTGATCCAATTTTTTTATCCCTCTCCCTTGTCTATTTACCCCATTCTCCTACACATCTCTCTATCTGATCCATTTGTGTCTCTCAGTACATTCATCCTTTCCCCTTGTTCCTCTTCCCCCCACCTCTATCCACTTATGTCTCTATCCAGTAAAAAGACTGAGTATAGTAGGAAGTGTGAGAATATTATTCCCGACTGCAAAATGACAAATATAGTAAGGGAATGGTGTTCCCATGCCCTGTTACAGGAGACCTGAGTAACTCTCTGGCTTGGTGAGAGCTCATTCCAAAACTGTGGAGTATAGGAATTTGCAATACATTTATTAGTAGGTATCTTTAATTATCATTACTATTTTTTGTTATATTTTCTGTATCCTAGCATCATTGTTATACATTATCTATAGAACGGTTTGAAAAAGAATGTGTCAACTCCAGCTTGGAATATCCCTTTGAAATATTTTTCTGCTACAATAAACAGCACTAAATATCAAAACAGAAGGAGAAATATCTTGACAGGAAATAAAATATGTGGGTTACTTTCCAAAGATCTGGACTAAAATTAGAGTGGAAACAGTATGTTATTGCTTTGGTGCCATTTGTATCAAGCATCTGTTACGAAGAGCAGGGATGGCTGTCGTAGTCTAGTCTGAGAGCCGTGAGAAAAATAACATATTTTCTTTCTCTAAAGTATGCAAATAATTCCACTTTTAAATTATGTGACGTATTATTGATTTTTTTTTTTCAACTATTAATCCTTAGTAAACTAGCAAGAAAATCTATTTTTTTCTTTATCAACCTTAGAGATATTCTGGAAAAATTATAAACTAATAATAAAATTAAAATTCTAGGTTTTGTATATATATATATATATATATATATATGTATATCCACTCGCCCTCTCCCCTCGAGTAAGTGGGTTAATCTCATAAGAGCAGACATTAGGCTGTTAGAGTAGGACCTGTCAAAGATGGGGTACATTGACGTTGTGGCAGGCTTATGCAATATATGATCATATAATGTAACTAAACCCCCATTATTTTTGCCTAGATTAGATGTTTAAAAAAAAAATAAAGAAAAAAACTAATAAAATCTGTCAGCATTGAAGTTGCTATTTAGTGGATAAGGGAGTGCGCTGGATCTTGTGTAATATATATAGCGACTCTGAAGAAATATTAGAAAATGTAAAGTTGAACAATCACTATGGAACTTAATGGAATGTTGCTTACTTCTTTTAAAGTAAGTAACACCCATAGCATTTTAAAATCTCTATGCTGGATCAACAAAAATATTAATTTAAATTGAGTGCTGGCAAGGTGTGCTGTAAACTACTGATATGAAAAAGCGTGCAAGATCATAAAAAACATATTGTTTATACTTCCTAATTTGTTAAATTATTTAAATGTGTGTGCAGTGACACCGGGAATTGGCTGAGAGATCTCAGCCATTACCTAATTGAATCAGACATCACATCACAGGAAAATCATCAGATCCCATTCATTTGTTACAAAAGAGATACATTTACATGTTGGTGTTTCTAAAGTGTATATTTTTTTTTATATCATTATTGATAAAATTCTATTTCAATTAAAGGGCAAGTTGTAACATTATTTTTCTTTATTATTAATCATGATGACATTTCTCTTTAATTATTCTGGATTCTGTTGACTCATTTGCATAAAATGATGAGGTCATAAACTTAGCCAGGCCAACCAGCATGGAAATATTGTATCCCCTTGATGCACTGCAATCACTGTTAAGGTGGCAGACTCCCTGTAAACATTACATTTAGGGAGTAAGCAGAAGTAGCATTAGTTATAATTGGGTATTCAACCAGTGTATGAGCTTTTTCTATCTTTCTGTTCACCGATCTTAGATAGCAAACTGAGTCAAGTGTAAAACATTTAATTAGCAATGAAATCAAGCATGACATTGTTAGGAGCAGGAAAAATGTTTGCACTGAGCATTCAGATTCACACTATGACCTTGGTGTTATCCTTCCAATAGGCATCACAGCTGTTTCTCTGACAAGGAACAAATACTGTACCTGACAGAATACACCACCAGTAATACATCATGTTGTCTTTAAATGTTTCTCAATAGTTCCTTCCTGTGAAATGCCCACTCTATTTCTAAACAATTCTATTACCACTATTAATGTTGAATACCCTTGACAGAGATAGACATCTATATATGTGAAATTTTAATGGGGTAACAAATGCATGCTGAATGTCTTCGGGGACACAACTGTCAATCTCCATTCTGCTCTTGGATACAGTGATCATTTGAGGGGAGTGCTATTAAACAGACACTGATTGATTAGCTGTACCTGTTTAAGAGGTTCCACAGCATCAACATGCTTCTCAGTCTCATAGGCAGTAGTTGGCAATCTATAGTATATGTTTTTTTAGTAAGCACATTCTACCTTTGCTCCAATGTTGCTGATGTGTATGACTCCAATTAATCCCAGCCAGGGACAGTCACATCTGATAGTCATATCTCGTTTGGCCAGGAATGGAACGCTTTGCATTATTGTTGCTGTGGATTATAACTCCTGTAGTTCTCAGCCGAACTTTTCGTTTGCTGATAGTCATTATAGTCATAGTTCACTCCAGCTGGCAGTGCAAACACTTGCATTTCTATATGGTATAGACCCAGCGTACTAATTGCCCCTTATCACTCTCAGTCTGGCAGGCAGATCTGCCAACTCTCGCAGTCATCCTCTTTGTGTCTATAGCACCAAGCATTGCTCCAGTGGTGTGAGTGCTGCTGCTGAGGATGAGAGGAGTAGCAGTGCTCGGAATGAGAGGTGGCTGCTTCCAGTGTGACACCCACACTCCCACCCTCTCTTATTGGGCGTCTGGACGTCACAGAGCTCCTGGGGAGGGCGAGAGACAGGAGCTGGTTGGAGCAGTTGGTGGCAGCCAGTGCAGTGGAGCAGCACATACACAGTCACACAGACAGGGGAGGGAAACAGTTAAGGTGAAAGAAAAGAGAGAAAAAAGAGAGACTTTTTACAATCAACAGATTGTGGAACACTGACATTAGGAGCAGAGAGAAGAAGAACGCTGATGGGAAATGAATGGCTGCAGCTGAGTGATTGCAAGCACAAATATGCCTGTCGGAAAATAGAATTAAACAGAGGTGATAAGAGGCATCAATCAATGTGGTCTTCAGGAATGGAGCAGATGTTGCTTCAGCAGCTCGGGAGCAATAGAGACAATCAGAGACTGTGCCCAGCCATAGCCTAGAGGAATAGGACCAGGCACCGTGGCATCTTCTCATTGTTGGGGTGCGGCTGCTGAAGGTTTTCCCAGCCTTCCAGAAGCTGGAGTGGAGAGATACAGTGTGGCACCATCAGAAGAAGACCCTGAGGTCATCTACAAGCTGAAGAGATGACTGTGGTGTCCGGAGAGAACGTGGATGAGACGCTGGTGTCCCTGAGTGCCCTGGGTCAGGAAGGATATGACCCAGAAAGAGTGACCCAGGACTGCTGTGAAAGGGTGGTCATCAACATCTCAGGACTTAGATTCGAAACCCAGCTGAGGACCTTGTCTCAGTTCCCCCAAACCTTGCTGGGGGACCCCAGGAAAAGGATGCGCTTCTTTGACCCCTTGAGGAATGAGTACTTCTTTGATCGCAATCGTCCTTGTTTTGACGCTATCCTCTATTACTACCAGTCAGGAGGTAGGCTCAGGAGACCTGTTAACGTCCCTGTGGATATTTTCCTGGAGGAAATTAAGTTTTATGAGCTGGGAGAAGAAGTGATAGAGATATTTCGAGATGATGAAGGTTTCATCAAGGAAGAAGAGAGACCCTTGCCTGACAATGACTTCCAGAGACAGGTCTGGTTACTCTTTGAATACCCTGAGAGCTCTGGACCTGCCAGGGGCATTGCCATTGTCTCTGTTCTCATCATCCTCATCTCCATCGTCATTTTCTGCATGGAGACCCTGCCCGAGTTCAGAGAAGAGGTCAGGTTGTCTGGAGAGCACATTATGATCAATGGAACCAAGACCTTCAAGGAAAGTCCATTCACCGACCCTTTCTTTCTCACCGAGACCCTGTGCATCATCTGGTTCTCCTTTGAGCTCCTGGTGAGGTTCTTAGCCTGCCCTAGCAAGCCAGCTTTTTTCAAGAACATGATGAATGTCATAGACATTGTAGCCATCATCCCTTACTTCATCACTCTGGGGACAGAGCTGGCTGAGCAACAAGGAAACAATGGGCAACAGGCCATGTCCTTGGCTATCTTGAGGGTCATTAGGTTGGTTCGTGTGTTTAGGATCTTCAAGCTGTCCAGGCACTCCAAAGGACTACAGATCTTGGGGAAAACTCTACAGGCCAGTATGAGGGAGCTGGGACTTCTCATATTTTTCCTTTTCATCGGTGTCATCTTGTTTTCCAGTGCTGTCTATTTTGCAGAAACTGATGACCCCGAGTCATTGTTCACCAGCATCCCTGATGCATTCTGGTGGGCTGTGGTGTCCATGACCACTGTTGGCTATGGGGACATGTACCCCCTCACCATAGGTGGCAAAATCGTTGGTTCCCTGTGTGCCATAGCAGGTGTGTTGACCATTGCTCTCCCAGTCCCAGTTATCGTTTCTAATTTTAACTATTTCTACCACAGGGAGACAGATCACGAGGAGCAAACACAGTACACCCATGTCACCTGTGGCCAGCAACCTAGCTCTTTTGGGGAGCTAAAAAAGAGTGATAGCAAACAATCGTTTAATAAATCAAATTACATGGACTCAGAAGACCCTGACGAAGCAAAATACCACCACCAGTACACAGAAAACCAACATTATCCAGAGCAAAAAAAGTTAACTGAAGTATGAAATACTGATGAACATACACACATGCACACACAAGGACTTCTGATCAAAATAGGTCTGTTTGACTATGAGGATGACCTCATCACTCATAAAGTGATACTTAAAAGGGTAGAGATTTTAGGCAGGTGACATTGTATACAATGGGGTTTCATGTGCTGGGAGAAAACATAGAAAATTGATATGCCTGAGATTACTTTATTTTTTTATTTTTTTTTTGTGTGTAGGAGGGAATGCTACAAACAGACAACATAATTTACAACTAATGGTCTTGATTCTGTACATGTTGTAGCTATATGTCTAATGTGCAAATGTACCATTTGCCCATGGCAAGAAAACGTTAGAGTTACAACAGCCGCAGAGTGCAACTCCCAGCAAGCTGACACAGCTTCCTGAGCTTGCTGGGAGTAGCAGTCTGCGGCAGCTGGAGCTACAGATTTTTACCTCTTACTGCTATCTACTCAGTATGATACTATGACCCTATGAAAATCCATGGCAGGACTGGTTCAGTATGATTGTATCAATGAATCTCGTACCTTCTTATCAAGGACAATGCCCTCATGATGATCCTGGCAGGTGTTCCTGAATGAGGACATAGTTACTATGTGTGGCTCAGTATTTCCCAAGGAATATCATAACAGTGTTCACAGAGATGCCATTCTACCACAATCACACTAGCTAACATCATTTAAGTGGTATTAACTGCTACAGATACATTTTTGCATCCGTGCCATTACTTGTGTCTAATGGAAAGCCTGTCACAACAAGAGTATGTTCTGTGAGGACTGTTACAAGCCACAGAGGGAACAACAGTTGTCTTTGGGAGGTGATGAAAACTCAACCTCAAAATCTCCCTCTTTTTTTAATTCGAATGGTATGGTCCTGTCTCTTAGAACCTGGCATTGCAAGGGTATCTCTTGTTTTGTTGCCCACAAACAAACACACACAAAATAATAATCATTGTAAGCACTTTAGAAATTTACATTTAATGGCATGGAGGAGCTGGTATTAAGTTAATTTCCTCACCCCATCCTATGAACATCTGCGATTTTTGCACAGCGTTTAGTGTTTTTTTTTGTTTACATGGGTGCCAGCCAGGGCATTGTGAACCCATTTGCTGCTAGAGATCTCTGCACTGCTTGCCTCTTCAGCTGGAAAAAAAGGGGTTTATTTTATTTTTACAACCAAATATTCATATCTGTAAGTGCCTTGATTTGCAAGGTAATGTCTGAGCATAGTTTTCTGTTCCCCTCTCCGTGTGTTGACTAGGCCAGTGGTTCTCAATGATATAACTAATGGTTCAGGTTTTAGAGATTCTGTTAAAGAAGTATATCAATAAAAGAAGGACCATTGGCACTTTTTCAAACTGGTGTGAAAACCACTGGGTTAGGCCAATTACTTGTAATTTACAACCCCTGTTTTTCCAGCTGCTCTGTTCTGCAACTTCCATGATGCTTATGCAGTTTTATGCCTGATGAAGCATATTGTGAGGGTTGTACTCAACATCAGCAGGAATGACAGAGAAGTGATTGTTTGTTACTGCCATATTTTAATATATCAATTATGCCTAATTTAGACACGTGGGAGTGTTTTTTTTTTTTATCAATGAGATGGAAGCAAAGCAGATTTTAACATAATGCACAGCACATCCTTGATTAATAGTATTGTTTTGATTAAAAAATCTGATGTCTATTTATATCACTAATATATATATATATATACACACACACACATATATATATATATATATACACACATATATATATATATATACATACACATATACATATATATATATACAAATACATATTTATATACATATACATATACATATACATATATATATATATATATATATATATATATATATATGTATATATGTATATATATGTTTTTATTTATTTTTTTACTTTCTGTTAATGAACATCCTCCCAGCTCTATATGTTTTTAACCTTCCAATCCCTAGACCCACCTGCACTCACATTAGGATACACTGAAAACAAAAAGGTTTATCCACTAAACTGTGTACTGCAGTGGATTGAAAACCAAATTGTTACATATGGCAAAAAATAACCAAACTGTGATTATGCTTGACTTGGATGTATTTCAAAATCAGCTATTTTTGCTAAAATTTTACAATTTGGTGTTCCCTATGGTGTATCTTTCATTCTGTAGAGTTGCAAGAAAATCAAATATAGGATTTTTAAAAATCATCTAAGGGTGTCCAAACCTGACCTTTCACTGGCAGAGAAATCTGGGAAATATAGTCCACCAATAGTTGGAAAGCCAATGTTGGACATCCTTGGCACTATTAACATTTCTTATCAAAAAAGATATTGTGAATTTAGGCACATATTCCCTAACTCACCTTCTGCTGCTATCATCAGTAATCACTATATATATATATATTAAATGTTAGTGAACCTTTACTATGATGCCTATTAACTGCACATCAAGCTCACACATCATTAGGTTAGCATTAATATTTTAAGCTATTTGGAAAGTTAATTGACAGCAAAATGTCAATAACTAGATGGTGGTAAAATTAAAGGACCACTATAGTGCCAGGAAAACATACTCGTTTTCCTGGCACTATAGTGCCCTGAGGGTGCCCCCACGCCGGGCTCTGGGGAGAGGAAGGGGTTAAACACTTACATTTCTCCAGCGCTGGGCGGGGAGCTCTCCTCCTCCTCTCCGCCTCCGATCCTCCCTTTCGGCTGAATGCGCATGCGCGGCAAGAGCTGATTTTCACAGTGAGAATCACGCAAGCGCCTCTAGCGGCTGTCAATGAGACAGCCACTAGAGGATTTGGAGGCTGGATTAACCCCTATTATAAACATAGTAGTTTCTCTGAAACTGCTATGTTTATAAAAAAAAAGGATTAATCCTAGAGGGACCTGGCACCCAGACCACTTCATTAAGCTGAAGTGGTCTGGGTGCCTAGAGTGGTCCTTTAATGTTAATTCTGTAGTGAGCACATTTCTTAGCTAATTCATACAAACTTTGTCTTCATTCTAAGACGTGCATTTTACCAAATTCATTGTGAACTGTAGCAGGTGTGTGGTAGGTTCAGTTAACATTCTGATGTTTATTAAAGAGAACAACCACTGCAGATAGCTTAGAAATAGTTTAGATATAACACAAATATGTAATTGCACAGGACTTTCCACACTAGACCAAACATGGTACAATATACATTTCTTCAGATGAAATGTATTCTTACTATTAATTATACTATCTCTAAAACTATTATAAATGGATAGGCATTGTGCAAAAATCACTATTTTAATATCACAAAAAAAAAGAATACACAAGTTATTTTGTAAAGTGTGAATATTCATGAAAATAAAGTGAATTCAAAGTTAATTTAAAATTTTGGCCCAAATTGGAAAAAGTCAGTATTATTCTTGGTTATCTTGGCATAAATGTGATTTTGATTCCAGCAATTCAGAAACGTTCCTGGAATTTACACTTTTCCTAATAAATCCAATAGCCTAATATGAACATTCCCATTGATCTTACAAGATTTTAGGATAGTTTATTGTTTTTAAATAGAACTATAAAGGATGTGGTAATATAGTACGTGAATAAACTTTAAAATTACTGTCAATCCCTTCAATGATTGAATTATACTTATATACAAATTGTGAAGTATGACACACAATATAATTACAATGTCTGGTAGATTCAATGGGAAACATTAACAAATAATCAGTTATTTTTTAAATTTATCACTTGTAGTAATTTACTAAGTGAATTGTAACTCTGGACATATATTCAAAAATGTGAACAATTTGACCACATTGACCACACTTTAAAACTTTGAAATATTCAGCAATGTGTTCGTTAACAAACATACAATTTTTTTGCGCAAAGGATGTCTACTATATATGCTTTATTTCACTATTCATCACATTTGCTAAATTGTATTGGCAAAATTATTTTTTTTTATTGGTAAGCTAATAATTAGGGAAATCAGACAAACTTTTCTTTCACATACTTTTCATATACACAATCATTTTTTACAAATGTGTCTAATTAGTACCTCTCACATTATATCTAAAACATTTTATGCAATATACTGTTGCTAAGCATAGAATCAGAAATAGCAGCACAGTTTGAAAACCCATCAACCTCATAGGAAGATATGATACATATCTCAACAACCTTTCATTTTTATTTCATACATTATGTGGAAAACCTCATGAGGCTTTTCTGGGTGTGTGCCAATTTTATAATTTCTTTTGCTAGAAAGTCTACATTTTCTTTATAGGAAACATACTTTTTGATTGTCATATAAAGTTTTTCTACTAAATATTTTCAGCACAAATAAATTGCACAAGGTCTAATATTAGTGTTAGTAAAAATATATATAATATACTCTATTTCATATATAATTCATATAGTCAGTCCTTTTTTTTTTCGGTAACAAAAACAGACATATAGGTGTCATACATACGAGGGAATATTAATACAGTAGACATATACTTCTCACAGTCATTTGTGCCTTTTGATCATTTGTCTCATCGAGAGTTATTTTTTATATCCAATTCCTTTGAAAATACTGTTTTTATTTGTAGAAACACTAAATACATTAACAATCTTATTCTGCACTTGAAAATTACACAAGTGTATAGCAAGAGGAGAATACGAACTGGCACAATTTGCACATAGTTATTAATTTTTTTTACGGAAGTTAAGACATATAATATATACATGTTTAGAATCTTCATTCCTTCTGCATCATTGATAAATAACTCCCATATGATCTCATGTCTTTATTTGTCTTAGTATTTGATATTAGGCGTTTGGTTCAAATATAAGAACATTACATATTTTATCCTGAGTTGAAAGGTCTTTTATATCATTATATTTTTATATATTAAACATTTTGGTTCTTTTTAGATTTTGTTTACACCTTTTATATTCCCTTCTGTTATTTTCTAATGCTGCTCTGAATTAAGTTTTTTCTTTATTTTGTGAACTTTTTTTAGGATGGTAAATATATAGTCAAAACATCTGTTGAGAACTTAGTCCATCAAGAATCACTGGACTATATGTACCATTGTGTATCTATTGTCTAAAATGGCGAATAGTTTGCATCCTAATATAACAGGTTATAATACGAGTATCTGAAACTCCCAGTGAAAATCATCTTTCTTTTTTCTAACGTGTCTCTGTTCGAAATGTTTTGTGTGGATTCTAATAGCACTTTTAATATTATGAAACTTCTAAATTTATTTTCTGTGATCCTATTATTTACTTGGTATCCAATGGTAAAAGTTCTTACCCTACCTGTATGTCTTTTAGTGATGTCAAGATTTGTTTTTGGCTTGTATGTAAGTGGAGTAAACCGCCAATGACCACAATTGTGAAACACAGGGTGATGGCTTACCTTCACCAATGGTGAATTTAAGAAGATGAATTTTCACCACACTAAGTGGTGGAATTATGTCTTTACTTACCACCACTTTCCTTTAGCAAAACGCTAGGTACCAAAATGATTGTGGTGATGCCAAACACGGTACAGCTTTAGTGATGATAAAGACATGATTTCACTACTTTCCATGCAGAGATGTTATGGTATTTGACGACTGCCATAAAGTGATTTATTCACTATACAATCAAATTGCAATATGTAGACAATAATATCTGCATTGTATTCTACAAGTGAACTATGTTTGCAGTTGGTGCATTTTGGCCTACATTTAGTATCTCAGGAACTAACTAATACAACTGTTTGTACAGAAAATGCACAACAAATACACTCTTATCTCTTCCCCTCTCTCAAAGCCATGAGCTATCTTTTAAGATACCAATGCTTTTCAGATTTAATTTGTGAATGGTAAAAAGCATTTCAGAAATAAATTGACTTTTTCCTTTAATGTCATTTTATCTATCAATATCATAATAAAATCATATATAAACATGTCCCAAATAGTTTAACAATACATGCACAGTTGGCCTGTTAATGGGAGCCTCTGTGTCTAATACACATCAAAATATTTTTATTTGCATATATATTTTTTTTACCTAATTATGTTTAGATCTGTGGAATTATGCCAGCCAAACTATGGTAATTGGTTCACGCTATGCTCATCCAATTTCTATCTCTTAGTGGTTATGCTCAACCAAGCTCCCTCCCTTATCCATTTTGCTGGTTTCCATGACAACCTGCCTGATGTGAAGCAATGAATAGACCTTTATGTGTGCAGAGGTAAATTCCTCTATGATAGATCTTAGAACAGTGCACGTGCTTGACCTACGACTTGCTGTTGTGTAGACATAAGCAGTAAATATCATACATGAATAATGTATGTTCTATAGCTGAGCACTGGTGATTTTAGAGGGTATGGAAATGCCACTTGCGTGCATATCTATCTTTCCATATTTCTGTTTCTTTTTGGAATTAAGTCACTTAGAAAAGAATTAAGGTGTAGATTTTTTTTCCAAAATAGCTAAGTTTGAAAAAAAAATATTGCTGAATACCTGAGTTGATTATTCTATCTATCAAGCTCTTTATCTACATTTTGTACAGTTGTTGTCAATTCACCAGTTTTCATCGTTCAGTGACTAGAATCTGTCTGTCTGTCTAACACAGTGGTTCATAAGCCCGTGGATAGTACCCATATTAGTTCCCATATTTTTTCAGTGAGTCCCGAATCTTTAGCCTGTACACATCTCATTCATCAGGCCTCAGATAACTACTCACAATAAATTCTTTAGAATGGTAGCACTACCTTCCCCGGTGCACTGGAGAAAGAACAATCCAAGCACTATAACCAGTACAGCCTGTTATTGTTTTTTTATAAAGCACCAATAAATTCTGCAGGGATGTGCCCTGACACTGTCCCATTTCAAGTAGTCAAACTGTTTGACAACTTACCTGGTTCCCACTGGGCAAAATATGGTTAGCTCTACAAAGCTAAGTAGAGCCAGGCAGGACTGACCTCATTGGCTGAGAAAGCTCAGCTGATGCTCTCAGCCACTGAGTATGGTCCTGCATTGGCCCTGTTTAGCTGTGTAGAGACATCCAGATCCTCCTGCAGTAGAAGATCAGGTGCAACCAGACTGACTGTGGGACCCAGTTAAGTTGTCAACCCATTCTAAAATGGTTTTTCTACCTACTAAGAGATTATGCTAGGACGTTCCTGTTACCATGACATTACAGCGGGCTATAGTGGCTATAGTTCTTAGTGTGTTATTTATTATGTTGCCAAACTAAGGCTATGCATGTTAATTTGGCCTGTGTCGAAGAGGTTGAATCAATGGTTTGGATATGTAAAAACATATAAAATGACAATATGTGATGGTATACAATGTGCATAATAACAAATGTTACAAACAACTCTAATGTACACAAAAACCTCAATGATGGAGTGTGCAAAGAAACATAAATGACCTAATATTAATATTGGAAACAGGAGTTTCTCACAGGTAAACTATAGAAATAAAGAAGAATAAATATAATGTAAATCTGTGTGGATAACATATATAAATATGTGGTGATTTCCAAATAGCAACTCACATAATACAGAGCCAAAAAACACCTGGCTTTAGGTAGTGTAGCAGTTGGTGTCTTAAAGGTTACATCCTACCTTGTGGATGAATGATGTTGCTGGATAAACGGAAATACAAAGATCCACTAGTGCAGATGGTTATGTACATCAGGAATATTTGAATAAAGTAAGTTGTCAAAACTCACATAACCAAGAGCCTATAAATCCTGGGTTAAGGGTATATAGCAGTGTGCTTTATAGGGATAGCAACAGCTTCTCCAGATAGCAGGAACACAGCTACAAACTTCAGACAATCAGATCAATATATAGAGTAAAAGAACTTTATTGCTTACAGTATAAATAAATCCCCTTTGCTGTACATATAAAATAAAAAAAACAGTAAAATCAAAGATCCCTGTAATCCTCCGATATGAGTTTCACTGCATATATCAGCTTCCTCAATCAGCGTTTAGCTGCTGTGGTGACTCTGGTTTTAAACCATTCAAGTTATGTGTGATATCACAAACCCAATTGTTTTTGGCTCTGTATTATGTGAGTCGCCATTTGGAAATCACCACATATTTATTCATTAATATATAACATATATTTTATCCACACAGATTTAGATTATATTTCATCTTTTTTTATTTGCGTGGTTTACCCACGAGAAACGCCTGTATTAATATTAGGTAATTTATGTTTCGTTGCACGCTCCAAAAATAAGATGTAGTTTTATGTAAATACATCTCAAGTATTTAATACATATTTATTAGAACATTAATTTGGCTATAATACATAAAGTGATATTAAAAAAAAATAGCAGTTATAAATAGTAAAAAAAATAAAATGTTTGGGTCCTCAGCTTTCTTTTTTCTACCTGTTTACCTGCCCTTACAAACATGTGCACATGTACACACACTATATTCCAGTAAAGCCATTGAAAGGGAAAAGCCTTGTGGAGGAATGATACATGATACAGCATATTCTTCCAAAATGACAGAAACAAACAAAATGTTAATTAATGTTAGCCACTGCTTAAGGTCCAACTCAAATATGTACATTGAAAACAACCAGCAATAAAACAAAATTTCACATCTTGCTGTTTGGGTTTTCACGGTTTGTGCTTAAAGAAAAATAAGCATGAAAAATATTGATGTAATTTTAGGTCAGTGGTGATGCGTTACCAAGCATTTTGCCGTTAGATTGATATTTTGCCATATTTTCTGCTATTTAGCAATATATATAGTAGATATATATCAAGCATGGCTAAAATTAGAAATAAAAACACTCTAGTTTCATTTTAATCAGACATGATGCTGTAATGAGCTGAGCATTAACCCAATTTAATAAAGGTAACATTAGTCTCAAACATTTTTGATTTCCAGGTTTATTGGGAATATAGAACATCAGAGAATTGGAAATTGATGCCAACAATGGCATTTCTGAATAATAGCTGAACAGAAGAATTTTAAAACTCAGATATCTTGGCCAAGATGTTTAACTCCATGACCAATTCCTAACAGTTTCCAGTTTAGTGAATAACTCTTATTCCAAGATTTTTTTTATCTATTAGACTCTTTAAGTCCAATTTGTGACATTTGCATATCAGCTTATCACAACTCCTTACTTTGGGAAAGAGTTGTAGGACATGATCTTTATGATTTTCTTGTCTTGATTTATAGTCTTGTTTTCATGTTCTTACATCAACTACAGTATTATATAATAAGCTGAACAAAGCTTTGCATCTTTTCATCAGCAGTAAAGAGTTTGCACATTTGAGTTATTTTGCTCAATCCATCCATAGCTAAATAAGTTAAGTGTATGTCTGCCAGTACAAGATAACTTATTTACGATAGACCTTTAAGTGGCATCACATGAATAATTCACTGTGTTTCTTACTATGCTACATTTATTGTACATATACATTACCCTTGATTCATAAAAGAGCACCAAAAATATGAACTATTATTATTATTTATAAAGCGCCAACTAATCCCGCAGCGCTGTACAATGGGTAATACATAAATTGTGACAAAATAAACCATATCAATAAATATGTTCGAGATTTAAAAAAAGACAAAATCCTAATAGACTTTTTAAATTAAATTATTAACTGTTAAATTGCTAGATGTTGATATAGGGTAATGAGAAAAAAAGCTATATCTATATGTATATATTGCAGGGCTTTGTTGAAATCACGATTATAATTATCTGTTTGAAGGGTGTATGTTTTATGTGTCTTCAGTTGAAGGTGAAGTCTAGTCAACGTATGTTATAATAACATGATATATACATAAAATTGCTAATAATATGTATTTAATTAAATATGCACATTTTAAAAGATATGGTACAGATTAAAAAGAAAATGAATACATAATTTTAAAGATGTATGGTTGTAATGTGTAACAATCAAATATGTTATTTATGTCTACGTGTACAATGTGTCTTCCAATATATGTGTTTAATTGGAATGACTAGAATGTTATGTAGTCAGGTAGACATGCTCTGAAAGTCTATTTGTTGTAGAGCATGACTCATATTGCTGCTGGCCATGATAGTATTTATAGAGCCATATTGTATTAAGACAAATATGCATCAAAGTCCTAAATGTGTAAATCACCAGGAAATGTTCCCGATGATTGCTCCACTTTTAGCACTTTCTCAAAAATTCTCTTTATACATATGGCTCATAGTCAACAGCAATTGGAAATACCAGCCATTAGCCATCCCTTTTACATTAATTTTCAATAAATCTTTTCTCATTTGATTTTATTGTAAAGTTTATTGTTATAACACTGTTAGGTCGATTTCAATGATCTGGAAAAAAACTAATTTCATCAATCTTTTTGAAAGATTTCATATAATATCCCGTAAAAAAAACAAAAAACGGGAACACGTTATTCAGAGATCATAAAGTGAAAGATTTAAAGGCTGAAAGATATATATAGGGCAATTTGAAAATACGGGATTGTTTAGATACAGATCTGTGATTTACATAGAGTTTCAGTAAGCTGACAACTGAAATGGGAGCAACATATTGTTCAGCAAATTAACCCTTTTGAGCTCAGGCTCAAATATGTCTCAGTTCGTGCAGCTTTGGAATCTTCTTATAACAAAATGTTGTTGTGCTAGGTAGGCAACCTTCGGCACTCCAGATGTTGTGGACTACATCTCCCACAATGCTCTTACAGCTATAATGCTGGCAAAGCATCATGGGAGGTGTAGTCCAAAACATCTGCAGTGCCAAAGGTTGCCTATGCCTGGCCTAGAATAGTGTGTAAAATGCCTCAGTAATTTTTATATCTCCTTATCACACTACACAGTTTGGATTGGTAATTGTATCCGATAGATAGCACTTGAAATCAAGGAGAGCCATTCTCAGGCACTACAAATTCTGTGTTGCTATGTCTGCCTCCCTATGGAATTCCTTCTATTCTATCTGATGCTGTGTTAGGTCATTGTAACTTTGCAGTTTTCTTTTTTTTTTTTTTTTTTGCAGTTTTCTAAAGCACAACACTAGACAAACTATTTACTAGACATCGTCATTTAGCCAAAAAAAAACCTATAGAAACTTTTGGAAAACATATAATTCATTTATTATGAGATACTAGGCCTATAAACTACATGCCAAACATCTTGGACTTTTCCTATGCTTAAAGAAACACTCCCAACGTAAGCACTACTACCCACTGTAGTGATTATGGTGTCAGGAGTGCCTGATGCCGCAACCTTTCTTCCCTAGCAGAAGTTAGATGTCTCTCTGCAGTTACACCTTACCAATACTTGACCATGCTCTTTGGCTGAGAGCTCTTTACTGATGGTCTCAGACATGCATTGCCCTCTTTAGTTCAGTAGAGCTATCCAGATTCTTCTGCAGGAGAATCCAGAGCAGGGAACATGGCTGTGGTCACCCAAGTAATTTGTCAAACCATTCAAAAACGGTTTGTCAAATTACACTTGGATGTTGCAGTGCGCTGTAGGCACCACAACCACTACAGTTGGCTGTAGTGGTTATAGTGCTTAGAGTGTTCCTTTAATTTTAACCCCACTAGAATCCAGATTTTCAAGAGGCCCTTGTGAGTTGTTCCCCAAGATTGGTCCCTTAAATAGTTTAATATTGAATTACTGGAAATGTCCATGTTATGAATAGCAAAATTAGCTAAAAACTCTTAGCATGGTAGATTCCCGCCAATATCTGCAAGCCTATAACCTCTCTGCCACCATTCTATAAACAACTGTAACAGTTGTGGTGCATAATCAGTTATCTGGTCAATTCCAACACAACATAATGCAAATATTTCACAAGTAATAAACCTTTATGCACAGCAACTCTCAGATAGGGGACAAAGGAAAGGATACTCATAGAGACAGATTCATCCGTTGCTATCTCATGTGAATAACATCACCTTTTAAAATGCCCTCTACTATAATTTCCTTCCTTACCCAAGGTTAACTGAATTGCAAAGACAAATTAAAAGACAAGCCTTTTGTCTTGCAGCATTTAACAATGTAATGGCTTACATTTATTTCCAAAGCAATATTATCATGATTGTAGCAACAACAACAAAAATAAAAAAATTATAAATTATTTAAAAATATATCCTAAACAAATATTACATGGATATAATTGATTTATACACAGGCTGTATAAAAGTAAATTTCCATTTCAAACCAGTGCGTGCCTTTTCGAAAGCAGGCCTCTCCAGAGATTTTAGTTTCTATAGCAACCAATCCAGACTGTTCTGTGTACCTTCTGACATTGGCTACAAGTAAATATTCTAAGGCTAAATTTCCTAAAAGATACAGCCCACTTTCTGCAATTCCTTGTTAACCCACTTAATACTTTCAATAGATGTGCCATTTACCTGTGCAATTAAACTCATGGATAGTTTAATACACCTTGAATAGGCAGTCTGGCCAACCACACGTGTTTGGTTCAATAAATCTTGTTTTCTTTTTTAATTAATTTATTTTGCTTTACAAACTTACCCTTTATGTCTCTCTGCTCCTAAAATGTTGTAAATAATATAATGCTGTACTACATAATACACTAGTTTAGGTTTTTATAAAATGCAGTTCGGCTGTTTCCTCTCCATATTAGAAAGGTGACAACTGAACATAACTCCCAGTACTGTTTTTGGGATACCCATAGCAGATCTAAATAAAGTTAAATGAACATTTAACTCATTCCAGAAGCTACATACACAAATACAATACATTTAATTGTAAGTATTTTTTTAGTGCATCATCTGTCTGTCGCGCTAAAAAAGTGCATAAATATAATTGAATTACAAATGCCTATATACAAATTTTATGTATCAATATAATAAATATAAAGTATGTAAAAGGAAGCCTGGTTGCTTTGAGTGCTAGACAAATGACATGCCTTTTTGGGTGGTCTCAAATGCATCTTATAATGTATCTCAACTTTTCCCTCTGTAACTCCCCCTTCCCAGTCACCGTTGGCCCTGTGTTAAAACAACCACTTAGTGAACGATTTAATAAACATACATTTGCTATTTATTATTTATTAACCCTTCACCCCCTCTCCCCCCAAAACCCCCCACAAACCCATTTAAAAAACAAACAAAAACTAAACTTGAAAGGTCCAATAAAACTTTTTATGCACAATCACGTATGCATTTCAGAAACAGCAGTAGAGAAAAAAAAAGTACAATTCCTCTTGGTAGTTCACCAAACAACCCCCCTGCCCACCCAAAACTCCGCAAAAAATGTCTGCCAAGGTGGGGAACAAGAAGCAAGTATGTCACGAGTTTTTAGAGGTCTTTAAATATTTTCCCAGTTCTACCAGATGCATAGAAAATATATTATGTATCTCTTCTGCAATCATGCAGTTCACATTTCCACCAATATGAAATGTAAAATGTTAATGAATATTTAATTTTGTGCATCTCCAAAAATATTTTGCCATTGGCTCTGGTTATCCTCCTATTTTTCAGTTGTTGACTCAAAAGGAAAGGACCAAAAAAAGGCAAAACATCTTCAAATGTAAAATACCATAGTTGTTCAGTGTTTTTTTTAGAAAGTCATAAAGTTTTAAGGTCAGTCTATAATTTCAATGGGAAGCTACAGTTTTAGCATAGCAGGAATTGCTAAAGAATGTTACAACGTAATTTGAGCTGTATGAAGACCAACCTTGTGCATGTTGACCTACGGACAAAAGAACAGAGTCTTCTCTGAATTTGCATCATTACTGTTACATTGAGAGATTAATTAGCAAAACACCCCAGCTGACGACCTTTTAAGTACCAAGGTGTCCATTTAAAAGAAGTTAAATTGAGATTCAAAATCTTTATTCATAAAAGATGCTCTGTGGACTTGAATGAAGCTTGGAGATAAAGTCAATGACTATGATGAAACATACAAGTAAGTGTTTTTTTGTTCACATATTTTCACATATTAATTTCTCATGGAAACACTATTATGATGATCAGATTTTGAATGTGCTTTTGTGTCTTATTTTTTTTGTATTTTAAATTTCTCTTTATTGAAATATTTTTTAATATTTATAAATACATAGAATTACTTTAGTTACCATTAATATATATATATATAAAAAAAGATTGCAATTACTTAACACGTAACAAGACATACTTAACAAACATAGCAGTCATTCATAGTTATTGGTTGGAATCTATATATTTGACAAAAGAAAAATAGTTTGAAGAAAAAACCTATGTTATCTATTATGATAAGGAGAATCAATATTTATTGGAAACATTCTTTAATCTTTTTTATCCAATTATCAAAAATGATGTATGTATTTTCAATTATTATTTAAACATGCAACTCTTTTCTCCATTTCAAGCTGGAATAACAATTGAGCTATAAACTGTTTCGTATCTGGTGTGGTTATTTGTTTCCAAGTTCTTGCTATTAGTATTTTTGCCATAATTAAGGAGTGGATGGTCAAAACTAATTGGTGTCTTGGGAGTCTATCCCAATTAAGATGGAGTAGACCTGCCTGTGGGCATTTTTTAACTTTAATATTGAAGAACTCCAAAAAAAGATATACTGATTCCAATAAGGTGCTAATTTTTGGGCAACCCCACCAGATATGTAACATGTCTCCCTCATGTGTTAAACATCTCCAACACAGGGAGGAATTATACGAGGATATCTTGGCCAACCTTGTTGGTACTAGGTACCACCTGTGAAGAACTTTAAAAAAAGTTTTGATTAAATTTAAGCAATGTATATGTTTTCTAAGTCATTTCATAGGTGAGCACCAACTCTTGTCAGATAATTTAATATTACCATCTTTTCCCATTGCTTTTTAGCTGTAGGGTGAATATCTGAATACACTTGTCCAATCAAATCAATAGCAATGGAACATATTGATTTAGTTTCATTTTTGTCAAAAATTCTATAAACCAAAGTATTTATATCACCTTCATTTCTTGTGTCTTTTTAAACATTCTTTAATGTTAATAGTCAAGCCATTTGAAGATGGTTTGATTCCTGTTGGGCTCTGCCAAGTAGAGCTCCACTCGCTGCCTATCTGTAGCCATACAATCCATGCTAGAAGCATCTGTTAGCTCTCCTGAGCAAATCCTGACAGCTGACTGCACTTAGCCTGAGAGGCACTGCTAGGCTTAGCTTAATGTAAAGAATTTCCTTCTGCAGTGAGACAGGAAGCGGCGCCCAGCGGACCCAAGATTAGAAGTCAACCTGTTAGCAAATGGTTTACCTATTTACACTGGGCAGCAGCAAGGCATTCCTGGCACAGTAACCACTACTAGTGATGTCCCGAACTATTCGCTGGCGAATAGTTCCTGGCGAAAATAGCATGTTCGCGTTCGCCACCGAGGGCGAACACATGCGATGTTCGATTCGCCCGCTATTCGTCATCAAAAAAACAATAAGGGGGGGACCTACTGTCCTCCACCCCGGCCCCCACCCCTGCACGGTGGGTGGGGGCCATAAATCACAATGGGGGACCTACTGTCCTCCCCCCCACCCGTGAGCGTTGGGTGGGGGCCATAAAAATAATGAGAGGGGGACCTACTGTTCTCCCCCCCACCCCTGCGCAGTGGGTGGGGGCCATAAAAATAATGAGGGGGGACCTACTGTCCTCCCCCCAGCCCCCACCCCTGCGCGGTGGGTGTGGGCCATAAATCACAATGGGGGGACCTACTGTCCCCCCCAGCCCACACCTCTGAGCGGTGGGTGGGGGCCCTAAAAAAACAATAAGCGGGGGACCTACTTTTCCCCCCCGGCCACCACCCCTGAGCGGTGGGTGGGGGCCCTAAAAAAAACAATAAGGGGGGACCTACTGTACCCCCCCGGCCCCCACCCCTGAGCGGTGGGTGGGGGCCCTAAAAAAACAATAAGGGGGACCTACTTCCCCCCCCGGCCCCCACCCCTGAGCGGTGGGTGGGGGCCCTAAATACTAACAAGGGGGGGGACCTAATGTCCTCCCCCTGGCCCCCACCCCTGAGCGGCGGGTGGGGGCCCTAAATACAAATGGGGGGGCCCTAGTCACCCCTCCCCCACAAAAAAATATATCCCCCTACCTACCCCCCTCACCCTAAAAATATTGAGGGGGGGACCTTTAACTAAGAACCTGTCAAAAAAATTTGAAAAAAAAAACTTACCATTCGATGTTTTCTTTCTTCTAAAAACTTATTTTTTCAGCCCCAAAAAAGGGGGAAAAAAACCATAATAACCGACGCAATTACCCCCCCCCCCAAAAAAAAACGAGCGCCCCCCAAAAAATCCATCTTCACCCATGGAGGGCTCCGCGCAGACTGAGCTCTGCAGGGTGGGGGAAGGTTTATAAAGCCTTCCCACGCCCTGCAATTAGGCTAAGAACACTCTGATTGGCTGGTTTAAGCCAATCAGAGTGCTCTTTGTCATTTTACACAGCGTGGGAAAATTCCAAAGAACTTTCCCATGCTGTGTAAAATGACACAGAGCACTGTGATTGGATGGCTTGAAATCCATCCAATCACAGTGCTCTTTGTCATTTTACACAGCGTGGGAAAATTCCAAAGAACTTTCCCACGCTGTGTAAAATGACACAGAGCACTGTGATTGAATGACTTGAAATCCATCCAATTGCAATCTAAAGGAACAATATAGTGTTAGGAATACAACATTGATACTCATAATGTCATTGGAACTCCCAGGCGAATGCAGTGAAGTGTCTGCCAAACAGCAGACATGGAAACATTAACAAATACAATTATAGCAAAATAAATCCAATTTACACCAAACAGTGTCAGAAAGAAAAAAAAAATAACATTTTGTAGATTTCCTTAAACTATATGATAGTGATCTTTTTACATTTCTAATACTTCCCCCAAATGTCTGAAATAATGGTGTCATATTTTAATACTTGTAATTAGCAATTATCATGCCAATTCTCCTCTGTGACCAAATTGGTAAACAATCCCCTTATTATCTGCCAGGATTGACAGCTAAAGATTTAGAATTTTCATTAAAAAAAAAGATAACAAGGGTATTTTGTAACTGTTAACAACATAGATTTACAATGAAATACAACATTGAACAAGCAATCCCTCTTGCACTTGGAATGATTATGTCAGTCATTTTTGGTATAAATATAATTGAATAGAAACAGCTGCTGCAGTACAATACAAATGAACAGCAACAGTTTAATACTCTATGTAACACACAGATTGTATGTAGTTTTGTTGTGGATACATATTGCAAATAGACTATGTTTGTGTATCCCCTAAAACAGCTTAGCTGTGTTTTCCTCCGATAGAATAGTCTCCTGCCAGGCATTGGCCCCACGTCAGAGACAGCAAGTTCCTGAGGATGAACTGTCCCTGGCTAATTCATCTGGTGAAATAAATACATCCCTAGTTGTGTGGCACCTATGTAATTAGAAGTGGCTTATATATAGTCTACATTTTATATGCATAGTTTTCAGACTCAGGGTTGATAGAAAGTATACAAATCTCTGGATTGTGTGAGAAACCAGGTATTCTAATAAACTGGAATGAAGTGCTAAGATCCACGATGTCTGCAGTTTTTAGGGACACTATAGGCATCACTATTACTTTAGTTTAATGAAACAGTTTTAGTGTATAGATCATATCCCTGCAATCTCACTGCTCCATTATCTGCCGTTTATGACTTAAATTACTTTTGTTCTTGTTTATGAAGTCCTAGCCACGGTGACTCACACAGCCTGCATGAAAAAAACAATTTAATTTTCAATCAGATGTTAACTGTCTTTAGAAGTTTTTATCACCTGCTCTGTAAATTAAAAGTTCATCGCACAGAGCAGGCTGAGGGGGCTATTAATAGAGCAGTAGATGAGAAATTAACCCCTTAAGGACACATGACATGTGTGACATGTCATAATTCCCTTTTATTCCAGAAGTTTGGTTCTTAAGGGGTTAAACAGACTGTGCTAAATTAAACAGACTGCACGAAAACAAAAAATCTGAAATATATAGGTTCCTTTTCAGGAAATATTTAGGAAGACTGTACAAGTCACACACAGGGAGGTGTGACTTGGGCTGTATAAACAAAATTATTTAAATCCTAAAAGACTGGTAATTCAATTATTTCTATGTTACAGGAAACCATACATAAAATATACAAACCCCCCCAAAAATAAATTCAAACTACACAGGAACCCTATAAATCTTATATCCCCGAATAGCCCGTATCTGAGTGCCCAAATTGTCCAAGTAGCGCTCAGATCCATATCGTGGACGGACCGGCCACTAGGTAGTAACCCAAAACAGTTCCAGAGAAAAAGAGGCAACCGCTCGTCAACTTTCGGGAGTTCCTGTGCAAACACCAACGAATGCTCCCCATGCCTCTTAGAGAGCAACTGCCCCTCCCAGTTGGTAGTATCTTTCTCCCGAACAGCGCTCTCCTAATTCGTCTGTAAGCGGAACAGGCAGTGGTGCAGTTTTCCCTGGGGTTCGCAGGATCACGTATCCGAAAGGAGTTCCAGACATTCAATGACCATGTACCGCTGCTTACGTTCGGGAGAAAAAAATAGCCACCATTCACTAGAGCACGTGTGTTTGGTTATACGAATGGCGACCACCCAAGGAAAGTACTTGAGCTAATTACTTCTTTGCAGTTAACAAGCCAGGGGGTGGTCGGTGTTCAGGGGGTAGAAAAAGGGGAAAACTTGTCTTCATTCGGGAAATGAACAAGGGGGGTACAGACAACCAAACGGGGAACAAGTCTGCTCCAGTATATTCTTCCTTTTCCCAGATCTCAGTATTTGGGAGCAGTCATTGTTTTACTCTCCTGTGCCCATGATGTCTGCTGTTTGCTTTTCCGTGTGATTGACTTTACTGATGGATCATCTAAATAATTTATTGGTAACCGAAACATAACCTTATTTAAGTTTTACTAATTGTCACATTTTGACTGCTGTACATGAGGAAGAATAGTCACTATTTGTCCTTATGTATTTAACTGCAACTTGAGCTCTCTTAATAAAAAAGTAAAAGAGATTTAGGCAAAGGTAGCTGTTTAGAAGCAGATAAAGTTTAATTTTGGCGACAGAACTACTTTAATCTTGTGCATATTCTATGAACATGCACTCATTCATTGGCTGAGTGCTCGTTTCTGCAGCCCAGCTAAAGCTGGATGTTATTCAGCCGCCATTCATAGTTTTGCTTAATTTTCAGTTTACTGAAGAGTATGTTATTGTGCGGTACTTATATGCTTGCTACTTACTTTTGTAGGTTTCCATTAGCAATATAACAGCCTGTAAAATAAAGGTTTCACTTGACAAGGTTTCACTTGAAATAAAGGTTTCACTTGACAATGAATCCAAATCCCTATTAAGATATTTTGACATGTTATTAAAATATGGAGGTGGGTAGCAGTGACAGAGTTAATGTAGAGAGTTGTGTGTTGGAATGAGAGAATATTTTTGGGTTCTTCTCTAGTGCAAGGGTGGCCAAAAGGTAAATCTCTGTCCATGGGCGTCCGCAGGGGAGGGTAAGAGGGGGGGGGGGGTGGCACTTGCCGCCCCCCCTGGCTTTTTCAGCTTGTTCTGCTATTTTTCGTGTGAGATTGAAAATGCACTGCAATACCGGCACCGGGCAGTAGGTGTGTATGGAGAGAGACAGGGATAGGAATCTACATCTTATCCATGCTTCTCTCTGCTGACTGAAACCGCAGTGGAGCAACACATGCAGCCATCAGAGACAGCCTACAAATCAGGTAAGTGAGGCATGAGGGGGGGGGGGGGAGAGATAGCCTATAGATCAGGGAAGTGAGGCATGGGGGGAGAGAGAGAGCCTATAGATCATAAAAAGTGATGCATGGGGGAGAGATAGCCTATAGATCAGAGAAGTGAGGCATGGGGGGCAGCCTATAGATCAGAGAAGTGAGGCATTGGGGGCAGGCTATAGATCAGAGATGTGAGGCATGGGGGGCAGCCTATAGATCAGAGAAGTGAGGCATGGGGGGCAGCCTATAGATCAGAGAAGTGAGGCATTAGGGGCAGGCTATAGATCAGGGAAGTGAGGAATAGGGGGGCAGCTTGTAGATCAGGGAAGTGAGGCATGGGGGAGCAGCTTGAAGATCAGGGAAGTGAGGCATTGGGGGGCAGCCAATAGATCAGGGAAGTAAGGCATGGGGGGCAGCCAATAGATAGAAACATAGAAACATAGAATGTGACGGCAGATAAGAACCATTCGGCCCATCTAGTCTGCCCAGTTTTCTAAATACTTTCATTAGTCCCTGGCCTTATCTTATAATTAGGATAGCCTTATGCCTATCCCACGCATGCTTAAACTCCTTTAATGTGTTAACCTCTACCACTTCAGCTGGAAGGCTATTCAATGCATCCACTACCCTCTCAGTAAAGTAATACTTCCTGATATTATTTTTAAACCTTTGTCCCTCTAATTTAAGACTATGTCCTCTTGTTGTGGTAGTTTTTCTTCTTTTAAATATAGTCTCCTCCTCTACTGTGTTGATTCCCTTTATGTATTTAAATGTTTCTATCATATCCCCCCTGTCTCGTCTTTACTCCAAGCTATACATGTTAAGATCCTTTAACCTTTCCTGGTAAGTTTTATCCTGCAATCCATGAACCAGTTTAGTAGCCTTTCTTTGAACTCTCTCTAAGGTATCAATATCCTTCTGAAGATATGGTCTCCAGTACTGTGTACAGTACTCCAAGTGAGGTCTCACCAGTGTTCTGTACAATGGCATGAGCAATTCCCTCTTTCTACTGCTAATACCTCTCCCTATACAACCAAGCATTCTGCTAGCATTTCCTGCTGCTCTATTACATTGTCTGCCTACCTTTAAGTCATCAGAAATAATCACCCCTAAATCCCTTTCATCAGATGTTGAGGTTAGGACTCTATCAAATATTCTGTACTCTGCTCTTGGGTTTTTACATCCAAGATGCATTATCTTGCACTTATCCACATTAAATGTCAGTTGCCACAACTCTGACCATTTTTCTAGTTTACCTAAATCATTTGCCATTTGGCTTATCCCTCCTGGAACATCAACCCTGTTATATATCTTAGTATCATCCGCAAAAAGACACACCTTACCATCAAGACCTTCTGCAATACCACTAATAAAAATATTAAAGCGAATGGGTCCAAGTACAGATCCCTGAGGTACCCCACTGGTGACAAGCCCAAGCTTCGAATATATTCAGTTGACTACAACCCTCTGTTGCCTGTCACTCAGCCACTGCCTTACCCATTCAACAATATTGGAATCCAAACTCAAAGATTGCAGTTTATTGATAAGCCTTCTATGTGCAACAGTGTCAAAAGCCTTACTGAAATCTAGGTAAGCAATGCCTACTGCACCACCCTGATCTATAATTTTAGTTACCCAATCAAAAAAATCAATAAGATTAGTTTGGCATGATCTCCCTGAAGTAAACCCATGTTGTCTCTGATCTTGAAATCCATGTGTTTTTAGATGTTCAACAATCCTATCCTTTAACATGGTTTCCATCACTTTCCCCACTACTGAAGTAAGGCTTACTGGCCTATAGTTGCCCGACTCCTCTCTATTACCTTTCTTGTTAATGGGCACAACATTCCCTAACTTCCAATCTTCTGGGACTACTCCTGTTAACAATGATTGGTTAAATAAATCTGTTAATGGTTTTGCTAGTACACCACTAAGCTCTTTTAATAGCTTTGGGTGTATTCCATCATGTCCCATTGACTTATTTGTCTTTACTTTTGACAGTTGAAATAGAACCTCTTCCTCTGTAAACTCACGTGTAATAAATGACTCATTCATCCATTTTCTTAACTGAGGTCCCTTTCCTTCATTTTCATCTGTAAATACCGAACAAAAATATTCATTGAGGCAGTCAGCTAGACCTTTATCCTCATCTACATACCTTCCTTCTTTTGTTTTTAATCTAACTAATCCTTGTTTTACTTTTCTTTTCTCATTTATGTATCTAATAAAAGTTTTGTCCCCCTTTTTTTACTGACTGTGCTATTTTCTCTTCTGTGTGTGATTTGGAAGCTCTTATAACTTGCTTAGCCTCTTTCTGCCTAATCTTATAGGTCATTCTGTCTTCCTCACTCTGGGTTTTTTTATAATTACTAAATGCTAACTTTTAGTTTTTTACTATTTTGGCCACATCTGCGGAGTACCACAGTGGTTTCTTGAATTTTTTGCTTTTGCTGACAAGCCTAATGCAATTTTCTGTTGCCTTCAGTAGTGCAGCTTTTAAATAATCTCATTTCTTTTGGACTCCATTTAAGTTGATCCAGTCTGATAATGACTCCTTTACACATATTCTAATTTTAGAAAAGTCTGTTTTGTTTTTTGTGTGGTGTGACTCAGTCACTGTTCTTATATTAAACCACAGGGAAGTGATGCATGGGGGCAGCCTATAGATCAGGGAAGTGAGGCATGGGGGGGCAGCCTACAGATCAGGGAAGTGAGGCATGGGGGGCAGCCTATATTTTAGGGAAGTAAGGCATGGGGGGGCAGCCTACAGATCAGGGAAGAGAGGCATGGGGGGCAGCCTACAGATCAGGGAAGTGAGGCATATGGGGCAGCCTATAGATCAGGGAAGTGAGTCATGGGGGCAGCCTACAGATCAGGGAAGTGAGGGAGGGGGAGGGGAAAGACAGCCCATAGATTACGTAAGTGAGAGATGGGGGGTGTAGCATACAGATCAGGTAAGTGAGAGATGGGGGATCCACCTACAGATCAGGTAAGTGAGGGATGGGGGGGAAGACAGCCTATAGATCAGGTAAGTGAGGGATGGGAGAGACAGCCTACAGGAAGGGTCAGCAAGGAGCAGGAAGGTATAGTAAGAGAAGGAGCAGAAAGGAGAAGGAACAGAAATGAGCAGGAGGGGACATCAAGGAGCAGAAAGTGGCAGCAAGGAGCTGGAAGGGACAGCAAGGAGCACAAAAGGTAAAGTAGGAGAAGAAGCACAAATGAACAGAAATGAGCAGGAAGGGTCTGCAAGGAGCAGAAAGGGTCTGCAAGGAGCATGAAGGGTCTGCAAGGGGCAGGAATGGTCTGCAAGGAGCACGAAGGGTCTGCAAGGAGCAGGAAGGGTCAGCAAGGAGCTGGAAAGGGAAGCAAGGAGCAGGAAGGGACAGAAGAAGCACAAAGGTAAAGTAGGAGAAGGAACAGAAATGAGCAGAAAAGGGGCAGAAAGGGTCTGCAATGAGCAGGAAGGGGCAGCAAGGAGCAGGAAGGGGCAGCAAGAAGTAGGAAAGGTCTGCAAGGAGCAAGAAGAAGCAGCAAGAAGCAGGAAGGGTCTGCAAGGAGCAGGGAGGGTCTGCAAGGGACATGAAGGGTCTGCAAGGAGAAGGAAGGGTCTGCAAAGGGCAGAAAGGAACAGAAGGAGCACAAAGGTAAAGGAGCAGAAATAATCAGAAGGGGCACAAAGGTAAAGTAGGAGAAGGAGCAGAAAAGGGTAGCAAGGAGCACTAAGGTAAAGTAGGTGAAGGAGCAGAAAGGGTCTGCAAGGAACAGAAAGGGATCAGTAGGAGAAAGGAGCAGAAGGGCGCAAAATAAGCAGAAAGTAGCAGAAAGGTAAAGGAGAAGAAGGAGCCAAGGAGGAGAGAAGACAGTGTCAGAAGAAAAAGAAGACTGTGTCAAATGAAGGAAAAGAAAAGAAGATTGGAGCAGGAAGGACATGTGAAGTGAACTCTCCACTTTATTCTGGACACCACATCATAAGGCTTTGGTACCTGGGCCTGGCAGGAAAACTTTGGACCTTCTCATCTCCCCAGGTAACAAAAATATCAGTGTTAATGTGTTCACTTTTATTTACTGAGTAAGTAAGTAAAACATTTTTATGAACCGGGAACTAGTAATTGGCTTAGAGCATCAATGGACCACTCTAGCCAATCAGTGGCACCCATGCCTGATGTCAATCTGCACTTCCTGACACTCCGTTTCAGAAGCCGAATACCACTGAGCGACCTGGAGATCTGGAGCTGGAGGAAGCCTTTGGGGTTAAACCATTTGAGAGCGGTTTAACCCCTTAAAGAACAGAGAGCACCCATGGGCTTCCTGGCATCATAGCCTTTTTTATTTAGATGAAGTTGTTATGGTGACCAGAATGTTCCTTTAATTTGCTTAAAGGAACACTATAGTGTCAGGAATACAAACATGTATTCCTGACACCATAGTTGTGAAAACGCTATTCACCCTGGCTTTATGTGATAATGACTATGCCCCTTCTCTTTTATGACACTGTCATGTATGTCATTACAATTATGCCACCCCTGGAAAAATTCATGTGGAAGCCCATGCACATAGGTACACACACTAGCACATACACACTGGCAAACACATAGATACACACACATTAGTACAATATGTATAATTTAAACATAAAATATTTTTTATAATATTAGCTACCCTCGTGTTTACATACCATTTAAAAATTTTTTTTTTAATAATTGTATTATATATACAAGAGAAAACAAACAAAACAGGCAATAATTATTACATAAACAGAAAGAAAAACATACAACAAACTAACAGCTAAAAATCTCTTTCCTAGATGGGCGATACCAAGGAAAGATGTTTGCCTACCTTTTTATGTGCAGGAGGGTGGCTTCCATGGGTCGTACTGGCTGGAAAACACACTCTTTGCTGCTTCTACTTCCCCTCCTGCCTGTGTCACCACTTCCTCTCTGAGTAAAACTCCTTCATATGTCCCTCTGTATCTGTGAGGAAGTGACAGGCTTTCCCTTTCTCCCAGCATCGGCAGTTCTACAGGGATTTAGCAATGCGCTAAGTGCATAGCCTACCCAAAGGGCCCGCTCAGCACATGGGCCAAAGTGTGGCTACACCGGCAGTTCTTCCGCCACTGGTTGGTAGGAAACACAGCAGGCTCTGTGCAGTCAGCTTGTTGGCTCATCTAGGTAGTGAGCCTGCCTTTCAAAGGGATGGGTCCACCATCAAAAGTGTCAGGACTACTCTGAAAGAGAGTGGCCAGGCTGACTGATAATGGTCCGCCATTGGCTGTCTGGCACCAGCATGCTATGCATACTGATGTCAGGCACCAAATTTGCACAGAATTCACATCAGTCACAGGGAATTCTTGTTTTGGACTGCATAATTACACCTCTCTTAATTTTGTTCTCTCATCTGTTTAGTAGATAACTCTCTTATTTGCTATCCTTATGTGGCATTGTCATATTATGGATAGCAAACTAGCTACTAAACACATAGTAAACAAAAACATTTTCATGCACATACATAATCAGACTAACACACACATAATCAGACATATACATACATAATCATAGACATACATACACATAACCACAGACATACACACACCCATAACCACAGACATACACACAGATATATGAACACACAATCACACACAAACATACACACACACACCAACACAATTACACATAAGCACACACAATCAGACATACACACATAATCACAGACACACACACACCATTTTTTGCTTTTTATTAAAAATCTTACATAGTCCTCTTTTTTTTCTCATAGAAAATATATTTAATTTAAAATGTCTGCCGGTTTTGGAACTGTTTCTAGATTCCATTGCTATGAAGCAAATGCTAGTTCCTTGTTGTCTTTCTAAGCCAGTAAATTTATCTTTGGAAAAATAAAAATGATTTCTGGATTAGAATTTTCTGTTGGAGAATCAGTAGCAGACAATGGAAGAGGGGGGCGTAAGGTGAAAGGGAGATAGATTACTCATAGCAATTACAGAAGTTGCAGCTTGTGCTGTGTGAAATGACATCTGATGCATGCGTTCTCTAGTAAAAATGATTTCCCGTAAGTTAGATGTAAACCATTCCACTTCTTTTTTTTTTTTTGTGAGACTGGTTTACATCAGTTTATGCTAATCACCACATGCTGTAAAAATACAGGTTTGTTAATCATCAAACGTCAGATGAAAAACTGAATATAAACCAGATGTATTAGAGGCTCAGCTGTTAGTGCCAATTTAAAATGCTTCTAATGTTTCCGCTGCCGCTGGCTTGACTATAAAGGGGACCTATGCTTCTATCCACTGTAGCCTGAATTTTTGTTCCAGAGTTAGTTGGCAAATAGTGATGTCGCGAACACAAAATTTTCGGTTGGCGAACGGCGAACGCGAACTGCCGCAAATGTTCGCGAACCGGCAAACCGGGCGAACCGCCATAGACTTCAATTGGCAAGCGAATTTTAAAACCCACAGGGACTCTTTCTGGCCACAAAAGTGATGGAAAAGTTGTTTCAAGGGGACTAACACCTGGACTGTGGCATGCCGGAGGGGGATCCATGGCAAAACTCCCATGGAAAATTACACAGTTGATGCAGAGTCTGGTTTTAATCCATAAAGGGCAGAAATCACCTAACATTCCTAAATCACAATGGATATGGATTGACACCTGGCATATGACATATTGACACCTTGACATATGGATTGACACCTGTCCTCAGAGACCCTGATACACACTGACACAGAGCAGAATAGGGACTGTTCACCCTACATAGGGTCACTTGGCAGGTATGGATTGACACCTATCCTAAGGATCCCTGATACACACTGACACAGAGCAGAATAGGGACTGTTCCCCCTACATATGGTCACTTGGCAGATATTGATTGACACCTGTCCTCAGAGACCATGATACACACTGACACAGAGCAGAATAGAGACTGTTCCCCCTACATAGGGTCACTTGGCAGATATGGATTGACACCTGTCCTCAGAGACCATGATACACACTGACACAGAGCAGAATAGAGACTGTTCCCCTTACATAGGGTCACTTGGCAGATATGGATTGACACCTGTCCTCAGAGACCATGATACACAGTGACACAGAGCAGAATAGAAACTGTTCCCCCTACATGGGGTCACTTGGCAGATATGGATTGACACCTGTCCTCAGAGATCATGATACACACTGACACAGAGCAGAATAGAGACTGTTCCCCCTACATAGGGTCACTTGGCAGATATGGATTGACACCTGTCCTCAGAGCCCCTGATACACACTGACACAGAGCAGAATAGGGACTGTTCCCCCTACATAGGGTCACTTGGCAGATATGGATTGACACCTGTCCTCAGAGATCATGATACACACCGACACAGAGCAGAATAGAGACTGTTCCCCCTACATAGGGTCACTTGGCAGATATGGATTGACACCTGTCCTCAGAGCCCCTGATACACACTGACACAGAGAAGAATAGGGACTGTTCACCCTACATAGGGTCACTTGGCAGATATGGATTGACACCTGTCCTCAGAGACCATGATACACACTGACATGGAGCAGAATAGAGACTGTTTCCCCTACATAGGGTCACTTGGCAGATATGGATTGACACCTGTCCTCAGAGACCATGATACACAGTGACACAGAGCAGAATAGAGACTGTTCCCCCTACATAGGGTCACTTGGCAGATATGGATTGACACCTGTCCTCAGAGACCATGATACACACTGACACAGAGCAGAATAGAGACTGTTCCCCCTACATAGGGTCACTTGGCAGATATGGATTGACACCTGTCCTCAGAGATCATGATACACACTGACACAGAGCAGAATAGAGACTGTTTCCCCTACATAAGGTCACTTGGCAGATATGGATTGACACCTGTCCTCAGAGATCATGATACACACTGACACAGAGCAGAATAGAGACTGTTCCCCCTACATAGAGTCACTTGGAAGATATGGATTGACACCTGTCCTCAGAGCCCCTGATACACACTGACACAGAGCAGAATAGGGACTGTTCCCCCCACATAGGGTCACTTGGCAGGTATGGATTGACACCTGTCCTCTGGGACCCTGATACACACTGACACAGAGCAGAATAGGGACTGTTCACCCTACATAGGGTCACTTGGCAGGTATGGATTGACACCTATCCTAAGGATCCCTGATACACACTGACACAGAGCAGAATAGGGACTGTTCCCCCTGCATAGGGTCACTTGGCAGATATGGATTGACACCTGTCCTCAGAGACCTAATTGTGTAATAATGGTAATACTATTACCTATTATATAATATTGGCAGGGGCAAGGAAATTCCCTCTAAATAGATGGGTATAGGCAGAGAATATGGAGACCGGAGTGATAAAGTGTCAATAAGGTGATATAAAGTTAAATGTATCACAGACACACAGCCACCCTTTCTCTTAGCTCGTTTCCAGAAATGCTGGATAGGTAGAAGGGCTATAAAGACTCAGAGAGGTCTAAGAAGAATCCTCTAAACTAGCCCTAATCCCCTAAACACCTTCAAGGGTGTTCTAAGCTAAAGCTCAATCTAAACGTTTAGATGACTGCCTGATTTCCCATCACAGATGCTGGCTAGGAATAACAGTGTGCAAGACAAAGAGTGGGTCTAAGTGCCCATAGTGCAGTAAAGTGTCCCTAGTGAAGTGAAAAAGAGAATAACGAGCTGGCGCCCAAGAGAATAACGAGCTGGCGCCCTATCAGGGGACGTGTATATGGCATCGATTTTAGGAACCGGGAGATGGAAAAAGATGCTTGGTCAGTCCTCCTACTTCAAATTTGGGGCACTGCGCGTGCAATCTAATGTGCCACCAGATAGGAGTGGTGTGTTAAGTAGTACTATTCCTATCATTTTAATCCCTGTTATGTGCCTTTTTTTTGGTTTAGTTTTTGAAGCCACAGTGCAGCACCAGAGGGCCGAAAAATTAGGCATGTACACATGCCTGAAAAATTAGGTATTGTTGCAGCCGCTGCTACAGCTGTTGCAGCGGCCATAAAATTTGATGTTTGTTTCCCAGGCAGAAAGTGCCCTAAAACATTGCGGCTTGAACCCTAGTTGGTGGTGGATAAGTCACGCAAGTCAACCGGCATTCAGAGCTAAAATACAGCAGCGTGTGGACCATTTTAATCCCAAGGCAGCTCATCTCATCAGGCCTTTTTTAGTCGAATGTATCGCCCACTGTCAGTCCCTTCGGGATCCATCCCTCATTCATCTTAATAAAGGTGAGGTAATCTAGACTTTTTTGACCTAGGCGACTTCTCTTCTCAGTGACAATACCTCCTGCTGCACTGAAGGTCCTTTCTGACAGGACACTTGAAGCGGGGCAGGCCAGAAGTTCTATCGCAAATTGGGATAGCTCAGGCCACAGGTCAAGCCTGCACACCCAGTAGTCAAGGGGTTCATCTCTCCTCAAAGTGTCGATATCTGCAGTTAAGGCGAGGTAGTCTGCTACCTGTCGGTCGAGTTGTTCTCTGAGGGTGGATCCCGAAGGGCTGTGGTGATGCGTAGGACTTAAAAAGCTCCGCATGTCCTCCATCAACAACACGTCTTTAAAGCATCCTGTCCTTGCCGGCGTGGTCATGGGAGGAGGAGGATGACTTTCACCTCTCCCCCTGTTAGATTCCCATTGTGCTGTGACATCACCCTTATATGCTGTGTAAAGCATACTTTTTAATTTATTTAGCAAATGCTGCATTCTTTCCGACTTGTTGTAATTTGGTAACATTTCCGCCACTTTCTGCTTATACCGGGGGTCTAGTAGCGTGGACACCCAGTACAGGTCGTTCTCTTTCAGCCTTTTTATACGAGTGTCCCTCAACAGGCACGACAGCATGAAAGACCCCATTTGCACAAGGTTGGATGCCGAGCTACTCATTTCCCGTTCCTCCTCCTCAGTGATCTCAATGAAGGTATGTTCTTCCTCCCAGCCACGTACAACACCACGGGTACCAGATAGGTGACAACGAGCACCCTGGGATGCCTGTTGTGGTTGGTCTTCCTCCTCCTCCTCAAAGCCACATTCCTCCTCTGACTCTTCTTCCTCACAATCCTCTTCCAGCATTGCCGCAGGTCCAGCAAGCGATGCTGATAAGGCTGTTTCTGGTGGTGATGGTGACCACAACTCTTCCTCTTCCTCTTCACGCTGATCTACGGCCTGATTCAGCACTCTTCGCAGGGCACGATGCAGGAAGAAAACAAATGGTATGATGTCGCTGATAGTGCCTTCGGTTCGACTGACTAGGTTTGTCACCTCCTCAAAAGGACGCATGAGCCTACAGGCATTGCTCTTGAGCGTCCAGTAACGTGGCAAAAAAAATTCCAGCTCCCCAGAGGCTGCCCGAGCACCCCGGTCATACAAATATTCATTAACGGCTTTTTCTTGTTGGAGCAGGTGGTCGAACATTAGGAGTGTTGAATTCCAACGTGTCGGGCTGTCGCAAATCAAGCACCTCACTGGCATGTTGTTTCGCCGCTGGATATCTGCAAAGTGCGCCATGGCCGTGTAGGAACGTCTGAAATGGCCACACACCTTCCTGGCCTGCTTCAGGACGTCCTGTAAGCCTGTGTACTTTTGCACAAAGCATTGTACGATCAGATTACACACATGTGCCATGCACGGCACATGTGTCAACTTGCCCAACTTCAATGCCGCCAACAAATTTGTTCCGTTGTCACAAACCACTTTGCCGATATCCAGTTGCTGTGGAGTCAACCACTTTTCCACCTGTGCGTTCAGGGCGGACAGGAGTGCTTGTCCGGTGTGACTCTCTGCTTTCAAGCAAGTCAAACCCAAGAATGCGTGACACTGCCGTATCCGGGATGTGGAACAGTACCTGGGGAGCTGGGGGGGTGCCGTTGATGTGGAGCAAGATGCAGCAGCAGAAGAGGACTCAGCCGAGGAGGTTATGGAAGAGGATGGAGTAGGAGGAGTAGAGGAGGTGGCAGCAGGCCTGCCTGCAAGTCGTGGCGGTGTCACCAACTCCTCTGCAGAGCCACGCATTCCATGCTTGGCAGCCATCAGCAGGTTTACCCAATGCGCAGTGTAGGTGATATACCTGCCCTGACCATGCTTTGCAGACCAGGTATCAGTGGTCAGATGGACCCTTGCCCCAACACTGTGTGCCAGAAATGCCATTACTTCCTTTTGCACAATCGAGTACAGGTTGGGGATTGCCTTTTGTGAAAATAAGTTTCGTCCGGGTACCTTCCACTGCGGTGTCCCAATAGCTACAAATTTTTGGAATGCCTCAGACTCAACCAGCTTGTATGGTAAAAGCTGGCGGGCTAATAGTTCAGACAAGCCAGCTGTCAGACGCTGGGCAAGGGGGTGACTTTCTGACATTGGCTTCTTACTCTCAAACATGTCCTTGACAGACACCTGACTGTGGGCAGATGAGCGGGAACTGCTCAAGGCGAGAGACGGAGTGGCGGATGGTTGAGAGGGGGCAAGGAGGACAGCAGTGGTTGACGTGGCTGAAGATGCTGGACCAAGGGGAGGATGGCGGCTTTGAGTTTGTGTGCTGCTTGTACTCATGTGTTGATCCCATTGGCATTTGTGGTGTGCGATCATGTGCCTACGCAAAGCAGTTGTACCTAGGTGGGTGTTGGACTTCCCACGACTCAGTTTCTTTTGGCACAGGTTGCAAATGGCATCGCTGTTGTCAGAGGCAGACACACAAAAAAAATGTGCTCTACAATGACGGCATTCTGGTTGTGGACACAGCATGCGTTGATTGGCGTGCTGTCGGGCTGACCCCGGGTGCCGATGCATGCTGTCTGACTGTGACACTAGCTCCTTGCGACGACCTCCCCCCGCTTCCAACTTGTCTCCTCCTCCTCCTCTCTGTCTCCCCATATGAACTTCTTGAACTTCTTGTCGAGCGGGCACCCACGTGACATCCATGGACGCATCGTCATCATCAACCGCTTCACTTGTATCTGACAACTCAGAAAAGGAAGCAGCAGCGGGTACAACATCATCATCATCATCACACCGTACGTCCATGTGTGTAATGCTGCCTGCCTGAGATATATCCCTGTTATCTACATCCTCTGGCAATAATGGTTGCGCATCACTCATTTCTTCAAACGGATGTGTAAATAACTCCTCTGACATACCAAGTGAAGCGGCTGCGGTGCTAGTGTTGGTGGTGGCGGCAGGCGGGTGAGTGGTATTTTGAGAGGTGCCCGAAGCTAAGCTGGAGGAGGATGGTGTGTCAAGGTTCCGAGCGGAAGCTGTAGAAAATTGGGTGTCCTGTGTTAGCCAGTCAACTATGTCCTCAGAACTTTTCAAGTTCAGGGTATGTGGCCTCTGAAAACTGGGCATTATTCTAGGGCAAAAGAGAATCACAGCACCAGGACCACGATGGCCCCTGCGGGGTGGCTTGCCTCTGGCTGTCATTTTTTTTTGGACTAGTGGTACTATGCGTGCAAGCTACTGTGCGACCAGATATGAGTGGCACTGTGCAGTGGCAGAGGTTGGCAGAGTACACGCTGTAGGCCTGACACACCCGCTTAAAGACAACTAACTGCTATTCAATCTATAACAGTGAAAACATTTTTTTTGTTTTTAAATCAACGCTATTGTGACACCAGATATGAGTGGCAAAGTGCACTTGCAGAGGTTGGCAGAGCACACGCTGAAGGCCTGGCACCCGCTTTAAGGACACTGACTGCTATTAGCTTACAGTGAAAAACGTTTTTTCTTTTTAAAGGCACGCTATAGTGACACCAGATATGAGTGGCAAAGTGCACTTGCAGAGGTTGGCAGAGCACACTCTGAAGGCCTGACACCCGCTTTAAGGACACTGACTGCTATTAGCTTACAGTGAAAAACTTTTTTTTCTTTTTAAAAGCACGCTATAGTGACACCAGATATGAGTGTCAAAGTGCACTTGCAGAGGTTGGCAGAGCACACGCTGAAGGCCTGACACCCGCTTTAAGGACACTGACTGCTATTAACTTACAGTGAAAAACTTTTTTTCTTTTTAAAGGCACGCTATAGTGACACCAGATATGAGTGGCAAAGTGCACTTGCAGAGCTGGCAGAGCACACGCTGAAGGCTTGACAACCGCTTTAGGGACACTGACTGCTATTAGCTTACAGTGAAAAACTTTTTTTCTTTTTAAAGGCACGCTATAGTGACACCAGATATGAGTGGCAAAGTACACTGGCAGAGGTTGGCAGAGTACACGCTGAAGGCCTGACACCCAGACACTTGCAGACAACTAACTGCTATTCAATCTATTACAGTGAAACATTTTTTTTGGTTTTTAAATGCAAGCTTAAGCTATTGTGACACCAGATATGAGTGGTGGCACTGGGCAAGTGGGCACAGTATCCACTGTGAGCCTGACACAGAAGCTGGCAGGCAGGCAACTGCAATTACTTTACACAGAAAAAAAAAAGCAGACTGGTGTTCTAGCCCTAAAAAGGGCTTTTTGGGGTGCTGTCCTTACAGCAGAGATCAGATGAGTCCTTCAGGACTGTAGTGGACACTGAATACCCTAGCCTAGCTATCAATTTCCCTATCAAATGAGCAGCAGCTACACTTTCCCTCCTCTATCTAAGAATGCAGCTTCAGAATGAATCTAAAATGGATGCTGTACAGGAGGTGGGAGGGTCTGGAAGGGAGGGTCTGCTGCTAATTTGCTGGAATGTGTCTGCTGACCGTAAGGCACAGGGTCAAAGTTTACTCAATGATGATGAATAGGGGCGGATCGAACCGCACATGTGTTCGCCCGCCGTGGCGAACGCGAACACGCTATGTTCGCCAGGAACTATTCGCCAGCGAACAGTTCGGTACATCACTATTGGCAAAAGCTTGTTAAATTATTTTTGTCAATCTATTTTTATTATTGAGGCATGTGAAAGAAGCAGCACAAGCACTTTTTAAGCATAACAAGTTATCACATGAATATCTTAGCGGCCTCCAGATGTTTTGGACTACATCTCCCTTGATGCTTCGCTAGCATTATGACCCTAAGAGCATTATGGGAGATGTAGTCCAAAACATTTGGAGGGCCGCAGATTGCCCACCCCTGTCTTAGCTCGATATGTTGTACAAATAGTATTGAACATAGAGACCTCATTTTAAATGAAGTACAAAATGATAATGTCCTAGCGATTGTTATTGGCATGGTGTAGCAAAAGTAGTGTTATCGTATAGTATATGTAGATATATTAGAGTGAGTTCTCAATGCTAGGCTCAGAGATTAAAAGAAAAGAAAATAATAATAAAAATCAAACATGAATGAGAATCAGAGAACATTTAAAAATGTTGGATAGTAACTTACAAAGCCTACATGTCGAGAGCTCCATCTGATTGCCAGCGAGATCAGAAATAATTAAAGGCAGGTCGAAAAATAGGGTTCATTGGGTACATTTTAGGACATAGGATTGCTGGTAATCCCTAATTACACCCTGTTCCAAATTATTATGCAAATTCTATTTAAGTGTAACAAAGATTAAATATTTTGTTTTTCAGTTTAACTCATGGATGGCATTGTTTCTCAGGGCTCTTTTGATCTCGGACACCTGTGATAATTAGATTGCCAGGTGAGCCCAATTTAAGGAAAAACTACTAAAGGAGGTGTTCCACATTATTAAGCAGAGCACCATTTTCATGCAATATGGGGGAAAAAAGATCTTTCTGCTGCCGAAAAGAGTGAAATAGTTCAATGCTTTGGACGAGGTATGAAAACATTAGATATTTCACGAAAACTTAAGCTGAACAACCCCAACTATATCGGGTTGTTCAGCAGAGGAACTAGGTTGTGATTTCTGTGTGCTTCGCCTCATGGTCACTGGGGTGTTGCAGTAGGCATGTGAAAGGAACCCCACTGTGCCAGGCTCTCCGCTCACGCCAGCTCCACTGAGGAGTTTCTCCAAACCAGCGATGGCCAGCATGAGGTAGCACCCAGATCTGCGCCTATGTTTGTCAAATTCGGAGCTGAAAGAAAGCCATCTATCGATGCAGCTCGAAGCTCGAAGGCATCTATTGATGCAGCTTGAAGCAGAGAAGGTTGGATGGCATGCACAAGATAAGATATTTGTTGATTTTCAGCAGCTATGTTGGGGCTGTCAGATATGGCATCTTATCAGTGCCGGCTCCAAGCTCCACTGTTATTGTTAATTGGTCCTGTCTATAGTGCTACATGGAGCCCAATTAGCAAATTTAGAATTATTCATTCAATAATTAATTTGCTTATAAGTACTTGATGATGTCACAAACATGTAGTACCTTTCGTGTATTAAACTAAATATACCCAGCAGTATCTTCTTCATGTGCTGTTAAAACTGGTACTTATTTTATATTCTTATTTATTCTCAGCTTTTTAGCAGATTCTTATGCGGGATTGCCATATTTAAGGATACTAAATTAGGGAGCTAGGTACAAAACGCATAAATATTTTAATGCACATAAACAAAATCGCCACATCTATTTATATATTTTTTTGCCCCCATCTCAATGATCCTTAACACAGATGCCTTAGCATGTAATGGCCCCAGTACACATTACCCAGTTAAGAACATTAGCTATAAAACAGCTATGCATTTCACAAAAATAATAATAAAAGAAAATGTCAACTGAAAACTGGTAAAAGATTCTTATCCCAAAACCCTTACCACAGCATCAAAATTAACAGTATTTGGGTCCTGCGAGAAGTACCATAACCTCCCCTCCTCCTCCCCCCCAAAAAACCCTCTTTTGTACACATGTTTAAGGCCGTAAGGCCTGTATTTGTGGTAGGGCTTAGCGTTCCTATATAAACGCTACTCCCCCCTTCCTACCTTGCCGTACGCACGCTGTTCACCTCCGGGCCTGCTCGCCTCCCCTTGTCAGCGAACTTCGGGTTCCCGTCAGAGCTCTTCCGCTCCCATCATCCTCGCAGCTTTTCCCGCCAGTCGGCACCCTCGTTCGCACAAACAAACGAACACCAGGTAATCGGCAAGAATAGCCGCGTTCGGGCTATTCCCGCCGTTCCACATTTTTATTCAGCGGTTTTCCTTCCCAATACATGCGAACAGTTGTTCATTCGTTAAAACGGTCATTCATTTAATTCTGCCGAACAAGGAATACTTTTCGTTCATTTACTGCCTCATCAAGGCCACGAATTTACACGTTGGGGTATTGTGGTACGGGGGCTTGATTTCCCACCTTGCCTTGACAGGCCACGGCTCTACTCGATAACTCATTATACGTTTACTCAAACTCGCTATCTATGGACAGTCTTCCTGTTTCACACAAGCCTCACTCTTGTCAACCTCCTCTCCCCCTCTGATACTATCATGCTTTTCTTGGCACAACGCCTTCCTGAAAATCTCCCTTCAGGGTTATATCCTGTGTTTCTTCAGTACCCTCAGGGTCTATGGTTACTATGCTATTATCCACATCTCCAACAACTACACTGGGCTGCTCATACTTTTCTCTCTTCTATCCCAGTTCCTCCTCTTCTTCTAATCTCTTTTTTACCTCCCTGTAATATGAACCTCACAGTTCCTATCAACCTCCTCACGGTGCCTATCAACCTCGAATCGGTTTGCTGAATACGTTACGTTCCACCCTCATCAAGCCCCTGTCTAGGGTTAGAGAACTGGCTGTTTAGGGTTAGGTTGCTGGCCTTAGTTGTACTACGGATCGGGTCCCGCGAGGCCAACTCCCCAATCTCAACACAGAGATTTTGCCCCTCGGCCCAAATCATAGTTAGAGCCTCGCATTAGCCCACCTATCGGGTTCATAGCTAGGGCCTCACCTGACACGGCCACACGTATTTGGATCTTTACTGTCACCGAGAGGCCAACACCCCACCACCACGCTAGTGGCTCAAGCCCCACGCCCAAATCATAGGTAGAGCCTCTCACCAGCTGCTTGGCAACTAGCAGGGCCTCACCTGTCACGGGGTAGAGAGCTTTTCGCTTTGGCACTAGTTAGCCAGCCAGTTCTACGCTTATTCAACTGTTTTGTTATTAATCAATTCTTTGTTGTTGTGATGTTTTTTTTTTAGCACATCCCAAGAAGGTAATATGGGAGACGAACCATTCCTCCCTTGTACGACTACTGAACCGAACCCGGGGGATTCTGTGTTGGGGATCGGCTCACAAGGAGGAATTTCTGCCATAATAGGAAGTCTAAACACCATTCTGGCCAATCTTCAGTCGTTCAATAATAGACTCTCCGTCTTAGAGAACACCAGCCCGGCTCATATAGGCCCTCCACACACGCTCATTCCCTCCACCCCACAGAGTTGGCCCCCCGCATCACCTTTCACACCCCCTCACGGTCTGGGTACTCACCCGCTTATTTGCAATGATTTTAACCTGGGCATATGTAGGCCTGCCAACTGTGGGTTACTTCACGTATGTGCTATATGCCTCGGGACTCATGTCAAGACCGTCTACCCATACACGTTGTATCGAACATCATGAATTCCAAACTTGCAACTTAACATTTTCGGGAGTCACATCCGTCCGGCACTTGGTGGTATATTCATCACACGGATTCTACACTAGGTGGGGGTCACTCACACTGTGCACCCTAAATGTCCATATCTCCTAAGCTAATCACGTATTATTTAATATGCGCCACCGGATATACTAATAAACATCGCCTCAGCACTACTTTGTCTGTTCTGCTTTCAGTCGCATCCTCTGCCTTAAATATCATCACCCAATTCTCTCGATACTATAATCACTAGCGATTGGAGCATATCATGGACAGGCGTAACTGCTTGGCCTAGCAGCTAGCAGGACGGAGATCACCAACTCCTCCACGTGACATTCATCCCTACAAACTATTGGTTGGGGACTGCCGGTTAAGTGGCGCTCAGTCTATGGCAATACCGGCCTTAGTCAAGCTTACCAATAGCGGTAGCCGCATTAACAGACAGACCCCTAGTCAAGCAGGTTAGTTGAAGGTTAGGCCGACGGCATGGCGGTCTGCAACATATTCAGTACAATAATTCACCTTCTCAACCTTTGGGTAGATGGTTCGCAGACTGACGGAAACAGGGTTAGAAGGTCCTTCGGCGTTGCAGTCCGGGTCAGGTAGAGGGAGTCAATAGAGCTTGAATTCGGTTATGAGTTCATCCGCCTGGTTCCGACCAACTCCCAATTTGCACAGTTAAACCAATATCCTGGTTGGAAGCATCCACATAACTATTAGGGATTCCTGGTCAAGAGTCAATTGGCTTAGTACCTCACCCAACTTACAACACCCAGTTCCTGGTCATCACTACTACTTTCCGCATTTCATAATCTGCATTTTTAACATCCTCTTTCGGTCACCCGGCTCTTGGGACTCGACAACAAGTGATCACCTATAGCGTTTTTTCAATTGCACTAAGAATACGTACGACAGAACGTGACATTCTTACAAGACTCAGTGGAACACAGGCATACTGTACAATTGTAGTCTATTCTGCTTTTTTGCCACCTTTTATTCAAACCTTCGTACTACACGATCGCACTATACCGAACTGACATACAATAACACGTTCTGACAAGCCTTTCAAACCATACCCCGTCTTACCATAAGATAAATAATTGGTTTATCACTCTACAGTAACGTACGTCCACAGATGGGAATTCTGGGCAGTATCAGACTCCCTAAACAGCATCCGCACCACACAACCAGGTCTTAAATCTAGGTGCCTGCAACCATACAAGGGTTCCGGAACCCTACAACTCCACGATCACAACTAATCAGACCGGCAAATCACGTCTCCTCAAGGAAGAAGGTACAAACACTACATCATGTCACGCCAACATTCAAACCAGACAATCAAGACACTTGACCTACTAATCCTTTCCTAAATACTTCTCAATACGGTTCTACATTCATACTCCTGGCATTAGAGTAGGTTGGGACCACTGGCTCCTATTTAGCACATCCTTTCAATAAGCACGGCATCCAGAAGCAGTACGCCGGTACACATAATTAGAGTCACTAGAATCAGCTACATTATACAGGAACAGGAACGGATAAGAAGTAAGGCAAATGGATTTTATATGATAATGATATTGCAATAAGTGTGTTTTCTTGCATTTCCTTTTGCCCTCTTTTACAGGCCTACCCCCTACGTCGGTTCCAGCACACCACACTTACAAGGTATTTCACTATACGATATTAACCGACCACAAGTTTAAGGCCGTAAGGCCTGTATTTGTGGGAGGAGTTAACGTTCCTATATAAACGCTACTCCCCCCTTCCTACCTTGCCGCTGTTCACCCCACCCACCTCTCCCTCTTATACAATTCATTCGGGGAGGCCCTCTTTTACAGGCCTACCCCCTACGTCGGTTCCGGCACACCACACCGACTTAATTCCAATCACAAGGTATTTCACTATACGATATTAACCGACCACAAGTATATATTATCTAAAACTGTTTTAAACTTTGCCAACATGCAATCTTGTGAATAGTTTTTAGAATGTTTATTGTGAAACACACACACATATACATATATACACAAACACAACTATAAATCCTTTAATGATAATTCCCTTTAAATCATGGGAACATGCATTGTTTAAATTAAAATTACTCTTAGCTAATAAACCTTTATAGTTTAACATTAAGCATTGCCATTACTTGGTTCTAGGCCAGCATAAATTACCATGAGAAATGTTTCTACAGTTATATCCTTTTATAAGACCAGATATATGAGGTCACTTTGAAATGCGCGCTGAGCATGAGAATTGCATTATGGAGACTTGCTCATATTAACCCACAAAATTATCCTTTAAAGATTTAATATGTAATGCTTGATTTGTATTATGTTTGGAGAGACAATTTGTCTGAAGGAAAATTATAGTGCTAGGATCACAAAGTTATTTTCCTAGCACTATAGTGGCATACAATGCTCTGCTTCCTCGCGTCACCCTTGCCCCATGGCGCTGGAAGGGTTGAAAGCTGTTTTGTCACTTACCTGATTCCAGCACCGATGCGCCTGCTCGTCCTCCACCGACGTTAGCCGGCACGTCCTAACTTACACTGGACGTAAGGACATCCAGCGTAAGTTAGGTTACCAGTCGCCTATCCACCTGGAACGCTCTCTAGTGGCTGTCTGGTAGACAGCCACTAGAGGTAGAGGTAACCCTGCAAGGTAATTATTGCAGTTTATCAATAACTGCAATAATTATGATTGCAGGGTTTAGGGAACTGGGACAGTGCACACAGATCAATGAGTGGCCTGGGTGCCTATAGTATCCCTTTAATCTTTTTTCCATAACATCTGCATTTTTTGTTCCGGGGGTACAACTAAAGGAAATTTGTAATTTTACAGTCCTTAAAGGAACACTTCATAAGCATCATAACCACTACAGCCCACGTTAGTGGTTATGGTTCCAGAAATGTGCCTGCACCCTCTCAGAGTGTATAATTTATCAAAACTCTTTTAGTTTGACAACTTACCTGGGTTCCGCTGGGGGCCTGTGCCTGTAAGCCCTTGCTTTCAGAGTCTGCTTGATGTTCATACAGGGCAGCGCTTATTGGCTGAAAGTTAGTGTCAAGTGTTAGTTGAGTTCTCTTAGCCAATAAGCAAGGTTCTGCCAACTGGATCTGGACTACTTGAAATGACAGGATAAGCTCATTGCTGGCATTCAGCTTCCGATGCAGAAGAAGACTAGATGTGTCAAGAATCGTCAAACTGATCTAAACTTTTTTGAAAAATAAATCTGGAGAGCAACATAGTGGAGTTTTCCTTTAATGTCCTTTACCCTTACAAAATGTACAACGTCATCATAGCTCATACAAGATTGTTCATGAATGACTTAGGGATTTTTTAAAATAAATAATGGTATTCTGTCTGTGAAACATCGGGTTGAGTTGATAATTATTGTATTCAAAAATGACAAATACCAATGCAAGCAATCAATAAAGTCAACTTGCTTGTATTTCTTCTGCATTTATCTACTGAAATAAACTCTGGGTAGTTTGCCAAGATTCGACAAAGGTCAGTTCAGATTGTAGAATCCATAAAATATAATAGATTGTTAAGCACTAGTGCGCTGCGCGCATGTGTGGCTATATGATAAATGGGTAAATAGTCATCTATTTATTTATGTATTTATATATTTGACTGCTGACATTGGCCCGAGTTTTTACAATTTCATTTTTAAAAGTTTCAGCATATTCCAAGGAGGTGTATAGTTTGGAGGGTATTTTCAATGAGAATAGCACAGATATAAAAATATTTATGCTGCAGGAAAAGCCCTGCTTATGTGAGCTTACAGTCTACAGTTCTCTAGATTGTTCACATAGTGACAGTGATAGACAGCAAAAGCTAAATCCACAGGTGTCACATGAATATGCTGTCGTGTTAAAATGACTGCACGGATTTCCTGAATATATATTTTTTACTGAAAAAAAATAACACTTCTTTACCATTCTGTGGGAATTTTATATCAATGGGTTGTGAATCCTAATAGGAATATCTAAAATATCTGCGTTTGGATTGAAAGAATATAGACTTATTTAAATGTTATGATTTTATTTAATCAATTTGATTTTATGTCTTACAAGTTGTCATTCTTCTGAAACCATTTGATAGAAATAGCAGTTTTACTCTGTTATTTTGCTGGAGCACCTCTAGTGGCTGTAAGTATGAAATCAGGGCCGGCCTTAGGCCATAAGGCGCCCTGTGTGAAAAGTCCAATTCCTCCCCCCCACCTCCTTCATCCTTTCCGGCCATGCACCTTCATCCATATGTGTGTGCGTGTATAGGGGTGTTGGTTTGTATAGGTGAATTATTAAATTAATAAGGATTTAAAAACAAATATTCATTCCCCCCTCCCCTGTTAACTTGCAGTGTGGGGGGGATGAAGATCTCTGGTGGTCCAGTGTGTGCTGGGAATCTGGTCTGCCCCTTCAACGTGTGCAGACTACAAGTAACTGTCTTGTTAGCTCAGGCACTTACAGTGTTAGAGTTTACACTGGTAATCCGCAGAGATTGTCCGGAGTTCAGAAGACAGCTACTTATGGTCTGCAGCTAACAGAGGGGCAGACTAAGTATGTCACATTATACTGTGACACACAGTTACAGGCAGATAGTCACACAAACAGTTACAAGCAGGCTGTCAGACATGCTCAGTTACAGGCAGACAGGCAGACACAAACACAGAGTTACAGGCAGACAGTCACACATGTTCAGTTACAGGCAGACAGTCACAGAGACAAACACACAGTTACAGGCAGACAGTCACACACAGTTACAGACACACAATCACGAACAATTACAGGCACACAGTCACACACACAGTTACAGGTAGACAGTCACACATTCACAAGCAAACAGTCACACATATTCCATTACAAGCAGACTGTCACACACACTCGGTTACAGGCAGGCAGACACTCACGCACACTGATAGGCACACACACATCCGTTCAGGGCCGTCTTTAACGCGGGGCAAACGGGGCAGCTGCCCCAGGCCCAGTTGCTCCTGGGGGGCCCAGAGCAGCTGCCCCGTGGGCCCCGCGATTTGCGCAGCCCCCCTTGGACCCGGCGGTGCGGCTGCACAGAGCCGCACCGGCCCGCACGCTGAGGAGGCTCCCGGGTGGCTCATGCACTAAGGGCCACCCGGGGAGCATGTGTGAGCAGGGGCCCGGTCTGGCGCTGTGACGCTGAAACAGCGCGACCGGGCCCCTTCCTGGATGGAGAGCACAGCCGCGCGGGAGGAGAATGGCAGGGAGGGGAGTTCCAGAGGAGAACTCCCATCTGCATCAGCCTGCCACTGTACCCCAGGGAAACCACCCTCCAGGAAAAGGTAAGAACCTGGAGGGTGGCTAAATGTATGCTTGTGTGTAAGTATGTCTGTGTGTGTCAGTATGTCTGTCTGTGTATGTATGTGTGTGTGTATGTCAGTAGGCCTGTGTGTGTCAGTATGTCTGTCTATGTGTATATCAGTATGCCTGTGTGTGTGTCAATACTTCTGTCAGTGTATGTGTCTGTGTGTGTCAGTGTATGTGTCTGTGTGTGTCAGTATATCTGTCAGTGTATGAGTCTGTGTGTGTATGTATGTGTGTGTCAATACGTCTGTCAGTGTATGTGTCTGTGTGTCAGTTTATCTGTCAGTGTATGTGCCTGTGTGTGTATGTATGTATGTCTGTGTGTGTGTCAGTATGTCTGCCAGTATATATTTGTGTGTCAATGTATGTGTGTGTCAGTATGTATCTGTGAATGTTTTAATGTCTGTCTGTGTGTATGTGCCAGTACGTCTGTCTATGTGTATGTCAGTATGCCTGTGTGTGTGTCAGTATGCCTGTGTGTGTGTGTGTGTCAATACGTCTGTCAGTGTATGTGTCTGTGTGTGTCAGTATATCTGTCAGTATGTCTGCCAGTGTGTGTCTTTGTGTGTATGTATGTATGTATGTGTGTGTGTGTCAGTATGTCTGCCAGTATATATTTGTGTGTCAGTGTGTATCTGTGAATGTTTTAATGTCTGTCTGTGTCTGTATGTGCCAGTACGTCTGTCAGTGTGATTGCGCATTGGGCGTAATTGGGGGGAGGGATAGGAGGGGCAGGGCCCAGGGGGCCCAAGAAAATGCATTGCCCAGGGTCCTAATCATATTATAGACGGCCCTGCATCCGTTAAAGGCAGATAGTCACAAACACAGTTGCAGTCTCACATAAAGGCACTAGCACACACAAAGGCACAGCTACAGCGACACAAACAGTTACAGTCACACACAGGCAGGCAGTCACACACACACAGGCAGGCAGTGACACACAGGCAGGAAGTCACACACATACAACACAAGCAGGCAGACAGTCACACACAGGCAGGTAGGCAGTCACACACACACACACACAAACACAGGCAGACAGTCACACACACAGACAGACACACACAGGAAGGCAGACAGTCACACACAGGCAGGCAGTCACACACACACAGGCAGGCAGACAGTCACACACAGGCAGGCAGTAACACACATAGGCAGTCACACAGGCAGGCAGACAGTCACACAGACAGACAGTCACACACACACACACACACACACACACACACAAGCACACACTTACCTCTTTCCATTATGGCTGGAAGAGGGAGTGGAGGCAGTTGGTTGTTGGGGAAGCAGGGGCTCCTTCCTTCCTGTGCAGAAGTTACCAGGGGCTTCTGGTAGGTTTAAGCTCCACCTCCACCTCACGATAAGCATCGCCCTGCCACTCGGTAATCCCCGCCCCCACCACCTCGATATTTTTTTCATAGACCCAGGTGACGAATAATGAAATCCTCCACCCGGTTACCTGCTTTAGCGCCCCCCTGCACTACTGTCACCCGGCCATGTGTGAGCTGTGTCAGCTGCATGGTGCCCCCTGTGCGACCGCACAGCTCGCACACCCCTAAGGCCGGCCCTGCCCAGACCATTTCATTGAGATGAAGTGTTCAGCATGCCTGTAGTGTTCCTTTACATTTTACATTTTCTTTGAATTCTCTCTTAAGTAAATAGCCCTATAATAGCCTTGGTGCCCTGAGAAACCCTTCTCCCTTAAAAATACATTCGGTGCAGGAATAAGGAATGGCGAGAGGTATTTTTTGTGAGAAATAGAGGAAAAATAGACCTGATTATTGGCCCTTTGTAATGAATTGGGATTAGGACTAGCCATTATTGAACTTTTTTTGGATACCTTTTCCAATAATTGTTTGGAAACAGTCAGCTAAAAGGTCAAGGTTACACACCCTTGCTTTAGGAGACGATAGTAATGCCAAAAGGGTGGGCTCATTTACATAGAGCATTGTGTATTTAAATTTAAAAGGAGTAGGACTTTTTTTTTTTTTTTTTGCATAAATGACAGCGTTCTTGTTAGGTATTGGCAGCAAGATTACCCATGAATATTATCTGCATGGAAGATGTACTCAATTTGTTTCTCACAAATTAAATGAACTAGAGAGTCCCTTGTGGGCTTCTCGAAATTGGTATTGCAACTCATGACAATTAATTAAATCTTTGAGGAGTTTGTTTAAAAAAAATTCTTGGCCTTTAACCAGGAGTTGATTATAATTATTAATAATATAAAATAACATAATATAATTACACAATGTATTATCTTTTCAAAGCTTTAGGGGTCTTGGGTAAATGCAAATTAATGGAGTGTAAAGTAAATTGTCAATGATGCTGCAAGCATTTATTTGTATATAGAATATATATTTGTTAACAGGGGCGTGGCCTGACCATCAAGCAAGCAGGACGTGGGCCAGGGGAGCTCCTCTGTTCAGACCACAATTTAAGCTTTAAAAGCATATAATTCTGCAAACCTGGTGACTAAAAATATATAAGGTTGTATAAAGAGAACTTATGCTCTCACTGGGCTGACTCAGTTGGCACTGCCACATACTTACCAGGCCCAGAGGATCCCTGTGGCCTGCTGCCTGTACCGAGGCGAGGGACGCGGCCGATCACTCGCCTTGAAGACGCGTCTACTGTTTGGGTCGCGCTTCCCCCCCTTTCGGCCGGTGGGGGTTATCCCGGTCTCCGCTTGGCCAGATCCGTGCAGTTCTGCATATTAAAGCTGCCTCTGTTACCAAATCCCAGCAAAGCTAAACCTTGCATAAAACAAGATGGCTGACGCTCATGAATGGGCGACCCGGGTCTTGGCGCCAAAACCACCTAATCCAACAAGCTCACCTCTATCCTCTGCAGAAAAATATTTTGGGCAAAGCTGAGGAGCCGAAAGCAGCAAATGGAGTCTCGATCTGCTGTGACAGAGGGAAAGATCGGCGGAGTAAAGCCAGATAGGCCCCAACCGGGCAAAGCAGAAGTCGTCTCTACTCCTTCCACTACTGATAGCCCACCCAGGCAGAGAGCCACTCGGGGTCTGACCCCAATATACCACCGACGCCAGCGGAGGAACTCCAAATGCTTCCGAAAGCAATGGCGTAGAGCATCATGTTGTCCCCCACAGGGGAAGGGCATGGACTTGAGAAGATACCGGGTCAGTGGAAAGGTGGAACCGGTTCTCAAAGGGGTCTGGGGCTTGAGGGGTGCCTCACCCAGGCTCCGCTGTGTGGCCCTCTTGGACAGCCTGGACTACTACCCAAGTATCATGCCAAGTCGAGGCATTGGCTGACTGCATCCCCCCGTGAGCTGGCATACCTACCAGAGGCCGAGACACAGCTCTTGCAGCAGCTGTCACCCTTCTGAGCAAAGTGGATACATGCATAGGGCCTCCACGGTACAAGATTGCCCCTGTGTCACATGTTTAGCATGAATATTCTTTTTCTCCTTTTTTCCAACAAAACGTCTCCCGTGAGGGATAAATAGAATATAGACGGAGGGTCCTCCATCTCCGAACCATGTTCACCAGGTATGCGCTCCGAGTAGACGGGGCAGTCCAGCCATCTTATCCCAAGATCGTAATGACCGGGGAAGTCAAGACAACCGGGGTTTCCGGACTTACCATGTAATCCATACATATGGTTTTACCTTCAGACCGGGTAATATGCCTTCCTTAATCTTGTTACCCGAGCAAGGTAGTGCTCGTTTGCTCCATGAAGGTCCCCGTATCCCCTGACATCTTGACATGGGAGAAACTGTCTGCGCAGTTTGTTCGTAATGGTCTGGATATCCAAAACAGAAAGCAATTCTCTGTATTATATGGTGCAGAATATACCAAAAACCTGTACTCTCGTAATACCGGAGGACCATCCGTTAGCCGTACCATCTCCAGGAGTGTGTGTAAATAAGTGGGAGACTCCCCCCGTTGTACCCCTGAGAGTATTACTCGCATGTGGTACAGCGGTCTGGATCCAGTAGATCCATTACAGGAGATAGAATAGAGGGATCCAGTCTAATATGTATATCTTGCATGACCAGGCAGTCCTCTAGAACGAAGTCAGCAGCCTGGATGTCAGCTCTAATTGAATGCAGGAGGGACGCCCCTCTATGTAGTCATCCATGTCTTGGACAGGTACAACCCTGCGTGACGAACAAAAGGCCGGTACTGTAGAGCGTCGAGCGTATGAGAGAGCCGTGCTCTCTACTAATGTGATCGCATACCGTGATAGCGTCCGGCTGCTAGCCTGAGCGGGACGCACCCGTTAATAACCAACAGCAGAGTCTACCTCTGTGACCGGTTCTCACCATGAGAATGAGGCCTCCAAACCTGTCCTCTGTATCCAGCCCAGTATCTGAGGTCGAGGGAGGGGCTGCACCCCCTAATAAGAAATCAGCATCCGGATCTGTATAAGAGGGTTCGCCCTCTGTTCCAGAAAATAAATATACTCGGATCGAGGTGATGGAGGGCCGCACCCTCCTGTGATGCAAACCAGAGTCCCTAGAGACTCAGGGTGACCAAACTGAAGGGCACACCACTTATTAACGTCAGCATAAGGCTGAGGGCAATCTACGGAAACAACGATGGAAAACTATCAACCGACTATCCGAAACCCGTGCGCTCGCGCGGGGTCCAGGTAGACCGTTGGTAGTCTGAGGAAAGCTGGAGATGTTCTCCGCAATCCACGAGTGCCCGGGAGGTCGGAGGAGGTCAAGTCAGGCCTCACGACAACCCGAGCGAAAAGGAAAAAGAAGTCATGAAAAAAACAAAAGGCAACAATTAACGTAGATAAGAGAAATAAAACACCATTTCTATCTCGACTAGAAGGCAAATAGCAGGCCGGGAGGTAGAAAAAGTAAGTCCCACTGGGCAGGGCCAGGAGCTAACCCAACGCAGGAAAAAACTACCGACACCTATAAGGAGTCCGGGAGGCAGATACGGAGTAGCTAGTAAAGACAAAGAAAAAACACTGCATTATCCTGTAGGTGTCTGAGTACCGGTCCTTGCCTGTGTGATGTTCTCCTTGGAGATGTGCCCACGCCGGTTTGAAGTAAACCGTGGATGTGTCCAGATCTTCATAAGAAACTTTGCCCTTCAGGCATGAGGTTTAGGGCCTTCACCCTTCCCACCATATACAGATGGCCGTATACTGGTGTCCTCTTGAATACTATGGCAATGGTGTTTGTCTGGACACCTGCCCATCTCCATGTCACCGGTGGGCACTGGGTTTTCCTCAGTGATATTCCCCCAGGCCTGCGGCCAAAAGGGGTTCGGTACCAATAGTGCAGGCCCGTCATTAGGGCATAGGCCCAGCAGGCCAAACGAATGGACACAGAATGGTTCGCCAAGCAAATAGTCACAGACATAGAGGCCATTCAATGGAGCACAGACAAAGCAGGCAAATCAATGGGGCACAGACATAGCAGGCCAATCAATTGGGCAAAGACAAAACAGGCCGTTTTAATGGGCGCAGACATGGCAGGCCGTGTTAATGGGCACAGACATAGCAGGCCGATTTAATGGGCGCAGGCATAGCAGGCCGTTTTAGTGGGCACAGCCATAGCAGGCCGTTCTAATGGGCACAGACATAGCAGGCTGATCTTATGGGCACAGACATAGCAGGCCGATCTTATGGGCACAGACATAGCAGGCCGATCTTATGGGCACAGACATAGCAGACCGTTCTTATGGGCACAGACATAGCAGGCCGTTCTTATGGGCACAGACATAGCAGGCCAAACAATGGGGCACAGACATAGCAAGCCAATCAATGGGTTGTGAATTACCATTATATCATTATATCATGTATTTATATATAGCGCCTTCCGATTCCGTAGCGCTTAACAATGGGTATTGAATGAGTAACGGGGACCTCTGAGTTCGGATAGAGGTCCCTACAATTGTAGATCCTCAGAGCATCCTGCGACATAGGACCCATAGACATCAACCCTTTTAGACGGCGTAATGCCGTGTGAATAACCTGCACCGGGACTGGCAGTCCCTAAATGCCCAGCAGGCAAATACTTGCATACCAGCTGTACTGGGTAGAAGTGGAAGTTGTTCCAGTGCCAATCACGTCCATGAATGTAACATACACTGAGCGATAGTCTCCTTAAACTGTGAATTGGCATGCACATGCTCACACAGATCTGTTTGAAATTTCTTATTGTTATTATAGATTACCAGCATCATACCGGACTCTGGGGAGAGAAACAACACTTGGCTCATCTAATGCCTAGACACTTAACCAAGATTGGTGTTTATATTGCCTACTCATGTCCTTACTTCTAGTTTATCATCAATTGTGATATCCTAACGTGTTTTACAAATCCACTGGTTATCTCTTGATTTCTGTTATTGAGATCCTATGTATAGTAACAAATATAATCGTGGTCACTTTTTAGTTTAATTCCCTTTACCATAAAACAAGGCCTCTATCACCTGTACGTGACATAATGTACTATCCTGAGTTGCTAGATACATCACTTAGCCTGTGCAATTGATGCTTAGCCACTGAATCGTACTATGAAGCCTGTCTACTCATTGTTTGTCTGAAAAACCAAAATGTCACTGCTGTACAATCCTGTGATTTTAAGCTATATGCCTCAATAAAAATGTGAATTATAAAAAAAAAAGAATATATATTTGTTAACAACCGCACACAGAAAGGGACCTTGGAGTGTTGATTACAGATGTGCTAAAGTTAGGGGCACCGTTAAATAAAAAAAACCTCCTTTTTCTAGAAAGTAATTGGAGCAATAGAATCACTACCTGTCAATGTAGTGGTTATGGTACAGTTAGGCATTGAGTAAAATCCCCTAGTTCTTGGTTAATCCATTTTGGAGTGATTTGACTAATACTGGAGGTCCTCAAGACACCGGCAGACTGGCCTCTGCTCACCAGTATAGCTAATGTGGAAATTTTGCTATCCTATTATTATTTATGTCAATGTCATCCATATTTGAATGTTATTGAAACACTAACGGTATCATATGACCTGCTAAGCCAATCCTTGCAATACAAATATAGATAACACTGATATTGCTAAGCCAGAAGTAGATTTTCAGATTAGTAACTCCTGCACGTGGGGACGTGCCATTGGTGCCATAGGTGGACCTTCTCTTTTGCCCACACTGCATGAAAATAGTGTAGTAACAATAAGTGGTGGATTTTAGGGTCGGCATGAAGTGATTCAAATATGACTTTTATATACATATTTATATCAGTTTTTATATTTCTTTGCAAAAAAAAAACAAAGAAAAGAGTTTGTTGCTCAGCATCCCAAATCCCTATGAATATTTAATTTACTGGAGGCTTTTAGTATCACTCCAATGGCCATTAGATGTAAGCTCACCTGCCAGGTCAAGGAAAACCTCTTGGGTGAGTCCTATGCTAACAATTCACCTTACTGCTTTCAACTTCAGGGTAAAAAATCTCGAGGGGTATTTTTATAAACCACTACATACATATTATACATATACATATACATTTTTATTACAATATCCCCACTATTTATTTTATCAATGCTCTATATCAAGGAAGAGTTGTGGACTTGTCATGCTATATCCCTAGTGTGTGTGTCTACTGCATTCTGTAAGGTCCAAATATTTGGATTCAAAGGTTATTGTTTCTCCCTGCTTTTATCCATGTCACATACATATACAGTGACATGTATGCATATATAGATATGCAATCATATATGCACTCACATACAAACATAAACATGCACTGTCACATACACAGACACACAGTCACAACATAAATAATTACACAATTAAACACAGTCATTTACACATATATACCTAGACACACAGTCACATACATACACATACACATACATACACACGGACACAGAAAGGTCACATGCATATAGTCCAACAAACATACACAGGCACATGGTCACATACACACACACGATTACACATCCAGAAATACAGAGTCAGATAAAGACAGTTGTGTGACGGAACCAACCTCGCCACTGTGAACTGGAGAAGCCTGGTTGCTAGCCTCCTGCTGTATTTACCCTTTAAGAAGTGTATTTGGGCACAATGGATTTTTGTATGCTGTTCCTGGCTCTTTAAATAATTGGGAGCAGTGTTACAACTTTTAAACTGGCACTTCAATGCAGTCGAAGTCGTTGAAGTGCCGAAGTCGTTGAAGTGGCCGCCATTCGACAAACAAACACGTGGCGGCGGCCATTTTAACTTATTCGAACGCGGTCAGCGGTGTGTGCAGCCAAATCTATGGAACTGTTTGCGGCTACCCAATTGCACGAACACCGCTGACCCGTACCTACTTCGACACTGTGGCTGGAGACTAAGTCCCGTTTGAAGATTCGAACGCTCGTTCGAATGGGACTTAGTCGTTTTCTCGGTGTAAAATAGACCGACCGCACAGCCCAAATCCATGGAACTGTTTTGGGCATGAAAATGTGCCTGCGGTCGGTCAAAAGTGACTTATACTTATCTCCCGAACGGCTGAACGGATTCGAACGATTTTTGGATATGTTTGTATTTGGAATGTGCTGATTAATAATATTTAACTGTTATTAATATTGGATGTATGGTTTTAGAGTTATGAAAGTTGAGTAAAAAGTATGTTTAAACTGTACGTATAATTGGGTTACCTCTCAGGCTAAGGGGAGGGAATCTGTGGGATGTAACCATTTTGTGATTGGGTAATGGATAATTGTATGTGGGTGTCTCCCTTGCAGAGAAGAATTGCATAAAAGCAGAGTGTATGTCATTAAACCTGAGTTCTACTTTACCCTCAATTTGGAGTGCTCCCCATCTTATTGGGGGAATCTGCTAGAAGGGATTGCTATGCTTGTCATATTCCCTTGCTGAATCACTGCTAAGCTCTTGTAAGCGCTGGTTCCTGTTTTGCTCTCTGGAGGAGTCTACGGTGGTTATGGTGTCTGCTGCACTGCTTGAAGTCCTCAGGAAACGCTAGGAGCATCCTTCAACGGAGGCACCCAGTCGGGGTGCCAGGTGATCTGTTACAAGTTGCACGGTCCAAATGCGGCTGTTTTACACTAAAAGCGCCTAAATAAATGGCCAGTACTTTCAAAAGGAACTGCTAGAATTTATTTTTATACTTTTCTGAATATATAGTGCATACTGGTATAAGGCGGGGCCAGATTCCTTGCACCATTGTTTGGTTGGTAGGTGCTGTTCTTACTTCTCATTTTGTAAGATAGACACAGTCACAAAGTAGTCAGGTGCACACAGTCAAATACATACACTTTATAACATACAAACACAGACATATGCACACACCACACATAGTCAAACATATCGTTACAGGCACAAACACAGTCAGACACCACACACATATTCACGGTCACACAGTCACAAACATAGTCTGTTACAAGGACATAGTCAATGTTACAAGGATTCACAGTCACACACAGTTACAGTCACACACTCATTGATAGCCACACACACTTACAGGCACACACACAGTTAGAGTTATCCAGTTACAGGCACACACACAATTAGAGTCACACACACAATTACAGTCACACACATAGTCCTCAAAACTGCCTCCAGGATTTTTCTAGCTCATAATTTGGTCACCATATGAATGTGGTTTAATAGAAAACCTTTGGACGGTGCCCACAACCTAACTATAGTACAACCTAGTACTAGTACTATAACTGCTACCTTAACATATAATTGTTAAAGTACCTTGGCTGCCTTTTTAATTTGACTATAATTTCTCTCTTGGTGAAATTATTTTAAATTCTGTGGTTATTAAACAACTCTTCAGTTTGGATAGCCATTATCAAGTAACTCGATAAATTACATATATTCAATACATATCAAATCATGTAATAGAACATTCATACATTTATTTCTAAGAAATACATTTACATACCTGTCAGAAATATGAAATTTCATATATTGTCCAGCGGTCTGGGAGGGAACCTTCCTTTACCTTTCTCCTTTTCAGTGCATTGTGCATTTTCTAAACATAATAGACATTTTTTAGAGAAGCTTGTATGTTATTTTAGCTAATAGATTTGGGCATGAACATGTCAATATAAATTTAAATATGTTTCTATGTTATGAAAACTGAGAACTTATGCTTTCAACAAAAGGTCCTACATTTTGGCAAAATACGATAATGAGATCTATAGAGAGAGAGATACAAAAAGGAAAAACAACACAAAAAAATTAGATCCGCCCCATTTTAATTATCTGTTTTCTGATTGGTTTGTGGGGTTTTTAGCCACATGGAATACTGCCAGAATTGAAATAATGGCTATTGTTCGGAAAGTGCAAAGGTGAGGATAAACAAATGGAAAATCAATTTGTGCTATAAAATGTAGACTTCCAAAAGCAATGAAATATGCATACTCATTAACGTTATGATATACAAGTAAATGTCTCTACGTATGATCGTATATAAACCTAAATGGAAGCGTCCCTTTATATTTAATAGTAATTCTATACCGTAGAACACAGGAAGAGTCTATTACAAAGGTATTAACTTTTCTGGCAGCTTATGTTACATCCACATCTTTAATAGGTTTGGGCAAGCACTCAGGTATTCATGAATTTTTGGCCCAGGTTCTCCTTTGGAATTTGGCAAACAAGTCTTTGTGCAACAAAATAAAATGCCACTGGATTCAGTCGGTGCAGTTTGCTTAATCTATGTTTCTGTTGCAAACCATCTGGTTATTATATTGAGAATTTACATTTGCATATTTTTTAATTTCGAGGCTTACTGAATATCGTCATTCAAGGTTAATTTGTTACCTATAAAATCATTATTCTTTATTTTTCAGTGCTTAAAGTATATATAACTGTAACTTGTGTTTAGAACATATTATTTCCCAGCATGCACTTGATTTTCTCATCCACACTGGTTGATTTCTTGCATTTTGTAACTTTTCGGGGGCATAGTCAGGATATATGATTCTCCCCAGCACATATGCTCATATATAGGATCTGCAAGTAGGTCTACCCTTTGGCAATGCTGAGAGGTGCAATAGCTAATTACGCTGTGCCTCACTGGTCGGACCAGCTCGAGGCATACTATGTCCCCCCAGCACAGCATGAGCACATCATTAGACACAATCATGCTGTAAGACACCAGGGAACCAACCATTAACAGAGAGACAGGACCCCAAAACCTGGATAGTTCTTCCACATCAGGGACTGATAGTGTATGATATCATATGCCTACTCTCTGTGTCATTCATTTGGACAAGAGTATGAAAAAGCATTCATATAGTTCTTGTCAGCCATATGTGTTGCTAAAGGGTGCAATTGATATCCCCCGGATTGTGTCTTGCTCCCCCTGTGTATCTCACCAATCTTCAAGGCTGGTGGGGAGATCGGAGATCTTGCTCACTGGCCAGGTAGTTCCAATGCCAAGCGAGAGGCGGAAGGACTACTTCTACAACTACTCTTCTTGAATGCAATACTCACTAACGCGAATATCAAGGGAAGTTTTAGGAGGCAGTCAAGTGATAGAGTGAGTTAGGAGAAATGGTTAGGAGGCGGTCAAGTGATAGATGTTTTACTTTTCACTATTACAAACCCTGTAGAATTCCTACCTTCTATAATGCAAGCATTTCACACTTCTGAGTCCATATTGAACCTGAAAATAAATTTCACCAAGACGGAGATACTCATAATGTTCAGCTAGTCATTAAAATGCAAAATAAGTATAATCTCTGATGGTGTACAGGAATGATTAAGCAGGGCCGTCTTTAATATGGATTGGACCCTGGGCAAACATTTGCTTGGGCCCCCTGAGCCCAGGACATACTTGAAAACGAGAGAAATCTCAATGTATCTTTCCTGGTAAAATATTTTATAAATAATTTTATCAATAATAACCCTGTCGTCCCCTCCCTGGCATGCAATCATGCCCCCCACCCCAATGCAGAGGCGGACGTAAAGTAGAGAGGGCTCTGGTGCATGAATTATTTTGGGCAAGAGGGGGCAAAAGGTAGATCCCCATCTGTGATGCAACTCCAACAATGGGGCGCTACCATTTTCCCACGCATGCAGGGTTGTATTTAGCACTGAGCAGTATTTGTGTGTTTGAGTGTTGGCATGTTTTTGTATGGAGTATGTTTGTGTGAATGTAGGGGTGTGTTTGTATGTGGAGATGGCATTTAAATGCAAGTATGCATTTATGTGTAGTGTTGGTTTATGAATACACTGGTGTGTTTATATATAATTTTGTTGTTTAAAAAAAGAGGTGTGTTTATATGTAGTGTTGAAGTTTGAATTTTGAGTTTTGAATGCAGTTGTGTATTTGCGTGTAGTGTTAAATGCTGAGATGTATGCACAAATACACATGCACGGTCACAAACACACACACTGTGATACACATACACACACAGAAACACTTGCAGATACACAGATATACACAATCCTACAGATGCAGCTATACAGACACATTTACACACACTGACACACACACATACAGAGACAGAACATGGCACACATGCAGACACACAGATGCGCACACACACAGATGCACACACTGACACACACGCAGATACACTGACAACATACAGATACACAGACACACACAATAACAACATACAGACACACAGATACATAACCTGACAAATGCAGATACAAACACTGACACACATGCAGATACACACATTGGCTACATACAGATACATGCACAGGTATACACACTGGCACACACACAGATACATACATACTGACAACATACAGATACACACTGACACACACACACAGACACTGTGACCGACATACTGACACTGTGACAGTCATACATACTGACACATACACAGACATACTGACTGGCACACCGACATACATACAGACACACAAACTGACACACACAGACATACTGACATACACACAGACATACATACTGACACACAGACATATACTGACTGACACATATATACTGACACACACAGACCTACATACATACTGACACACACACATACATACTGACACACACAAAGACATACAAACTGACACACAGACATATGATGACTGACACATACATACTGACACACACACAGACATACATACATACAGACATACATACTGACACACACACAGACATACTGACACACACAAAGACATACATACTGACAAACACACAGACATACATACATACTGACACACACACAGACATACTGACACACAAAGACATACATACTGACACACACACACAGACATACTGACACACACAAAGACATACATACTGACACACACACACAGACATACAAACTGACACACAGACATACATACTGACACACAGACAGACATACTGACACACACACATACATACTGACACACACAGACATACATACTGACACACAGACAGACATACTGACACACACACACACACAGACATACTGACACACACACAGACATACATACTGACACACACACAGGCATACTGACACACACACACACAGACATACTGACACACACAGACATACATGCTGACACACAGACAAACATACTGACACACACACACAGACATACTGACACACACAGACAGACATACTGACACACAGACAAACATACTGACACACACACACACACACACAGACAGACACTCTTCAGTTTCCTACTTTTGAAAGAGGCTTCCCTCCCTGGGATCCAGTGTGCTGTCTGGGGTAGTTGGGAGTCTGGCTCTGCTTGCTCCCCCTCCTCACTGGATCCTGGCTCATCAGCCTCCTGCGCGGCCCGATGTCTGTGAAGTGGGAGAAAGTGATTCGCGGACGTCACTTCCTCCCATGCAGCCGTTAAGCAAGGGCCCAGTCGCGCTGTTAAAGGGCCACAGTGCCGACCGGACCCCTGCTGGAACATGCTCACTGGGTGGCCCTAAGGGTATGGGCCACCCGGTGGGCCCCCTTAGTGTGCGGGCCCCGGTGCAGTCGCAATACTAGCACCGCGGGCCCATTAGGTAGGAAAATATTTTTTACAAAAAAAAAATGTATTGCAGGTGGCGGGGCCCATGGGGCAGCTGCTTTGGGCCCCCCATGAGTAACTGGGCCCAGGGCAGTTGCCCCGTTTGCCCCTCCTTAAAGACGGCCCTGTGATTAAGTATTTAAAAACCCTGGTCCCCATGGGTCTCTGCGAGTTCAAATTAAACTCTCCCTCCCCCCCCCCCCCCCCACTGCTGGAGAGAGTCAAAAGAGACTTAAGTTTCTGGGCCCTTCACATATCACTTGGTGTGGTAGAATTGTTGTTCTGAAGATGAACATACTCCCACAGTTTTTTTAACTTCTACAAACCTAACTTCTACCGATATGCATTCCGCAATCTTTTTTCAGAACAAATATGCAAGACGTTCATGGAATACGTCTGGCAAGGTCGTAAATGTTTTCTGCAATACGAAATTCTCATCAATCGAATCACCAAGGGGGCTTGGGACTGTCTACCCTAGCAAAATACATCAAAGCGGTCTACCTACAGAGACTTGCTGAATGGCACATAGCCCCACCCAGCCAACTCTGGATACAGTTAGAATCCAAATTCATTGACATTCCACTATATGAATTGGGGTGCATCCCAACGTCTCACAAAACCACCCTACCATACCAAACATTACTTCCCTCTGGAAATGAATAGCCATAAAAAACCTCACTTTCACCACCTTTGTCTCCTCTAACTACCCATCACCAGGAACCCACAATTTCTGCAGGGCATTTCCAAATGCTTTGTTACTTCACTAGGTTTTCTATACCTTTTCCCATATCAGGACGTATACATAGATGACCACCTCTGCACACTATTGTACCTAAATATGTCACAACCACATCATTTGCTGACATAATTTAGCTTTTTCCAGCTTACACAAATTCTCCTGGATTAACAAAACCTCCCTATCTCCCTGCGCCTACAAACCAAGTTTGAATCCCTATGAAATGTGAACACACATTTCATCCTCATCACGCTAAACCCTATTATATGCAGACCAGGTCTCCCCCCTACCCACCAACTCCCCCTCCCCCCGCCCCGCCGAAGAACACAGCTGTACTATACTGAGATCTGAGAGAGAGATCTGAAACACTCATCCTATCCACAATTGAGGAATGGGTAACCTATTCACACTAACACACAAGTCTTCAATTTGCAACACATTTCAAGAATTCTAGTATAAAATGCTTACCCACTGGTACACAACACCAGATGAGATTTCAATGTTCTTGCTAGACTAACACTTGGAGTGTTGGAGATGCAAAAGATAACTCACAACATTTTTCCACTTTTGGTGGGAATGCCCCAATATACAGTCCTTCTGGGAGCACATCTACAATGTAATCTCAGACCGCACTGACAAAACTATTTTGTTTACACCAGAGGTGTATCTATTGCACTCAAATCCCGGTCAGACAATACCATAAATCTGTGTTTCTATATCTAGTAAATGTCTAATTCTGATGTTCTAGTGGAAGAGGTCTGCACCTATGGTCCAAGACTGGGTCACTAGAGTGGATGGATAATGCTCAATAGAAGAGTTCATTTTGTTCTTTTCAAACAACCTCCAGAAATACAACTCAACCTGGTTATAGTGGATGTGTTAGCTGTCCTTAGGGATCATTACACCTGTAACAGGGACACAGGAGCACACATAGAGACAACCGCTGCTACATTACACTAGTATGTGCATGGGCCTTGGATTAATGATCGACCCAACCCCCCTCTTTTTTCCCCTTTCCTCCTTTCCCTCTATTCCCTATTCCACTCTACTACCTGTAGTATCCCACCCCTTCAAACAAGATAAATGAAGAAGGGAACAGGAACAGAAAGAGTGAAAGCATGTTCCTTTTTTCTTTTTTACTCCCTTCAGTAACACAATTTCATATCCTTCAGTTAATCAATATTAGCACACCATTCCAATTTCTGTACTATCTTAGTTGGTTGGATATGCGTAATTTCTACAATATTTGTTATTTGATTTGTCACATATTAATGTCAAATGCAAATACTTTTGGACTCCAATAAAGCAAGAATTACAAAAATAAAAATAAAAATAGTGGTTTGAAAGAAAGTAAAAAAAAAAAATAGACACACATTTTAGTATCAATAAAATCATATAAAATAGTACATAAAATATACCAAATACATATGGGGCAAAATATTTAAAATGGTATATGGTAAAAAATGGTAATGGTATATAATGAAATATGTTCAGTATATATATATTATTTTAAATATTTTTCCTGAGCTGTAAAATGCAACAATTGGTATATTTAAATACTGATGTACCGAACTGTTCGCTGGCGAAAAGTTCCCGGCGAACATAGCGTGTTCGCGTTCGCCACGGCGGGCGAACACATGCGCGGTTCGATCCGCCCCCTATTCGTCATCATTGACTAAACTTTGACCCTGTGCCTCACAGTCAGTAGACACATTCCAGCCAATCAGCAGCAGACCCTCCCTTCCAGACTCTCCCACCTCCTGTACAGCATCCATTTTAGATTCATTCTGAAGCTGCATTCTTAGATAGAGGAGGGAAAGTGTAGCTGCTGCTCATTTGATAGGGAAATGTATAGCTAGGCTAGTGTATTCAGTGTCCACTACAGTCCTGAAGGACTCATCTGATCTCTGCTGTAAGGACAGCACCCCAAAAAGCCCTTTTTAGGGCTAGAACATCAGTCTGTTTTTTTTTTTTTTTTATTGTGTGTAATCTAATTGCAGTTGCCTGCCTGCCTGCCAGCTTCTGTGTCAGGCTCACAGTGGATACTGTGCCCACTTGCCCAGTGCCACCACTCATATCTGGTGTCACAATAGCTTGCATTCAAAAACATTTTTTTTTTCACTGTAATAGATTGAATAGCAGTTAGTTGTCTGCAAGCGTCTGTGTGTCAGGCCTACAGCGTGTACTCTGCCAACCTCTGCCAGTGCACAGTGCCACTCATATCTGGTGTCACAATAGCGTGCATTTAAAAACAAAAAATTTTTTTTCACTGTTATAGATTGAATAGCAGTTAGTTGTCTGCAAGTGTCTGTGTGTCAGGCCAACAGCGTGTACTCTGGCAGTGCACAGTGCCACTCATATCTGGTGGCACAATAGCGTGCATTTAAAAACCCCAAAACTTTTTTTTCACTGTAATAGATTGAATAGCAGTTAGTTGTCTGCAAGCGTCTGTTTGTCAGGCCAACAGCGTGTACTCTGCCAACCTCTGCAAGTGCACATTGCCACTCATATCTGGTGTCACAATAGCGTGCATTTAAAACCAAAAAACATTTTTCACTGTTATAGATTGAATAGCAGTTACTTGTCTGCAAGCGGGTGTCAGGCCTACAGCGTGTACTCTGCCAACCTCTCCAAGTGCACATTGCCACTCATATCTGGTGTCACAATAGCGTGCATTTAAAACCCAAAAACTTTTTTCACTGTTATAGATTGAATAGCAGTTAGTTGTCTTCAAGCGGCTGTGTCAGGCCTACAGCGTGTACTCTGCCAACCTCTGCCAGTGCACATTGCCACTCATATCTGGTGTCACAATAGCGTGCATTTAAAACCAAAAAACCTTTTCCACTGTTATAGATTGAATAGCAGTTAGTTGTCTTCAAGCGGGTGTCAGGCCTACAGCATGTACTCTGCCAACCTCTGCAAGTGCACATTGCCACTCATATCTGGTGTCACAATAGCGTGCATTTAAAACCAAAAAACTTTTTCCACTGTTATAGATTGAATAGCAGTTAGTTGTCTTCAACCGAGTGTGTCATGCCTCCAGCGTGTACTCTGCCAACCTCTGCAAGTACACATTGCCACTCTTATCTGGTGTCGCAATAGATTGCATTTAAAAACCAAAAAAATTTTTCACTGTTATAGATTGAATATCAGTTACTTGTCTGCAAGCGGGTGTCAGGCCTACAGCGTGTACTCTGCCAACCTCTCCAAGTGCATATTGCCACGCATATCTGGTGTCACAATAGCGTGCATTTAAAACCAAAAAACTTTTTTCACTGTTATAGATTGAATAGCAGTTAGTTGTCTTCAAACGGGTGTGTCAGGCCTACAGCGTGTACTCTGCCAAACTCTGCCAGTGCACATTGCCACTCATATCTGGTGTCTCAATAGCGTGCATTTAAAACCAAAAAACTGTTTCCACTGTTATAGATTGAACAGCAGTTAGTTGTCTTCAAGCGGGTGTCAGGCCTACAGCGTGTACTCTGCCAACCTCTGCAAGTGCACACTGCCACTCATATCTGGTGTCACAATAGCGTACATTTAAAACCAAAAAACTTTTTTCACTGTTATAGATTGAATAGCAGTTAGTTGTCTTCAAGCGGGTGTGTCATGCCTACAGCGTGTACTCTGCCAACCTCTGCAAGTACACATTGCCCCTCTTATCTGGTGTCGCAATAGATTGCATTTAAAAACCAAAAAACTTTTTTCACTGTTATAGATTGAATAGCAGTTACTTGTCTGCAAGCGGGTGTCAGGCCTACAGCGTGTACTCTGCCAACCTCTCCAAGTGCACATTGCCACTCATATCTGGTGTCACAATAGCGTGCATTTAAAACCAAAAAACTTTTTTCACTGTTATAGATTGAATAGCAGTTAGTTGTCTTCAAGCGGGTGTGTCAGGCCTACAGCGTGTACTCTGCCAACCTCTGCAAGTGCACATTGCCACTCATATCTGGTGTCACAATAGCGTGCATTTAAAACCCCAAAACTTTTTTTACTGTTATAGATTGAATAGCAGTTACTTGTCTGCAAGCGGGTGTCAGGCCTACAGCGTGTACTCTGCCAACCTCTGCAAGTGCACATTGCCACTCATATCTGGTGTCACAATAGCGTGCATTTAAAACCAAAAAACTTTTTTCACTGTTATAGATTGAATAGCAGTTAGTTGTCTTCAAGCGGCTGTGTCAGGCCTACAGCGTGTACTCTGCCAACCTCTGCCAGTGCACATTGACACTCATATCTGGTGTCACAATAACGTGCATTTAAAACCAAAAAACTTTTTCCACTGTTATAGATTGAATAGCAGTTAGTTGTCTTCAAGCGGGTGTCAGGCCTATAGCATGTACTCTGCCAACCTCTGCCAGTGCACATTGCCACTCATATCTGGTCTCACAGTAGCTTGCACGCATAGTACCACTAATCCAAGAAAAATGACAGGCAGAGGCAGGCAACCCCGCAGGGGCCGTCGTAGTCGTGGTGCTGTGATTCCCTTTTGCCCTAGAATAATGCCCAATTTTCAGAGGCCACGTACCGTAACAAAGGACACCCAATCTTCTACAGCTTCCGCTCGGAACCTTGACGCACCATCCACCTCCAGCTTAGCTTCGGGCACCTCTCAAGATACCACTCACCCGCCTGCTGCCACCACCAACACTAGCACCACAGCCGCTTCACTTTATCTGTCAGAGGAGTTATTTACACATCCGTTTGAAGAAATGAGTGATGCGCAACCATTATTGCCAGAGGATGTAGATAACAGAGATATGTCTCAGTCAGGCAGCATTACACACATGGACGTACGCTGTGATGATGATGATGTTGTACCCGCTGCTGCTTCCTTTGCTGAGTTGTCAGATACAAGTGAAGCGGTTGATGATGACGATGCGTCCATGGATGTCACGTGGGTGCCCACTCGGCAAGAAGAAGAACAGGGTGAAAGTTCAGATGAGGAGACAGAGAGGAGGAGAAGGAGATGAGTTGGAAGCAGGGGGAGGTCGTCGCAAGGAGCTAGTGGCACAGTCAGACAGCATGCATCGGCACCCGGGGTCAGCCCGACAGCACGCCAATAAACGGATGCTGTGTCCACCACCAGAATGCCGTCATTGCAGAGCTCAGCAGTGTTGCATTTTTTTTGTGTGTCTGCCTCTGACAACAGCAATGCCATTTGCAACCTGTGCCAAAAGAAACTGAGTCGTGGGAAGTCCAACACCCACCTAGGTACAACTGCTTTGCGTAGGCACATGATCGCACATCACAAATGCCTATGGGATCAACACATGAGTACAGGCAGCACACAAACTCAAAGCCGCCATCCTCCTCCTGGTCCACCATCTTCAGCCACATCAACCACTGCTGTCCTCCTTGCCCCCTTTCAACCATCCGCCACTCCGTCTCCGCAGTTCCCGCTCATCTGCCCACAGTCAGATGTCTGTCAAGGACATGTTTGAGCGTAAGAAGCCAATGTCAGAAAGTCACCCCCTTGCCCAGCGTCTGACAGCTGGCTTGTCTGAACTATTAGCCCGCCAGCTTTTACCATACAAGCTGGTGGAGTCTGAGTCGTTCAAAAAATTTGTGGCTATTGGGACACCGCAGTGGAAGGTACCCGAACGAAATTTCTTTTCACAAAAGGCAATACCACACCTGTACTCGATTGTGCAAAAGGAAGTAATGGCATGTCTGGCCCACAGTGTTGGGGCAAGGGTCCATCTGACCACGAATACCTGGTCTGCAAAGCATGGTCAGGGCAGGTATATCACCTACACTGCGCATTGGGTAAACCTGCTGACGGCTGCCAAGCATGGATTGCGTGGCTCTGCAGAGGAGTTGGTGACACCGCCACGACTTGCAGGCAGGCCTGCTACCACCTCCTCTACTCCTCCTACTCCATCCTGTTCCATAACCTCCTCGGCTGAGTCCTCTTCTGCTGCTGCGTCTTGCTCGACATCAACGGCACCCCCCCAGCTCCCCAGGTACTATTCCACTTCCCGGATACGGCAGTGTCACGCCGTCTTGGGTTTGACTTGCTTGAAAGCAGAGAGTCACACCGGACAAGCACTCCTGTCCGCCCTGAACACACTGGTGGAAAAGTGGCTGACTCCGCAGCAACTGGATATTGGCAAAGTGGTTTGTGACAACGGAACAAATTTGTTGGCGGCATTGAAGTTGGGCAAGTTGACACATGTGCCGTGCATGGCACATGTGTGTAATCTGATCGTACAACGCTTTGTGAATAAGTACACAGGCTTACAGGACGTCCTGAAGCAGGCCAGGAAGGTGTGTGGCCATTTCAGGCGTTCCTACACGGCCATGGCGCACTTTGCAGATATCCAGCGGCAAAACAACATGACTGTGAGGCGCTTCATTTGCGACAGCCCGACGCGTTGGAATTCAGCACTCCTAATGTTCGACCGCCTGCTCCAACAAGAAAAAGCCGTTAATGAGCCTCTGGGGAGCAGGGAATTTTTTTGACACGTTACTGGACGCTCATGCGCAATGCCTGTAGGCTCATGCGTCCTTTTGAGGAGGTGACAAACCTAGTCAGTCGCACCGAAGGCACCATCAGCGACATCATACCATTTGTTTTCTTCCTGGAGCGTGCCCTGCGAAGAGTGCTGGATCAGGCCGTAGATGAGCGTGAAGAGGAAGAGGAAGAGGTGTGGTCACCATCACCACCAGAAACAGCCTTATCAGCATCGCTTGCTGGACCTGCGGCAATGCTGGAAGAGGATTGTGAGGAAGAGGAGTCAGAGGAGGAATGTGGCTTTGAGGAGGAGGAGGAAGACCAACCACAACAGGCATCCCAGGGTGCTCGTTGTCAACTATCTGGTACCCGTGGTGTTGTATGTGGCTGGGGGGAAGAACATACCTTCATTGAGATCACTGAGGAGGAGGAACGGGAAAGGAGTAGCTCGGCATCCAACCTTGCGCAAATGGGGTCTTTCATGCTGTCGTGCCTGTTGAGGGACCCTCGTATAAAAAGGCTGAAGGAGAACGACCTGTACTGGGTGTCCACGCTACTAGACCCCCAGTATAAGCAGAAAGTGGCTGAAATGTTACCAAATTACAACAAGTCGGAAAGGATGCAGCATTTGCAAAATAAATTAAAAAGTATGCTTTACACAGCGTATAAGGGTGATGTCACAGCACAACGGGAATCTAACAGGGGAAGAGGTGAAAGTAATCCTCCTCCTCCCACGACCACGCCGGCAAGGACAGGACGCTTTAAAGACGTGTTGTTGATGGAGGACATGCGGAGCTTTTTAAGTCCTACGCATCGCCACAGCCCTTCGGGATCCACCCTCAGAGAACGACTCGACCGACAGGTAGCAGACTACCTCGCCTTAACTGCAGATATCGACACTCTGAGGAGCGATGAACCCCTTGACTACTGGGTGTGCAGGCTTGACCTGTAGCCTGAGCTATCCCAATTTGCAATAGAACTTCTGGCCTGCCCCGCTTCAAGTGTCCTGTCAGAAAGGACCTTCAGTGCAGCAGGAGATATTGTCACTGAGAAGAGAAGTCGCCTAGGTCAAAAAAGTCTAGATTACCTCACCTTTATTAAGATGAATGAGGGATGGATCCCGAAGGGACTGACAGTGGGCGATACGTTCAACTAAAAAGGCCTGATGAGATGAGCTGCCTTGGGCTAAAAATGGTGTCCCTATGTAGGAGGAACAGTCCCTATTCTGCTCTGTGTCAGTGTGTATCAGGGTCCCTGAGGACAGGTGTCAATCCATATCTACCAAGTGACCCTATGTAGGGGGAACAGTCCCTATTCTGCTCTGTGTCAGTGTGTATCAGGGTCTCTGAGGACAGGTGTCAATCCATATCTGCCAAGTGACCCTATATAGGAGGAACAGTCCCTTTTCTGCTCTGTGTCAGTGTGTATCAGGGTCCCTGAGGACAGGTGTCAATCCATATTTGCCAAGTGACCCTATGTTGGGGGAACATTCCCTATTCTGCTCTGTGTCAGTGTGTATCAGGGTCTCTGAGGACAGGTGTCAATCCATATCTGCCAAGTGACCCTATGTAGGGGGAACAGTCCCTATTCTGCTCTGTGGCAGTGTGTATCAGGGTCCCTGAGGACAGGTGTCAATCCATATCTGCCAAGTGACCATATGTAGGAGGAACAGTCCTTATTCTGCTCTGTGTCAGTGTGTATCAGGGTCCCTGAGGACAGGTGTCAATCCATATCTGCCAAGTGACCCTATGTAGGGAGAACAGTCCCTATTCTGCTCTGTGTCAGTGTGTATCAGGGTCCCTGAGGACAGGTGTCAATCCATATCTGCCAAGTGACCCTATGTATGGGGAACATTCCCTATTCTGCTCTGTGTCAGTATGTATCAGGGTCCCTGAGGACAGGTGTCAATCCATATCTGCCAAGTGACCCTATGTAAGAGGAACAGTCCCTATTCTGCTCTGTGTCAGTGTGTATCAGGGTCCCTGAGGACAGGTGTCAATCCATATCTGCCTAGTGACCCTATGTAGGGGGAATAGTCCCTATTCTGCTCTGTGTCAGTGTGTATCAGGGTCCCTGAGGACAGGTGTCAATCCATATCTGCCAAGTGACCCTATGTAGGAGGAACAGTCCCTATTCTGCTCTGTGTCAGTGTGTATCAGGGTCCCTGAGGACAGGTGTCAATCCATATCTGCCAAGGGGGGATAGTCCCTATTCTGCTCTGTGTCAGTGTGTATCAGGGTCCCTGAGGACAGGTGTCAATCCATATCTGCCTAGTGACCCTATGTAGGGGGAATAGTCCCTATTCTGCTCTGTGTCAGTGTGTATCAGGGTCCCTGAGGACAGGTGTCAATCCATATCTGCCAAGTGACCCTATGTAGGAGGAACAGTCCCTATTTTGCTCTGTGTCAGTGTGTATCAGGGTCCCTGAGGACAGGTGCCAATCCATATCTGCCAAGTGACCCTATTTAGGAGGAACAGTCCCTATTCTGCTCTGTGTCAGTGTGTATCAGGGTCCCTGAGGACAGGTGTCAATCCATATCTGCCAAGGGGGGATAGTCCCTATTCTGCTCTGTGTCAGTGTGTATCAGGGTCTCTGAGGACAGGTGTCAATCCATATCTGCCAAGTGACCCTATGTAGGGGGAACAGTCCCTATTCTGCTCTGTGTCAGTGTGTATCAGGGTCCCTGAGGACAGGTGTCAATCCATATCTGCCAAGTGACCCTATGTAGGGGGAACAGTCCCTATTCTGCTCTGTGTCAGTGTGTATCAGGGTCTCTGAGGACAGGTGTCAATCCATATGTCAAGGTGTCAATATGTCATATGTCAGGTGTCAATCCATATCCATTGTGATTTAGGAATGTTAGGTGATTTATGCCCTTTATGGATTAAAACCAGACTCTGCATCAACTGTGTAATTTTCCATGGGAGTTTTGCCATGGATCCCCCTCCGGCATGCCATAGTCCAGGTGTTAGTCCCCTTGAAACAACTTTTCCATCACTATTGTGGCCAGAAAGAGTCCCTGTGGGTTTTAAAATTCGCCTGCCCATTGAAGTCTATATCGGTTCGCCCGGTTCGCCGGTTCGCGAACGTTTGCAGAAGTTTGCGTTCGCCGTTCGCGAACCGAAAGTTTTATGTTCGCAACATCACTATATTTAAATGCACTACCGCTGTACTTTAATGAATATGTACAGTGTTCAGTAAAGAATTGTTGGTGGAATTGTTCTTGTGAATATTGTGACATTTACAATCTACAGCATCTTGCTAGTGGTTTCTTAATTGACTAAATTTCTACAGGTCTATTTTTTTAATCAATTTGTTTTAGAAATAGTTATCCTTTAAAGAAGCAAAATAAGAATTAAATGTATTCAAATAGATAATATATGCATGTGCAAACCTTTTCTGTTTTGATAAACAAGTGGAAATAGCACAGGATGCTAAATATTAATTCTGATATATTTAACAGCACGTATTTAATTATTTGAAGTGTAATGATACCTCATTAACACGGAATATTATAACAGTAATTCCAGCACTGCACTGTTAACATAGTCCGTTGAGTGGAACTGAATTTCACCTATCACCAGTGTCTCTGCAATAAAATAAACATTATTATTTTTTAAAGTGTTTACAGATTTTTAGCAAAGTGACTCCTCTCAAGACTCGGGGGAACACCACTAATAAGATACATTGCTATGGCCATTTTCTAGATTCATGGTTATTAATATGGAGTATGTTCCAATTTGCCGCTACAAGAGGTTTTCGGACCCGTAGGAGACTTTTATAGAGATGTAATTAATTATATAGTTTTGCTATTATTCAACAACTAGAACACTGGTGATTTTTTTTGGGTAACTAGGTCTTGCTCACAGTCTGATTTCCAATTCATCCAAAGTTGTTCAATAAGTTAGAAATTTAGGTTCTGTGTAGTTCAGTCATATTCTTCTACGTTAATCGTGGCAAACCATTTTTGCATCAGTCTTTCTCAGTGTTGGTGATATATTCAACATGTTCAAAATGTTGCCACTTTGCTGCAATTACCAATCATGATTGTCATTGTGCATTATGTTATTATTATTATTATTATTATTATTGGCATTTATTAAGCGCCAACTAATTCTGCAGTGCTTTACAATATTATGAAAGGGGGGGAAATGTACAATAAATAAGACAATTACACAGTGACACAGGAGCAATAGGTATATGAGGACCCTGCTCAAACAAGCTTACAGTCTAGATGAGGTGGGGTACAAATACACAACAGCTAGGGTGACAGCCACCAAACAAGGTGGAAAAGTAGCAGAACTGGGGGTGAGAGTGGAGTGTGTAGACATATATGGATAAGTATAGCTAAGTTACTCTGGGAGTGCATAAGCATTTCTGAACAGATGTGCTTTGCGGGACTTCTTAAACAATTGAAGACTGAGGGAGAGTCTGATGGGGGTAGGCAGGCAGTTCTGTCAGTATCCCCGCTGGACTCTAGGGTGTACTAAGGATTGAGAAGCAATTACCAAGACCAGCCATTGGCACTCCAGTTGTGGTGGACTACATATCCCCTGATTCTTTGCCAGCATTAAGGCTGTCAGAGCATTAGTGGAGATCACAACATCTGGAAAGCCAAATGCTGCTACCCCTGACCAATACTGTGCCATGAAAATCACAGAAGTAATTGAAGATGATCAATGGAATTGCACAGTGTCACTTGTGTGCTCAGCCAAGGAAGACCATTTAAAGACGTGTCTAACAAACAGTTCTTGTACATCTGCTTCTAGAAACAGTTTGGAGCTCTGCACTTGATGGAAAGAAGGAATGCAGATATGTGCCATAGGCCATTCTTCTGCCAGAGTTTTGTATGGGACCTTATGGTTGTGTATTTTATACAGTTTTCAGCAGTGGGAGTGACCAATATAGATTTAACCACTCATTGGAAGAGGTTCACACATGCTTTTAACAAAGTACTGTACAAATTTGTTTTTATCATTGATATTTGTTTTTCCATATGATGCAAATCCTGATATACAAAAAAGAGAAGCTTTTTTTCAAGCTTGAAAAAGACCTCTGTTGGTCGAAACGTTGCTTGGCGTTGCATTTTTTCCCAATAAATCTGCATACGGCTTTAATTTGGAGTGCCTGTGGTCTTCTCTTTTTTGTATATTATCCTGGGATTGCTGGTCCTGATCCGGAGCACCCTTAGCTGTTGGGATTGAGTGCGGTTCCCACTATCCACTCTGCAAATCCTGATATACACTGGTCAGCTACAAAATTAAAACCACTGACATATGAAGTGAATAACATTGATTATATTGTTGCAATGGTAGCTGCCAAAGGGTGGGATATATTAGACAGCAAGTGAACAGTCAGTTCTTGAATTTCATGTGTTGAAGTCAAGAAAAATGGGCAAGTGGAAAGATCTGAGTGACTTTGACAAGGGCTATATAGTAAAGGCTTGACAACTGGGTGAGAGCATCTTGAAAATGGCAAGTCTTGTGGTGTGTTCCCTGTATGCAGTGGTCAGTACCTACCAAAAGTGGTGTAAGGAAGGAAAACTGGTGAACTGGCGTCTGGGACATGCGCACACAAGGCTCATAGATGCACACAGGGAGTGAAGGCTAGCTCGTCTGGTCCGATTACATAGAAGAGCTATCGTAGCTCCAATTGTTGAAGAATTTAATGCTGGCCATGATGAAAAGGTGTCAGAATACATTGCTGTGTATGGGGCTGATAGACACAAATTGGTCAAAGTGCCTATGATGACCCCTGTCCACCAACAACAGCACCTTCAATGGGGATGTGAGCATCAGAAAGAGAAGAAGGTTGCCTGATCTGATGAATCATGTTTTCTTTTAGATCAGGTGGATGTCCAAGTTCGTGTGCGTCATATACCTGGGGTAGATATGGCAGCAGGATACACAATGGGAAGAAATCAGTGCTATCCTCTGGTGGTAAACTTTGGGTCCTGGCAATTTTGTGGATGTTACTTTAATACGTAAAACCTACCTAAAGATTATTGCAGACCATGTAACCCCTTCATGGCAATGGTGTTCCCTGATGTCAGTGGCCTTTTTCAGAAGAGTAAAGCACCCTGCCACACTGCAAAACTTGTTCAGGATAGGTTTGAAAAACATTAACAAATAGTTCAAGGTATTGCCTTTGCCTCCAAATTCCCCAGATCTCAATGTGACTCACTCACTCATTTGTAGGTTATGCTGGAACCACAAACTCTATCCTAGAGGCCTCGCTTCACAACTTGCAGGGCTTGAAGGATCTACTTGGTAGGATACAGTCAGAGGTCTTGTGGAGTCCATGCGTCAATGCATCAGAGCTGTTTTGGCAGCACGAGGGGGACCTACACAATATTAGGAAGGTTAGTTTTAATGTTGTGGCTGATCAGTGTAATTATTATTAAGTTGAATGCAATAAAAATGGAAAAACTGTGTTGAGAGCTGGCATGTTGTTTTGAGTTCTATAGCAGCAGCGTACTAATAAGAAGAGAAAGCGAGATGGGGCGGTCCACCCCCATGAGATTTGGGTGCCCAAGAGCTGGCTGGTTGATTTGAGGTCTAGAGCAATAGCATACTAGTAGGGGGAGGTGGGTGCACAGAGCAGAGCATCTGTCTCCAGCAGGAGCAGGCACCCTCTGACTGGGCATTACTGGTGGTTGTACTGTGTGGCTGGGGCCTGATCTACCACTAAACTGAAGCTGGATGTGGAGTAAGAGCTGAGGGGGTGCTGGGATTTCCCAGGTCCGTCAGTCCCTCCTCTACTGATGCTGGAGTGAGAACATGATACCACCCCTGCTGCATGCAGGGAGCTAGGCAATCACTACAGAGCGATCTCTGCAGCTTCCACAGCTCCCCGCTGGACATCAGGAATGGGGTTTCAATCCAGCTCTCCTTGTCAAGGTAAGAAAAGGGAGGCTGGGTGGACCTAGAAAATAACATTGTGTATATTGCAATGATGTCCCTTAACATTTGTAGGGTCTCAAAACTTTGGTGGAATTCTTCTCACAGCTATATGCCCTACAACAAATGAATATACAATTTACCAGTAAAATATAATAAACATTTTATGACCTATTTTAAAGCGGAAATGCACAGATGTAAATGTTTAACTGCGTAGGAAAAACGGTTCCTTATTAGACACAGATGGCCCTTATAAAAAAAAAAATGAAGGATATGTTTGTATTTTATTGGAAACAATTTAATAGAATTGTGATCACTATTTAATGAATCAATGACAAGTCATGTTTATTTCTAGGAATTTATCTTTTACAGTTCCATGTAACACTATAAAATGAAACACTTATCCAAATTCTCAACTTGTAACCTTTTAGGAACTCAGTAGGTAACCCTTTAAAATATTAAGGAAGACTTTACCAGGATAAAGCAGACGTGTAAATGCAAAAATAGTAGGGGGAAATGCTAGGATTACAGAAAAGAATACCAAAACATAGTGTTGAACTGTGAAAAATCAAATATAATACTATGTTTCCAATTTGCCACTCACACTTGGTATGTCACATTATATATCCTTATAAACGTAGTGCAGTCCAGTGCAGTGAGAATGTTGGTATGCCTTTAATTGATCATATTTCAGATTTCCAAGATCAATATTCACTCCCAGCATTACGCAACAATGGATATGAAGAAGATGGACAAAGGAATATAACATATACGTAGAAATAAATCCAAAATAGTTTATTCACTTACATCTTGGTTCACAACAATCACTTCAAAAGTTGTCCTATGCATTTCACCCTTTTAGGGAGTTCCTCAGGGAAGATGCATGTGTTACTGGAAAAAAAATACAATCCCCCATGCACCCTGGCATCAGTATAAACCCTTCTAATTATTTTCCACCAACTCCCATTGGTGTTCTCTTTGTCTAGTTGGATCGAGTTATTTTCTGTGATAAATCTGTTTTGGGCACAAAGAAGTCATCACGTTCAAGACGCAACAACGCCATGCATATCATCATGCGTTCCATCAATGCAGGCGCACCACAGTGACTTTCTCTCATTTCCAAACCTAGAAATATTGCGTCTGACAGTGCATTCCACTTGTCCATGCTGGAGTCTCTAATACATTTCGCAAATATAACAATGATTTCTGCTCCAATAGTCTCTCCATAAGCATACATATATGAAAAGAATAAATAGGGAATAAAGATATAAGAAGACCCACAAGTCTGACCATGAACATGATAATATATATTAAAAAAACTTTCAAAATTTATGTAAAATGAGAAATGTATGGAATGAGAAATTTTAAAAAATTAAAAATATAAAGAAAATGTATAAACTTAAATATATGGGGGGGGGGGGCGGCAGCAGGCTGCAAGTCACTACGGCTCCCTAGGAATTCAGCTAATATTGGGCAAATACCCACTTAACTCAGCTTGAAACACCCTGGAAACTCGTGGCACAAGATCCTGGTGTGTCCCGGTGCAGCTAGAGCACCTGATATCGGGTGGATCTGGGTCCTGGTGAGATGCCTTGGGGACTGAGGCCTACCCGGGAGGGGAGTGGAGAAGACGGCCGCTGCCTCGCTTTCCACCCCAGCTAAAAGGAATCACAATGCAACTGGGGCCCTTGTGGCCCCGTTCACCCACCCCCCCCTTTGGACCGGTGGGGGTTATCCCGGTCCCCACCAGGCAAGCAAATTCCCTTAAGGCGCTCCTGGGTCGCTCGGCCGAACGAGATGCGACTACCCCACAGGCCACTGGAGTTGGGCTGTGCAGGCCGCGCCGATGCAGACCCCACACACCACACAGCTGAATCTATGAACACCCCCAGAATGCAAATGTGGTGGAGAGGAGAAGACGGCAGCCTACAACTCTACTGCCTATTCGCACTGCAAGCTCAGCACATGCCCCAAGCGAGAATGCCTTACCTCAGCCTCCTACCACCGAGACCATAGACCATCACTGGGGGAAGGCCCAGAAAATATATCCCCTTGTAACAGCTTATTTACACCGCTACTCGCACCTGGACATTGTGGATGGTACAGCACAACACCCATACTCACCCCACGACTGGGTAACACGACCACAGCGACCCCCGGACATTATGCCCTGTGGCGGGCCGTCGGGGCCCAGTGGACTTTGAGTGACCTGCAGGGTGTACCCCCATGCCTGTGAAGAGGATGCCTATCAACAACATGCACGACGCAAGCAACGATGGCTGCCCTAACTTCACACTACGGAAGTCATGAAAGGCACTCATCGCAGACAGCCTCACCAAGGGACACTCTGGCGGCATGCACCGCTACACGGACATAAACGTTAGTAATGCCATAGCCAAACCGGCAACACATAGCGGTCTTTTCCACCCTATCGCAGATGACGACCCAATGTGCCGCGATCTGCCTGGTGTCATTTTATTTTATTTTACTCTACTTTATCTTATTTGAATAATTGCCCTAGCTAAGCTATTTACTGGATAAAAACGTCTGTACGCATGTCTGTTTTCCACAGGATCTTACTAACTGCACCAGAGGCGGATCTCTAATTAGGCGATTTAGGCGGCCGCCTAAGGCCTCGCGCTTGCTGGGGCCTCGCGGCCGCCTAAATCGCCTTAGGGCAGACTGAACTGTCGGATCTTCGGTCCATGACCGAGGATCCGACAGTGAGAGGGGGCCCGGCGGCTTGCCCAGTATGCCGCCGGGTGGCCCCTCCACATGGTCTGCCCACAGATCTGCAGCTCCGCCGAGTGCAGAGCTGCAGATCAAATGTGGTTCTCGCGAGCACACAGAGCGTTGCCGCGGTTTACCACGGCAACGCTCTGATAGGCACTCGCGAGAACAAGGTCTGCAGCTCTCGCGGAGCTGCAGACGGAACAGTTATCCCACCGGACCACCAGGGACTTCAACCACAGGACCACCAGGGTCAAAAATAAGGTATTTAATTGTGTGGAGGCTTGTTACAGCCTCCACCCCCACTGCCCTCCCACCCCCACTGCCCTGTCCCCAACACTGTCCTCCCACCCCCACTGCCCTGTCCCCAACACTACCCTCCCACCCCCACTGCCCTCCCCCAACACTACCCTGTCCCCAACACTGCCCTCCCCCAACACTGCCCTCCCACTGCCCTCCCACCCCCACTGCCCTGTCCTCAACACTGCCCTGTCCTCAACACTGCCCTGTCCTCAACAATGCCCTCCCACCCCCACTGCCCTGTCCTCAACACTGCCCTGTCCTCAACACTGCCCTCCCACCCCCACTGCCCTGTCCTCAACACTGCCCTCCCACCCCCACTGCCCTGTCCTCAACACTGCCCTGTCCCCAACACTGCCCTCCCATCCCCCCACTGCCCTGCCCCAAAACTGCCCTCCCACACCCACTGCCCAAACACTGCCCTCCCACCCCCACTGCCCCAACACTACCCTCCCACCCCCACTGCCCTGTCCCCAACACTGCCCTCCCACCCCCACTGCCCTGTCCCCAACACTGCCCTCCCACCCCCACTGCCCTGTCCTCAACACTGCCCTCCCACCTCCACTGCCCTGTCCCCAACACTGCCCTCCCACCCCCACTGCCCTGTCCCCAACACTGCCCTCCCACCCCCACTGCCCCAACACTGCCCTCCCACCCCCCACTTCCCTGCCCCAACACTGCCCTCCCACCCCCACTGCCCCCAACACTGCCCTCCCACCCCCACACTACCCTGCCACCCACATACCCTGCCCCCCACACTGCCCTGCTCACCACATACACTGCACCCATGTTGCCCTGCCACCCACATTGCCTGCCCCCACACTGCCCTGCCCACCACGTACACTGCACCTACGTTTCCCTGCCAGCCACATACCCTGCCCCCACATACACTGACCACCACATACACTGCCCCCCACACTGATGACCCCCACATACACTGCCCCCCACACTGACCACCACATACACTGTCCCCCACACTGATGACCCCCACATACACTGCCCCCCACACTGACCACCACATACACTGCCCCCCACACTGACCACCACATACCCTACCCCAAACACTGACCACCGCATACACTGACAACCACATACAATGCCCCCACACTGACCACCACATACACTGCCCCCACACTGACGACCACATACACTGCCCCCCACATTGACCATCACATACCCTGACCCCCACACTGACCACCACATACACTGCCCCCCACACTGACCAACACAGAAACTGTCCCCCACAATGACCACCACATTCCCTGCCCCCCACAATGACCACCTCATACCCTGACCCCCACACTGCACCCCACATACCCTGCCCCCCACACTGTCTCCCACACATTCTGCCTCCTCCCCTGACTCAATCACTCTCACACACCCTGCACCCCACACTGTCATACACACTGTCTCTCACACACTCTGCCCCCACACAGTTTCTCACACAAAATGCCCCCCCACTGTCACACACACTGCCCCCTCCACTGTCACACACACTGCCCCCTCCACTGTCACAAACACTGCCCCCTCCACTGTCTTCCACACACTTTGCCACCCACACGGTCACACACCCTTCCCCCCCTACACTGTCGTACACACTGCCCCCTCATGCTGTCGCACACCCTGCCCTCTCTACACTGTGTCCCACACACCTTGCCCTCCCACACTGTTACACACCCTGACCCCCCACCAGAGGCGGCTCTAGACTTTATGAGGCCTTAGGCGAGACGCAAACATGAGGCCCCACTAACAAAAAAAAGTGTCACATATACACATTGATGCACTGTCTACCTGTGTATGTGCCTGAGAGTGTGTCTGACAAAGAGTATCCTTGTGTGTGTGAATGTATGTCTCTGAACATGTTTGCGTTTTTGTCTGAGACCCTATGTGTATGGGGTAGCTGCTTGAAGTGTGTTGTCTGTATGGGGGGGGGGGGAGAGGCGGGTGATGGTGAGAGGGGGTGATGGTGTGGGGGTGATGGTGAGAGGGGGGTTGATGGTGAGAGGGGGGTTGATGGTGAGAGGGAGAGGGAGAGGGGGGGTGATGGTGAGAGGGAGAGGGGGGTGATGTGAGAGGGAGGGGGGGTGATGGTGAGAGGGAGGGGGGGTGATGGTGAGAGGGAGGGGGGGTGATGGTGAGAGGGAGGGGGGGTGATGGTGAGAGGGGGTGATGGTGAGAGGGAGAGGGGGGGTGATGGTGAGAGGGAGAGGGGGGGTGATGGTGAGAGGGAGAGGGGGGTGATGGCGAGAGGGAGAGGGGGGTGATGGTGAGAGGGAGACGGGGGTGATGGTGAAAGGGGGGGTGATGGTGAGAGGGAGAGGGGGAGTAATGGTGAGAGGAAGAGGGGGGTTGATGGTGAGAGGGAGAGGGGGGGTGATGGTGAGAGGGAGAGGGGGGTGATGGTGAGAGGGAGAGGGGGTTGATGGTGAGAGGGAGCGGGGGGTTGATGGTGAGAGGGAGCGGGGGGTTGATGGTGAGAGGGAGGGTAATGGTAATGTGAGAGTGAGAGGGGGTAATGTGAGAGTGAGAGGGGGGATAATGTGAGAGTGAGAGGGGGGATAATGTGAGAGTGAGAGGGGAGATAATGTGAGAGTGAGAGGGGGGATAATGTGAGAGTGAGAGGGGGTGAGGCTGAGCCTGAGGGTGGTGGGGGGGGGGGTGATGCTGAGGGTGGTGGTGGGGGGTGATGCTGAGGGTGGTGGGGTAGTGATGCTGAGGGTGGTGGGGTGGTGATGCTGAGGGTGGTGGGGGTGGTGATGCTGAGGGTGGTGGGGGTGGTGAGGCTGAGGGTGGTGAGGGGTGTGATGCTGAGGGTGGTGAGGGGTGTGATGCTGAGGGTGGTGGGGGGTGATGCTGAGGGTGGTGGGTGGTGAGGCTGAGGGTGGTGAGGGGTGTGATGCTGAGGGTGGTGAGGGGTGTGATGCTGAGGGTGGTGAGGGGTGTGATGCTGAGGGTGGTGGGGGGTGATGCTGAGGGTGGTGGGTGGTGAGGCTGAGGGTGGTGGGGGTGATGGTGAGGGTGGTGGGGGGTGGTGAGGCTGAGGGTGGTGGGGGTGAGGCTGGTGGGGGGAGGTGATGCTGAGGGTGGTGGGGGGTGATGCTGAGGGTGGTGGGGGGGTGATGCTGAGGGTGGTGGGGGGGTGATGCTGAGGGTGATGCTGAGGGTGGTGGGGTGATGGTGAGGGGGTGAGGGGGGTGATGGTGAGGGGGTGAGGGGGTGAGGGTGGTGGGGTGATGGTGAGGCTGAGGGTGGTGGGGGGTGAGGCTGAGGATGGTGGGGGTGAGGCTGAGGGGGATGATGCTGAGGGGGGGTGGGGGGCGAGGCTGAGGGGGGCTGGGGGTGAGGCTGAGGGGGGCTGGGGGTGAGACTGAGTCGGGCTGGGGGTGAGACTGAGGGGGGTGATGCTGAGGGTGGTGGTGAGGGTGGTGGGGGCTAGGGTTGGTGGGGGTTGATGGTGAGGGTGGTGGGGGCTAGGGGTGGTGAGGCTGAGGGTGGTGGGGGTGAGGCTGAAGGGGACTGGGGGTGAGGCTGAGGGTGGTGGGGGTAGTGGTGAGGGTGGTGGGGGTGATGCTGAGGGTGGTGGGGTCTAGGGGTGGTGAGGCTGAGGGTGGTGGGGGGTGAGGCTGAGGGGGGCTGGGGGTGAGACTGAGGGGGGTGATGCTGAGGGTGGTGGGGGTGGTGGTGGGGGGTGATGGTGAGGGTGGTGGGGGCTAGGGGTGGTGAGGCTGAGGGTGGTGGGGGTGATGGTGGTGGGGTGGTGAGGCTGAGGGTGGTGGTGGGGGGATGGTGAGGCTGGGGGTAAGGCTGAGTGTGGTGATGGTGACTGGGGGGGTGAGGCTGAGTGTGTTGGGGGGTGATGGGGAGGGAGAGCCTACCTTGATTTCCCTGGTGGTCCAGTGGGCTCCCTGGTGGTCCGGTGGCCACTGCTCTCGGTCTGCAGAGCTGCAGACCGAGTAGTCTCGCGAGATTTCAGAGCGTTGCCGTGGTAACCCGCGGCAACGCTCTGATTGGCCAATTCTCGCGAGTCACATGGTCTGCAGCTCTGCACACTGCGGAGCTGCAGACCAGTGTCTGCGATGGTGGCCGGGCAGCCAGGAGGGGCCTCGCACCCGGCGGCATACCGGGCAAGCCGCCGGGCCCCCTCCTGGTGTCAGGTCCTCGGTCACTGACCGAGGACCTGACACACTCTGCCAACAGGCGGTTTAGGCGGCCGCGAGGCCCCCGCCAGCGCGAGGCCTTAGGCGGCCGCCTAAACCGCCTAATTAGAGAGCCGCCTCTGCCCCCCACACTGTCACACACTGTCGCCATCCTCCACACTGCCATCTTCCTCCTCACTATCACCCACTCACACCCTGCCCCCTAAACTGTCACATTCCTCTACACTGCTCCCTCACCCTGTTACCCTTTCACACACTTGCACCCCATATTGTCAGCCCCCAACACAGTCACCAATACATAGTCACTCCTCCCACACACTGCCCCTGCACACACTGTCACCCTTTTCAACACTGCCTCCCACACTCTCACCTACCCACCGTCACAATTCCACACACATACAGCCACCCCCACACTGTCACCCCCCACATGCTGTCATGCCCCCTTTACACAGCCTCACCCCCCACATGCTGTCATGCCCCCTTCACCCAACCTCTCCTAATCTTGTTGCTCTCACCCTCTCCATCCATACCACAATAACCGGCCCTCGCTCTTCCACACTCACCCTATCACATTAACTTCTCCTATCCTGTCACTCATCCTGCCTAGACATGCCACACTCACCCTGCCACATAACCCTCCCTCATCCTGTCACTCTCACCTACCCTCGCACTGGTACACTTTCTCCTTCAACCGTGCCACACTCACCCCAACAGTGAATACAGAGAGTAAATCTCTGTATCCAGTGCTGCAAGCCTGTCATTCAATATAACAGCAGCTCATTATACACACACGATGCAACCCCTATATGTTTTTTTACTATGAGTTTTAGTGGGGGCCTCTTGTTTGACTTTCGCCTAAGGCCTCATAAAGTCTAGAGCCGCCACTGAACTGCACACCCAGCTTACACCTAACTAATGTAACATCATGCTAGAATAACTGCCCACTTAAGTTGTGTTAGTATTGTGAGTCTGGGTATCAACGCTCTAACCTGTAGAACTAATCTCCTGTTATTTCATGTTATTTCATAATTGAATATATTGCTTGCTCAGTAAACAACAATATGCTGCTGGTTTAATGCCATGCTGGCGGATAACCGCGATAATATTTTCAGCCAGTTAGGCAATGTTTAAACGTCACTAATCACTACTATACATGTTGGAATCATAGCATGTTTATTGTACTAACCTGGATGACCCCACCGTGACCCAACACAATAGACAAGCAAAGCTAGCCTGTACTCAGTATGTTTATGAACCTTAATGTGTTACTAGCCTGTTTTATCTCTTTAAAAAAAATGTGTGTGGTTACTTTATGCCATGACTATGTATGCCAATGAAACGCCTGTAAACACTGTTGTGGCGCTACAGGCCTCTCTGTTAAATAATCAAATGCACAAGAAAAACAGAATTTAAAAAAAAATAATATATATATATATATATATATATATATATGTATGTATATATATATATATAAAATGAAGTGATATACAAAAAAAGAAAAATTATAAACATGAACAAATATATATATATATATATATATGTTTGGAGACCAGAGGAAGTGCTTTGGGGTATATCCCTTTTTGCTTTTCACTGTTCTGGATTTTTTTGTGATTTTCACATTATAGATAAATAAGATGTGTGTTTGCAGTTAGTTAATTCAGAACTCTTTGTGTTCCCTGGCAGTCGGGGGGTGTGCCTGACTTCCGGCATCATCGGACGCATGGAGTGAGAGCTCCGTTCCGTGAGAGCCTCGAGAAGCGAGTGTTTCGCTAGAGAAGCGTTTTGGCCACTACTTACAGTCTAACGTTTATCTGCTGCCTTTGCTGCTGTTACTGCCTCCAGTGCATAGAAAGCCGGCGATTTAGGGAAGCTTACGAGGTATTTAAAAAAAAAAAAAAAATAGCTCCCGGTTTGAGACTGCTATAGATTGCTAAAAACTGTTTGGTATGTCTCCAGCTAAACAAACTAAGCTGACAGATACAGCACGGTATAGCAAGAGGGAGCGCCAAAAACAGTCCCAAGAGGACGCCCAAGGCGCCCAGATCAGAGCTCATTCTCCGGAGTCAGGGGATCAGACGGAAAGTCAAATAGACACAGACTCGCCACAAAGTAGCATGGAAGACGGGCAGGTGACTAAAGAATACCTGAAGCAAATACTCCAAGACTTGAGGGTTACCACCCGAGATGACCTCACTAATATCACTTCAACCCTCCATTGAGAATTGGCTGAATTAGGAGATCAGACTGATTGTTTGGAGAAGGGAGCTGAGAAGCTAAGCTCTGAGCAACAAGGTGGTAGATAAACTCCACAAACTTGAGGAGGAGAATGCCAAACTTTGGCATAAAATGGCAGATCTGGAAGACAGGTCTCGCCGGAATAACAGTCTTCGTGGTGTAGCAGAGTCTGTAACAGGTGATAAAATTCAGACTTACATTATGACTATGTGCTCTGAGCTGGTACCAGCTTTAAATGTCAATCTGTGGGAATTGGATAGGGCACATCGTCTGCCAAAACCACGCAGGCTTGCAGCAGATCTTCCAAGGGACATAATTGTGCGACTTCATCATTATAATTCTAAAGAGGCACCTAAAGAGACAAGATCAAAACCAACCTTACCAGCACCTTATAGCGGGATATCGCTATTTACAGACTTATCAACATTAACTATGGCCAGACGAAGAGAGTTTGCATACATTACCAAGCATCTTCGTGATCACAAAATGGCTTATCGATGGGGCTTCCCAACAAAGCTGCTGATTTGGAATAACAACAAACTGACCACCATCAATGATGGTCACTTTAAAGGAGTGGGGTATAGAGATTACTCAAGAAGCTGAAATTAAAGAGTCCAGAACGGCACTAGCCGTATCCAAGTATTTCCCTAAGAAGATTCAGCCAGAATGGTTGATGGTTGAGAGCACCCCCGGCAAAAGCAGTCGTAACAACTGCAAGGGAAATAATGTTTAAAACATAAGAAAAAACTTTCAGATTCAGCATCGCTGTTATTACCTGCTAACTTCAAGCACCACGAACGTTTAACAAGCCGGATATAAATCAGTTACAGTGAGTCTGTGAAGTATAATAACTGTGGCAATGTCACCCGCAACTAATCTTATAAGACTCCTGCAGTGGATTTTTACATGACAAGACAGACCTCGGGACTAAAGACAGATAATACTGGCAGTCTGGTATACTATGTTTAAACAGTTTTTTTTTTCTTTTTTTTACATTATGGTATTCTCTTTTCTTCTCTCTCTTTTCCACTACTTTTCCAATATTTTTGCTTATAGAAACAGATAATTATGTTGTTATATTTACTTTATTAATAATTAATAGTGGACATAATTTAATGTAATTATTTTTTATTTTTTGGATATCAAAGGAATTATTAACTGATTAATTGAATAGGTAACAAGTAATTGATGTGCTAGGTTACACTTTAAAGAGAAGAGGCTTTCTAATTTTATTTTACAGTTATAATTTAAAGCTATAAATCAAAGAGGATTTAAAGCAGGACTAGCCAGGTTAGCTGGGACATAAATAAAAGTCTCATTTAACTGGTTTATTTTGACCAGCCGGTATATTGTAGAATTGATAAGGGACAGACTTTGCACCCGAGGCTATTCTCTTAAGTAGCTTGCTGCCGGGAGCTATGTTTTGATTTAGCAGCAGCATACACACTAGTAAGTTTATATCTCCCACCCATTTAGCTGGCAATACCCTTGACCTAATCTTTACTTATGCATGTACAGTATCTAATATCTGCAACACTCCATATCCACTCTCTGATCACCACCTCTTATCATTTGCTCTCGCGTACCCCCTCACCCAACAACCTCAGCCTAACCCCCCTCAACTCAGGAGGGACCTTAATTCTCTTGATCTCCAACAGTTGTCAGCTGACATTGATTCACAACTGCTGTCCATCCCTTCCCTCTCCTGTCCTTCACTGGCCATTTCCATATATAACTCTACTCTTACATCTGCCTTGAACACTGCAGCGCCACTCCAAACAAGCACCTCAAGGAGGACCCGCCCCCAACCATGGAATACTAAATCAACGCGCTACCTGCAAAGATGCTCCCGTTGTGCTGAACGCTCCTGGAGGAAGTCTCGTACCCAATCAGACTTTCTCCATTATAGATTCATATTGTGTTCATACAGTGCAGCCCTTGCCCTTGCCAAACAGTCCTATTTTTCCTCTCTCATTAGTTCATGTTCCCGCAACCCCAGGCGACTCTTTAAAAACCTTTAATTCTCTTCTTCGCCCTGCTGTGGCCACCCCCAAAACTAACCTTACTGTTGATAACTTTGCATGTTACTTCACTGACAAGATTGAACAGCTAAGGAAAGAATTCTCCCCTCCTTGCCTTTCTGTTTCTCAATCACACATAGATCATGCCTTTCCTACCCTTCAGACATTCTCCCCAGCTACTGACCAAGAGGTGGCTGCTCTTCTTTGCTCCCCTCGCCCCACCACTTGCCCGCTCGATCCTGTCCCATCTCACCTTATCAGATCTCTCTCCACTTGTCTCGTGCCTTCTCTAACACACATCTTCAACTGCTCGCTCTCTTCTGGCATCATCCCTGCTGACCTTAAACATGCCACTGTAGTACCTATACTAAAAAAAACATCCCTCGACCCATCCACCCTCTCTAACTACCGTCCCATATCCCTGCTCCCTTTTTCCTCAAAGCTTCTGGAAAGACTTGTCTTTACCCGTGTGTCTCATTTCCTCAATTCCAACTCTCTCCTTGACCCCCTTCAATCTGGCTTCCGCCCTCTCCACTCTACAGAGACTTCCCTTATCAAAGTTACTAAGGACCTAATCGCAGCTAAATCCAAAGGCCACTACTCCATACTAATTCTTCTTGACCTCTCAGTGGCCTTTGACACCGTTGATCATGCTCTCCTTCTTGAAACTCTTCAATCACTTGGTCTCTGTGACTCTGTCCTCTCGTGGTTTTCCTCTTATCTCTCCCAACGCTCATTCAGTGTCTCTTTTTCTAATGATACCTCCTCCCCTCACCCTGTCTCGGTTGGAGTCCCCCAAGGCTCCGTCCTTGGTCCCCTTCTATTTTCTCTTTATACTGCATCTCTTGGCAAACTTATTACCTCTTTTGGATTCCACTACCACCTGTACGCTGATGACACCCAGCTATATCTCTCCTCCCCGGACCTCTCCCCTGCCGTCCTGCAACGTGTCACTGCTTGCCTTTCTTCCATCTCTGACTGGATGTCCTCCCGCTTTCTGAAACTCAATCTCTCAAAAACTGAGCACCTTGTCTTTCCTCCTCCTAATACTGATCCTCCTCTTTCGCCCTCCCTTCAAGTTTGTGGTACCAACATCAGTCCATCCTTGCAAGCGCGCTGTCTTGGCGTCATACTTGACTCTGGTCTCACCTTTGAGCCTCACATCCAGCATGTTGCCAAATCCTGTAGATTCCATCTTAAAAACATAGCCCGCATCCGCCCCCTTTCTTGCACCAGATACTACCAAGGAGCTTGTCCATGCTCTAGTAATTTCCTGCATGGATTATTGTAACCCTCTCCTGATTGGTCTTCCCAAAAGCTGTACTGCACCCCTACAGTCCGTAATGAACGCTGCTGCTAGACTGATTTTCCTCTCTAGTCGTTTCTCTCACACCTCTGCCAGTCCTTACATTGGCTTCCTGTATGCTATAGGAGTCAATTCAAGGTACTAACTCACACCTATAAAGTACTGAACAACTCTAGCCCCTCTTATATCTCCTCACAGATCCATAGGTATGTCCCTTCTCGGTCTTTCCGCTCTGCCCATGACCACCTCCTGTCCGTTGTCCGCACCCGTACGGCCAACTCGCGCTTGCAGGACTTCTCGCGGGCGGCTCCCTTCCTATGGAATAGCCTGCCTACCGCCATCAGACTCTCCCCTAGTCTTGCATCTTTTAAGAAGTGCCTTAAAACCCATCTCTTTAGGAAAGTTTATGGCCTCCAAGACTAACCCCTACCTCACATACCTGTCTCTTGCCCTCTCCTAAAGGGCAGCCCACCTTATTTGATTGCAAATTCCTGTCCTAATGTGTTTTACACCCCACCTCCTATAGAATGTAAGCTCGCTTGAGCAGGGTCCTCTTCAACCTATTGTTCCTGTAAGTTTATTTGTAATTGTCCTATTTATAGTTAAATCCCCTCTCAAAATATTGTACAGCTCTACGGAATCTGTTGGCGCTATATAAATGGCAATAATAATAATAATAATAATAAAAATATCTTAATTAATTAATTTCCTTTTTTTTTGCTGTAATGACACATATGGTTCAGAAATATTAGATATATAACTGGGGCATATATGACTGAAAGTTTATAGCTAATGCGTTCTGCTTTTATATGTTACAACCATGCAAAGATAATAAAGGGAAATGGGAGGGGAAAGATAGGGGAAGGGGAGAAGGAAAAGAAAAGAAAGAAAGATAAATCTCCTTGTCAAATTAAACATAAAAGAACCTATATTCACAGAGATATGCCTGGCTATTACAAGTTAAAGCTAACAATTATTTTTTTCTTAATATGGCTCAATATTTCAATTGTATGTCTATGAATGTCAACGGGTTAAATAGCCCGTTTAAGAGACGAGCAGCACTACAGGAGATAAATAACTCTAAAGCATCAATACTATGCTTTCAAGAAACACATTTTTTGTATAAGGAACCCTCCTACCTTTAACCCCTTAAGGACCAAACTTCTGGAATAAAAGGGTATCATGACATGTCACACATGTCATGTGTCCTTAAGGGGTTAAACCCATTAAATACCCACAGATTTACCATGCTTTCTCACCTCATAAATCAAAAGGGGTCTCTATAATGTTCCATCAGGATTGGATATTTAAAAAGGATTTAATATATAGGGACAAGCTAGGGAGGCTACTAGTTGTGGTAGGAAACTTAAATGAAATACAATTAACAGTTGCCTCAATATATGCCCCTAATAAGTCACAAATTTATTTTTTGAGTAGAGCATTTTCTAAAATCATAACTCTTCGCAAAGGTCATACTATAATATGCGGTGATTTTAACTGAATATTGGATCCAAACATGGACATAAAGAGGAGTAATGGTAAACATCCGTTATACCAGACCACCCTCCTGAGTACAAAATTTTCTAAACTCATTAATTTGTATGATACATGGCACAGTTTATACCCAAACGATAAAGATTACACCTTTTTTTCAAATGCACATAGCACTTACTCTCGGATAGACATGTGTCTAGTGGAGAAATTAACATTAATGAATGTCTCTGAGATAAAAATAGGGACTAGGGTTTGGTCTGATCATGCACTGGTTGTCACCACTTTTAGAACACAATTCGCAGTAAGGGATAGAAGCACATGGCGCCTTAATGAATCTCTCTTAAATCTAACAAACCTAGTCTCCCAAATAAGCACGGCAATTAGGTATTTTTATAATGATCATCTCTTTGATACTTCAAGCACTGTAATAAAATGGATGACACTTAAGGCAGTCCTGAGAGGGTTATTTATTCAAGCAGGCTCAATACAGAAAAGAAAGATATTGGCAGATAAAGAAAGTCTCTTAAACAAACTTAGTGAATTAATGTTCTTTCTGAACAGTTTTCTGAAGATGAAGTAAGAAAGGCGATATATACACTTCCTAAAAAATAAAGCTCTGGGCCCAGATGGGTTTTCAAATAATTTCTATGTAATTTTTGAAGCTCAACTTACACCACATCTTGCAAATTTATTTAATTATTTTAAGGTAGCTGGGTCTTTACCGGAAGAAATGCTTTTGGCCCATATTATTACTTTACCCAAACCAGGTAAAGTGCCCAATGAATGTGTTTATTTAAGACAGATTTCTCTACTAAATACAGACATAAAAATATATGCAAAAATTTTGGCTACACGAATAAAACCTATGTTAGCAGATTTGATTTCACCGGAGCGATCAGGGTTTGTACCGTCAAGAGAACCAAGAGACAATACCCGCCATTTATTAAATTTAATCACTTGGGCACAAGTCAGCAAACAGAAGGGTTTATTATTAGCCCTCGACGCAGAGAAAGCGTTTGATCGACTAAACTGGTCTTATATGCAGGAAGTATTGCTAAGAATGGGGTTCCCCCTAGCCTTTTTGAATAATATAAGGGTTCTTTATTCTAATCCTGTGGCCAAAATATATAAAACTTGATTTTTGGCCAGATCATTTCAAATTACAAATGGATCCAGACAAGGATGCCCACTATCCCCACTGATTTTCATTTTGTGCATGGAACCCCTAGTAAGACATATCAAAGCCCAGAAAGGAATTAAGGGTTTAAATACCCCAATAGGGGATTTAAAAATCGCTCTTTTTGCGGACGATGTCCTATTATTTCTATCAGATCCAGAATCATCAATACCTCAATTATTGAGCATGCTTGAAAGATATGGCCAATTGTCATATTATAAAAATAATTAAAAAAAATCACAGGCATTGGTATTAGGGCTCTCAACAGCTACTACACAACGCTTAAAATCACTATACCCATTTGACTGGGGCAAAACATCCATATCCTATTTAGGTATCAAACTTCCCATAACACAAACGCTGATAATAAAAGAAAACCATCTACCATTAATACATAAAGTAGACCACCAACTCAAAAAATGGGAAAATAAAGAAATATTCTGGTTGGGTCGTATACAAACAATAAAAATGATGATTTTGCCCTATATTCTATATCTTTTTCGGACATTACCAATTACCATTCCAAATACCATACTTCGGAAGTTCTAGGCACTTATCAATGCGCATATCTGGAAAAGGAAACCCCCACGAATCGCACAAGACCAGCTTTGGCCCCCATTTGCGAAAGGTGGTTTAGGTGTTCCAAATGTTAAAACTTATTATAAGGGTACACTACTTGCTCAAGGTCTTTCAATACTTGAAAGGGTTTCTCCTCCGTTATGGCTGACACTAGAAAGTGCACGGTTTTTACAAGGCTCATTATCGTTCGCACTATGGTCTGGGAGTATAGTACCTAATAAGGCAACAGAGTTGTTCCCAACTACAAAAACTCTTCTCCATATATGGAGAGAGTCAATTCTTAAACTTTCAGTAGGACAAGATTTATTATTCGTTGCACCCCTGCAGACTCTGACTGTTTTTACACCAGACCTGCAGCTGGAACCTTGGACACAGCTAGGCGTATGCCATATACGGTCATTACTTAATAGCTCAGGTGCTAAATCATTTACCGAATTGGTTAAAGAGTACTCCCTACCACCCAGAGAAATATTCACATATCTAAGGATTAGGAATATTCTACACACAAACAAAATTAAAGAGATTCAGTCACCAGCACCGTTTGCACTAAAATGCATGAGGAAATTGCCTAACAGCAAATCATTGTCTTTTTGTTATAACACTCTGCTAACACAGGGGGAACCTAAGAAACAGAAATATGTTCTAAAATGGGAAAATGATTTAGGGGAATCATTCCCGCTAACAACTTGGTTTCAGGCACAAAGGAAAACTAAAGAGGTTTCCTGTAGTCTTAATCACTGGGAAACTTACTGCAAAATTATTATGCAATGGTACTGGGTGCCAGCCAAATTAGCACATACTTTTCCAGGGACGAGCAACTTATGCTGGCGTTGTTTAAAACACGAAGGGTCTATACTTCAGATTTTTTGGCTTTGCCCGAGCATTACTAAACAATGGGAGGATATAGAAATTTTTTTTAGGATAGCATTGAAGGTTACTATTCCATTCAGACCAGAATGTTTTTTACTCCATATATTTCCTAGACAACTCAAGGAAGAAGCAATTATTCATTGCTTAACAGCAACAAAAATTACCATTGCTTATAAATGGAAACAAACACAAACATCAACAATATCAGAGGTCTTGAGCAGATTTGATTCTTTTAGCCTCTATGAAAAAATGGCAAGCCGAGTTAAGGGTAGGATCTATACCAGGGGTAGGCAACCTTTTAGCAGCACTGTGCCGATATAGGATTGTGATGTCCCGTAGCGTGCCGGTACTATTTTTTTTATAAATCGAGGTGTGTGTGCTGCCGTATTCTGCTTGTGTTATTTGTACTGTAATTGCTTTGTATCGTTGTATTTGTGCATATATATGCAGGGCTGTCTTTAATAATGACAGGACCCTGGGCAAAGCATTTGCTTAGGGCCCCCTGGACCCTGTCCCCCCTTCCCAGGCATGCAATCACGTCCTCCACCTCAACACAGTGGCGGACCTAAAGAATTGCAAGAATTCTTGGCGGTCTCCCTGTTGCACGGGTGATTAAAAGGTAGATCCCAGTCTGGCGTGCAACTCCAGAAATGCATTGACAGCTGGGGCTCTACCATTTACTCATGTTTGCAGGTCTGTATTTAGCACTAAGCAGTTTTTGTGTGTTTTTGTGAAATATGTGTGTATGTGGTGTTGGCGTGATTGCAAGCACACACACACACACATAGATATACTGACACACACAGAGACATACTGACATACACACAGACATGCTGTCATACAAACATACTGACACACACACACACACAGATATACTGACACAGATATACTGACACACACAGAGATGCTGACATACAAACATACTGACACACACACAGATATACTGACACAGATATACTGACACACACACACAGACATACTGACACACACAAAGACACACAGACATGCTGACACACAAAGACATGCTGACACACAAACATACTGACACACACACACTGACAGACATACTGACACAGACATACACTTTAAAACTTACCCTCCAGTTTCCTACCTTTCCTGCTGGTGGCTGAAGGCATTGGGAGTTGGGGTCTAGAGCTCTTGGCCAGTACCCCTCCAATCTGCCTACTCTTCTTTCCTGCGCGCTCCTCTCTTTGTGGGAGGAAGTGATGCGTGGCCGTCACTTCCTCCCAGCTTGCTGCCGAAAAGCAAGGGGCCCGCTCGCGCTGTTAAAGCACCTCAGCGTGTGCCGGGTCCCTGCTGACAGAAGCCCAGCGGGTGGTCCTTTGTGCATGGGCCACCCGGTGGGCCTCCTTAGTGTGCAGATTACCAGCCAGAGGGTTAGAAATAGTTGAGGCCAGCAGGGCTCATGGTGCAGCTGCCCAGTTTGCCCCGCGTTAAAGAAGGCCCTGCGTATTTGAGCTATTATATTGTTTATGTTCATGAGTAGTTTATGGTATTGTGTATGATACATATGAATGTAAGCTGTGTATGGGTGCTGCTTGTGGAATTGTGTGTGTGTGGATGGATATGTCAAAGTGTGTGTTTGGTAGTGTGTGGGGGCTGTATGGGGTATTGCATGTGGGGTTGTGTGCATGTATGTGGATTGTTAGTGGTGTTTCGTTTGTGCGGATTGTGTGCATGTTTGTGTGTGGGCTGTCCGTATTATTTGTATGAGGGGAGGGTTATTCTGCATTTCTGTGTATATCTAGCAGTGTGGGTGGCTTCCCTGGGTTCCAGTGGGGACTAGTCCGGCCAGGTACATGTCAAGGACAGGAGCTTCAACAGCAACTGCGAGCTGCTCTACTACAGTGTGGCTTCCTATTCACAAGTGCTGGGAGGAAGTGATCTGAGATCACTACCTCTACGTGCTGCAATGCATAAATTGAGGATTGTCCTTCACCACCCCTTCGAATTAGCAGATATCTGAAGTTTTACTGGGACTCCTGATAGGCCAGAGCCTGTTTGACTCTAGCAGCCTTGAGTGCCGTGCAAAGACACCTCGAGTGCCGTGCATGGCACTAGTGCCATAGGTTGCCTACCCCTGATCTATACAAACGAAGATGGCATCAGTGGTTGGAAATAAGAGATCAGTATGTGCCAATGATGAATATTGCTACAAAGCCCTTAAAAAAAAAATATGAAAAGGAAAAGAGAAAGTAAAGAAATAAATCTTTTTAATCTATTTTTTTTCCCTTCCCCACTTGTAAACAAGACAAGATAATGGTTTGCAATATACATAAGAGAGATAAATGATACTGCATGTGATGATATTGTTTATAAATCTATATTCAATTGGCAAAAATGTTACGGTCTGCCCCCCGCCCTTGTTTTTCTTTTCTGTATCCTATGTATTTGATTATTTTTTTGGGGTTATATCTTCAATGACCGATGTAATCAACATAAAAATTTAAATAAAAACAAGATAAAAAAAAAAGAGAACTCTATGTGTTCCCTAGACTGGATACTTGTTTGTTACATGTAAAATTGTGACTGACCTGAGGTTCCACTATGGAAAGTTACTAGAATCATCTTGACAAATTACAAATTTACTATGCACATTTAGCTAAACATGGTATGAGTTGTCACGTAAAAAGTGTGTATACCCCTTTAAGTAGTTGCTGTGCTAAATATTTGGTGCTGCAACTACTAAAAGAGATATACACACCTTTTTTTATCACAATTCACTTATTTATTTATTTTCATTGCACACTCTATTTTTTTTTTTGTTCTTTGTCATGTATTTTCTATATTATTGGGTGTTGGATTGGATGACACTTGTTTTTAAAGTGCTGCATTAAAGTGCTGCTTGTGTGTTTATATATAGATACACATTATACTGTTAGCTCGTTTGAGCAGAGACCTCATCAACCTATCTAACTTATTGTTAAATTTCCCCTTTTTCTAATATTGTAAAGCGCTGCGTAATAAGTTGGCGCTATATAAATGCCAATAATGATAATATATATTTATTTATTTTTCATTCACAAAGTGTAAAATCACTTAAGTTGTATTTTTTATGCAAGTGCTTGCACATGTTGGCACTGTTACATTGTATAACGCACTCTTTCACAAGGGTGGCTTTAAAGACGTTTGCACAGAATTCAATAAACACATTTACTATAGTATTAGAGCTAAACATAAGTGTGTTATTAATGATATTGTGTGTAAGCCAGTAAATTTAAAACAAAGTACAATATTGTCTAATGTAATTTGCATATCAGAAGGAATGCATTTAATGTAACAACATTGATGTCAGTTTCAGAGTATATGCCTTGAGACATTGTGTAGTGTAAATTTAAATTCAAATTAGAATTGCAAAACAACATTGGCCACAAGATGGTGCTCACAGGACAGACTATGTCTGAAAACAGACCACAGGAATCATTTATCCTTCTAATATTATTATATCTTTGCAGAAAAGGATTGCTTTGCTAGCTGTCCATGCATAAAGACCAATTTTGAGTAGACAAACTTCAAAATAAAAGCAGACACAAGCTAAAACATAACAAAGGATATATACACCTAGTGACCCTTATTACGTACACCTGTACACCTGCTTATTATTGTAAATCTACAGTAGCCAATCGTATAACAGCACATACATTCCTACAAACATGCATACATGTTCAAGATGTTCACTTGCTCTTCAAACAAAGCATCAGAATGGAAAACGAATGTGATCTTAGTCAGGGCTCGCATCCTACAGGAACGCATTGGAATGGTGTTACTGCACTTTTAGTCCTGCAGGCTCTGATCGCGCCCCCTTCCTTGAGCCAGCAGGGAGATCAAAATATCTTCTGCCATCTGTAACAAACTCCCTGGTGGTCCAGTGTGATGCTGGGGCTGCCGCACCCCCTCGCAGTTCAGGCGCACTGTGAGTGTCAAGGCACAGGCACCGTGTTCCCAGCCTGCGCTCTAACCTCATCACAGAGCGCCAGAACCGTGAGGGCGTGCAGCAGCCCCAGCAGCACACTGGACCACCAGGGAGTTTACTGGCAGCACACTGGACCACCAGGGACCGAACCAGCAGCACACTGGACCACCAGGTACCCACTGGACCACCATGAAATTAATTTTTATTTAACCCCCTAACCCTATCTCACCAGTTCCCCAACCCTGTCTCTCTAACCCCCTAACCTTGTCCTACTAGCCCCCCTAACCCTGTCTTTCTAACCTCCTATCCCCGTCTCTCTAACCCACCAATCCTGTCTCACTAGCCCCCCTAACCCTGTCTCTCAAACCCCCTAACCCTGTCTCTCAAACCCCCTAACCCTGTCTCACTAGTCCCCCTAACCCTGTCTCACTAGTCCCCCTAACCATGTCTCTCTAAGCCCCTAACCATGTCTCTCTAAGCCCCTAACCCTGTTTTACTAGCCCCCCTAACACTGTCTCTCTAACCCCCTAACCCTGTCTCTCAAACCCCCTAACCTTCCAAATCCTGCCATACTTACCTCCCTAACCCTACCACACTAAGCTCCCTAAACCTGTATTTTTAATCCCCTAACCCTGTCTCTCTAACCCCCTAACCCTGTCTCATTAACCCCGCCATACTTACCTCCCTAACCCTGCCACACTAAGCTCCCTAACCCTGTATTTTTAATCCCCCTGTCTTACTAACCCTCTAACCTTCCTAACCCTACCATACTAACCTTCCTTACCCTGGCACATTAGCCTCCGTAACCATGGCACACTGCATATGAGCGTGTATATATATATATTATTTATTATATTTTTTTTGGGGTGGAGGGGGGGAGGTTGTATCTTGGATGATTTCCCACACTTGACCCCTCTTCTTAGTGAACCACTGTTAGAAGTGGCTTGCAGAGGGTTATTCACTAATGTGAGAATACAAAGTGAAGTTCTAATGTAAGGCCATAATTGATTTGTATTAAAAGATCTGCTGCTAATGTCTTGGTGATAGACACTACAGGATACACTCAAAGATCTTGTGGAGTCCATCAGAGCTGTATTAGCAGCACGAGGGGACTTACACAATATATGTTTTATTGTCGAGGCCCATCAGTGGAAAAAATCTGTCTCTCTCAATTCTTAACCTTTAACCCATAATTTGTGAGTGTGCGAAAAGCAGAGAATTAATAACAGCTGTGTAGGAGTGTAATACCTATCAATCTCAGGAAGCCTGGGATATATCTTACTGTACTATTAGGTAATCTTTCTATTTGGGCAGATCAAACCAATTATGTCATATATTTTTAAAATAGATACAATAACTTACATTATCAAATAAAACTCTGAGAAAATAACATAATTTTGGTATATATTATTAATTTTACACATATTTTGTGATTTTTCTTTTAGATTTATCTTAAAATCCACAAACAGCGCCATCTAGTGCTGAATATATAGAACTAATTTTAGCATTTACAACACACCACAGTATAAACAGCTCTGTGCAATGAAAAACCAATGCCAATTACTGGTGACTTATAAAACAATGAAGACTGCACAGCTTCTAAGAGTTTAGAGATTACAAGAATTGTAGAGCATTGAACATTGAATTGCAAAATTTGTAAGTTTTGTGATTTCGTTTTTAATTCGCTACTAATCATGGTTTGGTGAATAAACCCTTTAAGATTTTTATTCACAAAGACAGTTGAGTAGGCATGAGATTAACATTCTAGTGTTTTTTTCATCTCACACATAGTTATTATCTAAAGTGTGAATTATCAAAAATTGCTAAATTGGACAAAATCTTATGTTTTCAGTTTAACTACTTTGTCTACCCAATTTTTAAATTTCACTTTGAATTCCCAACAACCCACACTTTAGTGAATAATGCTGACAACATTCTTTAAAGGGACACTCCAATTCCCAAATACCCCCCCCCCCCCAAGAAAAAACAACAACATTATTTAGTCACCCCAGTAAAAACATGCATGCATGCATTTAATTATGCATTTTTTCATTGGGGATATATATAAAAACAGCTTGCAAAGTTGCAGATCTCTTGTCAAAAGCCTTTCCAAATACTCCGACCTCTAATCCCGCCGACAGTGCCTGATTTACCAACTCTGCTGCCCCAAGGCCAGTTTCCTCAATGCGTCCCAGTCTGTTATGTATTGAAGCTTGGTGTATGTGATTGGGAGGATCAATCTGACAAGTTTGGTGTATGTTATTGGAAGGTTGAATGTGACTAGTTTGGGGTATGTGATCAGATGGATAACTGTAACTAATTTGGGATATGACTGTATGGTAATTATGACCAGGTGGGTGGTTGGATAGCAATAAGTACAAGGTGTGAGGCGGTGGGTGATATGTTATGTGGCCAAGTGTGTAAATGTGACAGAGTGAGTGGGTTTGGCTAGGAGGTAAGATGAGACTATCTGGCTGGGTGAATATGGAAATATGATCAGTTCGAGTGGCTGGTTGAGTGGCTGAATAGCAGTGTGTACGTACAAGCATATTTGTCTGTAGTGTTAGTGAATGTGAATGGCAGGTGCCAGTGTGTGAATTTAGTAGCGTTTTGTTATAGAGTGCAAGTAGGAGCATATTTGTGTTAAGTTTGAGTGTGCATGTGTGAGTAATTAGTGTGCATGTATAGTTGTTAGTGCACTATGTTTCCAATTCCCATCTGTCTGTTTTATCACTCTCCAGCTCCCTCTATTAATTTATCTCCCCTTCAGACATGTTCCTCTTGCCATTTTCTTAACTTATGCCCTTTCCCCATAACCCTCCCTTTCTCCAATTGTTCCCCCTTTCTTCACCTCTTCCTTTACTTGTCCCCCCTTCACTCTCTCCATCCCTCACTTGTTGCTCCCTTCATTCTCCTCATTTCTCACTCATCCTCCTTTTCTTTCTCCCCCACAGGCAGCTGGAAGTACAGAAGGTTGCACAGGATTATGAATCTCCGCGTGCTCTCTTGCTGTGAGGAACTGACTCTGCTGGGTTTCAAACCCTGGTTTACACGCTGCTAAACCTCTTCCTTACCAGTACACCAGCCTGCCTTTTGCAAATGTACCTGAGATCTGGTAATCTCGACTCTACAAGCATTGGTATCAGTGACAAGTCTCTTCAGCTGTGTCTGGTCATGTGTCTGGTTCTTGGCCTATAAAAGCCACTTCCTGTCTCTGTACCTTTGCCAGATTATTGTGGTTCCTGTACTCTCTAATCAAGCTTGTTCCTGTTTCTCCTACCTGTTGCTGATTTTGGACCGTTTTGACTTTGCTGCTTCTCCTTCCCACTGACCTCGGCTTGCCTCACTACGATTATCATCTCTCTGTTCCAGTCTCCCATCTCTGCTTAAGACCAGAAGGCCACTCAAGGCTCAGGGGCTCAACCACCTGGGTAACGAGTGGCTACCTCTGGCAGAAAACATTGCTGATCTGGCTACTGGACTCCAAAACTTTGTAACATCAATATCATTACACTTGCAGTTCATTCGGCTGTATTCGACCTTCCGCCGTGGGTGCCTAGCGAGAAGGGGAAAGAGCTATTCTCATCCTCTCCCAAGCACTCCTGCTATTCCAAAAGATTGTAACATCTGGCTCCACGAGAATCAATAATTTCATTACTAATTTAGCAAGCACTTGGTTCCTTTGATGACATAGCAGAAATTCCCATAATAAACCATTAATACAGCAGATAGTAATGAATAATTGATCTCTTACATCTAAAAGGCTGTGTTTGTGTTATACTTGTAAATAGGTAGGTGTGCAGTTTTCTGTATAAATGTAGCAAACAATCAGCCTGTTTCTGTTTTTCTAGAGTGCAATATGGAGAATTCCTATTCCCATAACTAGATGACATTTTTTTTTTTTTTTTTAAATTCTTTATTTTTAGCGTGCATGAAAGTATAACAAGTGGGCTCGTCATGCCCCAACAGCTTTGACCAGCATATATACAGACAATTAACATTTGGTTGGCATGTGAAGTATTCTGCACAATTTTTATATAAATTAGTTAGCATTAGTGTTATAATACTGCACTTTTTTTTTTTGAAAACATATTAAACCATCAACATTTTGCACAAATGCGCTATGTAAGAATACAAATATTATTTAATTCTAAACTGTGCCTGCTGAGACAGGCTTGCATCACATAAGAGTTAAGCGGAGCGTGGATAGTTGTCAAACATTTAGTGGCACTAACGCCGCCAAGCGGACGGGTAGGACAATTATCTATTATCTATTGGGGGCTGTTCCAGAAGACTAAGGAGCGGGAGCTACCTCTGGGAAGTGGCACTCACCACAACTGGTGGCCTGTTTGGCAGGGCGGTGAGGTGACATTCCAATTTGGTTAAGCCATTTTGGCGGGTTGTAATTAAATTGCTAGGCTGTTGTAGCCTTATTTGTGGTTTCGCGTTTCCACGGTAGGCTGTTGCAGTATGGCAGGGGGACGGTAGGCCTTCTCCCTGTCTGGGCAGCATGCCACCCGGTGAAGGGCTATGTTACTGCGGTCAAGCTGAGATGTAGCTGGGTGGCGTACGGCCCTTATTGCAGGAATATGCCCTATGTGGGGGACAAGGTAGTTGCGTAGTGTGGTCGCAGATGGGAAGGGGGGGAGGGGTGCGATGGGCTCTGTCCTGGTGAGAGTCAGGGTGGCGAGTCAGTCAAGGAGGTGTTCCTATATCGTGTCTGGTCCGTGTGGGCTATTTGTGGGCAGTGGGTAATTGCATCCTAGTTTGGGCGACCCTTTAGTCTAAGAGGTCTTGGGGTAGTGGGAATACATATATTACACATTACAGAATTGTGAGGAAAGAAAGAAGTGTAAACCAATGTTCTCTTTAGCAGACAGTCCGTGGCTGTATACGGATATCTGGAGCTCTTCTTGGCCGTTGACCCCGTTTTCAGGTCTCAGCTCTGTCAGGCAGGGTGGCTTGTGCGGTCCTGGGAACAAACTCCCGGATTCTTGCCGGGTCCAGGCCAGCCAGGCTAGGCTCCCCATTCGCAGCCGTCGGCATAATACCCTGGGCCTTCATGAGGTCCTCCAACTCCCGATACGTTCCCGCCCTGTGTGTTGCACCTTTAAAGGTGAGCAGGATGGTGTGTGGTTGGCCCCACCTGTATTGGATGTCCCGGTTCCGGAGCACTTGCAAGAGGGGTCTCAGGGACCGTCGCCAGCTCAGTGTGTGTCTTGTGAGATCCGGAAAGACCTGCAGCGTCGCTCCTTCAAAAGTTATCGGAGTCTTCCTCCGGATAGCCGCCAATAGTGAGGCCCTGTCCTGCAGGGATTGGAATCGGAGGATGAGGTCAGGTGTCATGTCCTGTGGGGCCTCTGCTGGCCTGGGGAGACGGAACATGCCGTCCAGTTTCATGGCTTTGGCCTGTTTAGGAGGGAGGAAAGCTTCCATGAACCGCCGTATGAAATGAGGTAAGTCTGTAATCCCCTGTGATTCCGGTACTCCCCTTATCTTGAGGTTGTATCGCCTCCGGTGCTCTTCCAGTGCATTGATTCTGCCATTTGTCTGCTGTAGTTTGTGTTGTAGGTTTTCCAGACTTTGTTCTACCGCTGTCAGTCTGGCAGTGTGGTCGGTGTTGGAGGTTTCCAGCTGGGTGAGCCTCGAGGTGTTGTTTTCGATCGCCTTTCTGAAGTGGGCCATGTCACCCTGTAAGTTTGCTCGGAGTTCCGCGAGCATCGCCTTTAATTGTGATGCCGTGACCGGTTCTCTGTCTCCCGCTGTTGGGAGGGTAGGTCCCGTCTTTTTACTGGAAGTGGCACTGTCCCTCAGTCCTGGGGAGGATTCCTCCGAGGAGCACGATGAGCCCTCATCAAGGAGCGCCATCTTGTCCCACGCGGCCCTCTGCGAGCAGCGGAACAATTCGCCAATGTCATGGCTTACCGGGCTTTTGTCAGCCTTTGGTCGCTTGTTTTTGCGCCCCATGCTGTCAGGCGTATAGTAGTGGAGTTTAATTTACTTATTTCTTTCGATTTTTGCAGGTTTTAGGGCAATAGTTTGCAGAGCACGGGAGAAGTGCGACTGCTCTGGTTCGCTGCTTGGCTCCGCCCCCCCCATTGACCAACTAGATGACATTTAATCCTGAAATAGCCAATTCATCTCTAGGCAACCCATCTTTAGTACCAAGGTCCTACAAAAAATATGCCTACACTAACATTGTCATTAAAAGGCATTAGTCTATGTATTAAAATTCTACTGTTATAACTTGGAACCCTGTTGAATCATTAGCCCGGGCATCTCTTTTCTTGTTTATCTGGACAGGATAAGGGTAGTCTTATAAGTTGGTTTTGTATCCCAATATAGTGGTAGGGCAGAGCTTGGTGGGGCTAACCACTAAACTTCACATGTATTGCATATTAGAGAATAATTCCTCAGAGTGGCTTCTGTCCTACTGTTTGAGGAAAGTGTATCCATTGGTTATGTGTGACTGATACAATCTGACAGTATAAGTTGTTCTGCTTTGATCAGTATGAGACATACATACTGTGACTGCTTTGGAGTCTTTTAATGTAGTGTGGGTTATCTAGATCGTGATTAAGAGTCAGTCTTAACGGAACACTATATTTTCAGGAAGACAAACATTCCTGACACTATAGTGTTAAATAGCTATTTAGGCATCCTACTCCCTTCTGTGGAGAAATAAGGTGTTTTACCCACTTTTTCTCCCTCACCACATCAGTCTCACTATGGCACACTATGCAGCACTGACACATGAAGCCCCTCTAGTGGTGTTCCTAGGCAGCAATGTAAACACTGCTTTTTTTTGTAAAACATAGAAACATAGAATATGACGGCAGATAAGAACCATTCGGCCCATCTAGTCTGCCAAATTTTTTCAAATACTTTCATGATTCCCCGTCCTTCTCTCATAGTTAGGATAGTCTTATGCCTATCCCACGCATACTTAAACTCCTTTACTGTGTTACTGTGTTATTTTTAAACCTTTGCCCCTCTAATTTAAGACTATGTGGTAGTTTGTCTTCTTTTAAATATGGTCTCCTCCTTTACTGTGTTGATTCCCTTTGTGTATTTAAATGTTTCTATCATATCCCCCCTGTCTTGTCTTTCCTCCAAGCTATACATGTTAAGATTCTTTAACCTTTCCTTGTAAATTTTATCCTGCAATCTATGAACCAGTTTAGTAGCCCTTCTCTGAACTCTCTAAGGTATCAATATCCTTCTGGAGATATGGTCTCCAGTCAGGGCCGGATTAAGAGCCCAGTGGGCCTGGTGCTGACAATTATGATGGGCCTATTTACAGAATCTTATCGACCAAAAACACTAAAACGGTCATACCTCACAAGCGTCATGTATCTGATGGAGATGGTGCTGGAGGGAAACTCATAGGATGCAGCTATAAGAAAACACATACTCTATGCTAATCTCTCTCTAATTTATGCTTTCATCTTTCAAGTAAATCCATACCCCCTAACAGCAGTGTCCAGTGAAGCAGGAAGTCAATGGGCGGGGTAAAAGGGTGGGCCACTGGTGCGAATCACGTCACCAGATCTGTCAAAAGGGGAGAACATGCCCAAAAAGGGGGCATGTCTGTCCAAAGAATTTGAAGGACAGCCTGGCATGAATGCATGTCAGGCTGCCCGCCAATCCTGCAGGCTGGCCAACTAAGGGCATACTATGCAGGCAGCATTCTGAGCTTGACATAAATGCGTCTAATGATGCGCTCACTCCATGCTTTCTAAGGACTGTCCCCTAGCACTCGCTGGTCCACTTGTCTCCTATCTTCTTACTAGCAGGCAGATGTTCCTGGTATACAGTCTGAGACAGAGAAAAGGTGTATGTAGTGAGTGTAGAAGAAAGGAGGGGACATACCACAGTGTTAGAGAGACAAACAGCATTACCTAAACTAATTTTATTGTCAGCCAGTCCACACAGGTTTTGTTCACATACATCCCTCTTAAGCTTCCAAACTTAAAGGGACACTATAGTCACCAGAACAACTACAGCTTATTGTATTTGTTCTGGTAAGTAGAATCATTCCATTCAGGCCTTTTGCAGTAAACACTGTCTTTTCAGAGAAAATAACTCCACTGGCCACTCCTTGGATGGCTGCTAGAGGTGCTTCCTGGGGCAGTACTGCATAGTGTGCAGCACTGCCATTCAGTGTCTCCACCCTCTGCATGCAGACACTGAACTTTCCTCATAGAGATGCATTGATTCAATTTATCTTTATGAGGAGATGCTGATTGGCCAGGGCTATGTTGGACTTGTGCTGGCTCTGCCCCTGATCTGCCTAGTTGACAGTCTCAGCCAATCCTATGGGCAAGTATTGTAATTTGCTCAGACCACGACTTCTGATGATGTCAGCAGACAGTCAGTTCAGAGGCAGAGCCAGCAGCTGCAGACTTGAATACAAGTTATATGTTACTATACTATAGGGAGGCAAGAAGGGGCCAGGGTGGTGGTTTTAACATAATAGGGTCAGAAATACATGATTGTGTTCCTGACCCTGTAGTGCTCCTTTAAGCAAGAGTATGTGAAGAGTAGTTAGGGTTGCCACCTTTCTTGGGAAAAAATCGCAGCCTTAATCATTTGTATAATAACAAGGAGTGACATCAGAGAAAATTCTGTAAAATCACCAACAAACTACTCACAGTTTGATTCTGCTGTATAGATGGATTGCTCCCAATGTCTCCCTGTCTCCCAGTGTCTCAGTCTCGCAAGTCACCCAGTGTCTCAGTGTCCCTATGTATCGCAGTGTCAGTGTCCCCATGTCGCCCAGTCCCCTAGTCTCTCAGTGTCCCCATTTCTCCCAGTGTCCCAATGTCTTAGTGTGTCCCCATGTCACTAGGACACTGGGGACACAGTGAGATCCGGGGACACTGAGAGACATGGGGACACTCAGAGACCCGGGAAAACACATACATGGGGACACTGGGAGACATGGGGACACTGAGACATTTAGGGAAACTGGGAGAAATGGGGACACTGAGACACTAGGGACACAGACACTGAGACATGGGGACACTAAGACACTAGGGACACAGAGACTGGGAGACTAGGGGACACTGGCTGGGAGACAGACACTTGGGAACACTGGGAGACATGGGGACAGTTGTGGACATAGACATGGGGACACTGGGACACATAAGGACACTAGGCACACTGAGACACTAGGAACACAGACACTGGGAGACATGGGGACACTGCAACATTTGGAGACACTAAGACACTAGGGACACAGAGACATGGGAACACAGACACTGGGAGACTGGGGGACACTGGCTGGGAGACAGACACTTGGGGACACTGAGAGACATGGGGACACTGAAACATTTGGGGACACTAAGACGCTAGGGACACAGAGACATGGGAACACAGACACTGGGAGACTAGGGGACACTGGCTGGAAGACAGACACTTGGGGACACTGAGAGACATGGGGACACTGAAACATTTGGGGACACTAAGACACTAGGGACACAGAGACATGGGAACACAGACACTGGGAGACTAGGGGACACTGGGAGACACTGGGAGACATGGGGACAGTTGTGGACATAGACATGGGGACACTGGGACATATAGGGACACATGGGGACACTAGGCACACTGAGAGACATTGGACACAGACACTGGGAGACCTGGGGACACTGAAACACTAGGGACACTGGCTGGGGGACATGGGGACACTGGGAGAAATGGGGACATAGTGTCTCCATGTCCCAATGTCTCATAGCATCCCCATGTGTCTCAGCATCCCCATGTGTCCCAGTGTCCCCTAGTGTCTCAGTGTCCCCATGTTTTCCAGTGTCCCCATGTGTCTGTTCCCAGGTCTCCCAGTGTCTGTGTCCCCATATGTCCTAGTGTCTCAGTGTCCCCTAGTGTCTGTGTCCCCATATGTCCCCTAGTGTCTCAGTGTCCCCATGTGTCCCTACTATCTTTCCCCCCATCCCTCACTTACTGTAGAGCTGTTGTCTGGACTCTGTGCTGTGTTGCTGCTCCCTCATGGATCAGTGAGTAGTAGAGAGAGGCAGGGATATGCTGTAACTTCCTATACCTGCCTCTCTCCACACACAGTGACCCCTACTGGCCGGTGCTGGTATTGCAGAGTAATCTCTTTTTTTATTTATTCTGAGAAAAATACCTGCATTTGTATTGCTGGTATTACTGCAATACCGGCACGGCCAGACAGCCTCAAATACCGGCTGTGCCAGTAAAATACCAGTCAGGTGGCAAACCTAAGAGTAGTGTGTAAAAAAAAAAAAAAAAAATTAAATTTTTTTTTTTTTTTTTTTTTTTTTAAATGGGCCTATTCCATGGGCCTGGGCCTGGAGCTGCAGCTCCATCAGCCCCTATGTTAATCCGGCCCTGTCTCCAGTACTGCATACAATACTCCAAGTGAGGTCTCACCAGTGTTCTGTACAATGGCATGAGCACTTCCCTCTTTCTACTGCTAATACCTCTCCCTATACAACCAAGCATTCTGTGGCAGTGTTTACATTAACAAGCCGACAGGGACAGGCTACAGACACCAGAACCACTACATTAAACTGAAGTGGTTCTGGTGACTATAGTGTCCCTTTAATGAAGTGATTTTGTAGCATAAACCCTGCTCTTGCAGCCTTGCACTTCAAAACAGTGTTTATAAGAAATGGCATTGTTTACATTTTGCAGATCTCCTTTTTGTAGTGGCTGTTCCACAGACAGCCACTAGAGCAGAGTAAGGCAACCTAGGGCTTTTACTGAAATAGAGTAAATAATGAAATCTATTTTACATCCAACATCAAAATGCGTAGTGCGCTTATATCTAATGGTTCTTGCGTACCCACTGCTTCCCTTTGAGATCTGTTTCTATGGATTATCACTCAGAAGCAAATACTAAGCTTAATGTCTGCAATGCTTCTCTACATTGGTGGATTTAACAGTGTTCCTAATGTTTTTATTTTATAAGGACACTCAGGGCACCAAAACAACTTTGTAACGGACCGTTTCAGCAGACAAGGGGTTAAAATCCGTTTAGGCGATATTCCCCTTTCAGATATAAAGGCAGCTACTGTAGAACACCAAACTCCCGAATTGAATACAAGTGAATGCACCAAACTCCCGAACTGCATACAAGGGAATAAGGTAGCACTCCAAACTCCCGAACCGAAACCTCACGAATAGCTGCTAGCAGACGAACAGGAAAAGCTCCCAAGCGGCTTACACTCCTGGCAATCAGTCTCTATCAGCATACAGTGAATCCCCCCAAGAACGAGACAAGGCTCCGTGTTGAGGGTCAAGCAGTGGTCTGGTTTACTATGGGCAACCTGCCCAGTATTTATGCAGGTCTCCCACTTGGTGGACACTCCCCTAGGGGACTAAATAGGAGACTGTAACAAAAGACAGACAGGTATCAATTTAGGACATACAGTCACAATACTTTCCCACAAGGCATCCTGGCTTCCTCCCTTCTGCCCTGGAGATATTTGAGAAGTAATTCAATTATCTCCCAGGACAAAGGCAAATCGCCACTATACACGTGGGGACACAAAGACAGTAAAACACCATAAAATACACAGTTAAATTTTATACACTAAACACAGACATGTCACATATCCCCAGATAGCTGGGATCTGAGTGCACAAAACTACCGAATAGCGCTCAGATCCTATTCACACAGTTCAATTGCCATGGAACCAAAGTCTTTAACTACACGAATGGGCTCCATGGCATATCTGGGTTAACACATTTACATAACATAAAATACTGAATGGACATGTATTCGTTAGATCTGTTCGAATAAGAACCAGGCGGCGGACGGCTCAGCGGTGTTCGTGCAAATAAGTGTCCGTTTTTAGTTCCATAGTTTAAGCACCGAACACCGCTGGCCGTACGGGACTTTTAAAATGGGCGCCGCCACATGTTCAGTAAACGAACAAAGACCACCCTGCATTCGTCAATTAAGCTGCGGTTAACCGCAGCTTCAGGGCGGTCAATTGGCGGCACACTCCAGCTCCCGGGTGGTCGCGCCTTCGGCAGTTTGTTCGGTAGATAAAATCTACTGAACACCCTGGCAGAAAGGCACGAAATAGCCTTTCTGCAGGGAAAAATAAAGCCTTTTAAAGTCTGGTCCATAGTCCAAAGGCAGCAGGCGGGCAACCAGGCTTCTCCAATGCAATGTGGCGAGATTGCTCTTGTCACAAACTTAATCACAATGAAGTTGTTATGCAGGTCCCAGGCACCGGTATAACTGCTCTGCCCCTGTATTTCTGCCCCGGTTTGAAGCATCTGATCCTGGATTTAAAGCATTTGGTCAAGATTTCAGCCAGAGTGAACAATGTCTAGATTCTTCAGTCCAATGCTCTCAAGCATATGAATGCTATAAACAGCTGAACAGGAAAAGCATACAATCAGCTTACACTCCTGGCAATCAGCATACGATCCAATTCCCCCAATAACGAGACAACACTTCGTTTTGAGGTCAAGCAGAACTGACTGTACTGGCACATACAGCCTATTTTATTCCCAATCCACAAACTTAGTACTGCCCACAGGGTTTTACAGAACAACCAATTAATCCATACAATACACACAGACACTCCCACACAAAATCCTCCCCTCTGCCTGTGATGTGATTACTGAACACAATGTTTAATATAATTATCACAGGCAGAGAAATGCAGTTTTTACCAAATATTAATAACTTCCAAAATATACATGCCACAAAAATCACATATTCAAACTCAGCACACTTTAATTATAAACATAGTCAAAATTCAGCCAATTCCATCCAGGGGTTAAAAAGTTAAGGGAAAGTCCTATTTGACCAAATGAAGCATGGCTTTTCTGCCCAAAACCAGTTTCACAGAGTCTTCTATCCTGGAGATAATTGGGAAGTAATCCAATTATCTCCAAGAACAGAGGCAAAACTCCATTAGCCACATGGTAGCAAAATACAATAAAATACATAAAAATATATAACTGTGCAGCTATTGCATAAAAGATCTGAGTGCACATTATGACTGAATGGCGCTCAGATCACATACATACAGTTCAATTGCCATGGAGCCAAAGTCTTTCACATAGTCTTTCGTTATACGAATGGGCTCCATGGCATAGCTATCTGGGGTAACACTGCTCACATAGGGAAAGTACAGAATGACCTGGCTTTCGGGACTTTGCAGGGGAAAATCAAGCATTTTAACATGGGGCCATAGTAACAGGGTAGGAGGCTGGCAATCAGTATTCTCCAATGCCCAGTGGCGAGGCTGGTTTCACCACATGGTATATTCCCCTGTTATTGTAAAGTGCTGCGGAATAAGCAAGCACTATATAAATACCAATAAATAAATAACATAGCGAATGTAATTTCAGAATCACTGCTTATTTGAAATATAAAATTACTTACCATCAGTGATATAAAGTGGTATATGGCTTACAGCAAACCCCACCACAATGATCAAAACGTATCATGCCAAAAGGCACTTTGCCAAGACCCAAGGGTTTTTGGGTGGGCATCAGGTTGGGGAGTTGTAAATGAGTATTGTGGGGGATTGACAGATTACTGTCCCTCCGCCCTGCAGCCAATTGGTGGAGATATGTGATAAAATAAAATGGGGATATTTTAGTGTCCCACCCCCCACCTGTACCCATTCGCGCAGTGAGGGGCACTATAGTAATAATCAGGTAAAGGATCAAGTGTTCACCCAGCCCCCAACCCCATTGATGGTGGATGGGGACCCTAACAATATTCAGAGAGAAGGACCTATTTGCCTATTTATTTCATTTATTCATTTCCTTTTTTCAATGTGGAGGCTGATATGCAAGTGCTGGCCAGCAGACAATTAACCCTTACTCCACGTAGTTTTTTTAATTATTTGCCCACTGGCTACTAGGGCTGAAATACGGACCAAATTCATACCTATTCGTGATCTGAATTAAAAAATCCAAACAATGGTAAATTGCATGAACAATGTCCCCGTACGCAATAGGATGGTTTTGTCATATTCGGTATGGGGCCATTTGGACTTTAGTGAAGTTGGAAGATATTTAGAAAAAAAAAAAAGACAGAATGACAAGACCTTTCAAAAAACTCAGACAGACTATGCAACTTTTTAGGGCGAAGACACAATGAGCAGACATGTAGAGAAAGAAAGAGTGGGGGATATTGGCTGTAGTGTGTAAAGGGGGTGCAGGGGTTATAGTGTGTGGGGGTTAATAGGGGGTGTAGTTTGTGTGGGGACTAATAGGTACTGTAGTGTGTGTGGGGGATAGTGGCTATAAATTGTGGTTGGTGGATAGGGGCTGTAGTGTGGGGGCAACATGGGCTGTAATGAGTGGAGGTATATATGAGTGGAGGTATATAGGGGCTGTACTGTATATTCAACAGGGCAACAAGTGAGATAGAAGCAGTTGTCAGAGGGGATATGTGGCACAGTGGCAGTATTACAGGGGTTATAGGTGCTTTAGGATTGGCAAAAAAAAAAAACTAACGTTTTTGCCTTCTCCATCTTGCTTACCTTTGTCCAGGGAGGGGGGAAGGTTGAACCATGGTGGTCCAGTGGGCTCAGTATCAGATTTGCACCTTCAGGGAACTATGCACAAGTCTGACACACTCAAGAGAACAGTGTCTGGGTGTCTGCCAGATTCTCTATAAAAATAGTGAATTATGCAGAATTTTCATAGTGCCATTTTAATTGAGACTAGAATTATTACAGCATATAACCAACCAAAATCTTGCTTTAACCATCTTTTACCCTATTGTTACTCAATATCCACATGATCCTAACATTACTTTAATTTATTTCAACAATTGTAACTTTACCTTAGTGGCAGTGTATAAACTAGGTCAGGGATAGGCAACTTTTGGCACTCCAAACGTTGTAGACTACATCCCCCATGTTTCTCTTACACCCATAATGCTGGCAAAGCATCATGGGAGGTATAGTCCAAAACATCTGGAGTGCTGGAGGTTGCCTATGCCTGAACTAGGTTGTTAAAAGTGCTGTATTTCTGGTGTATTTGTTTTTAATACAAGGACATTTCAGTGTCGCTATACTGACACTTGACCATTAACCCCTTAAGGACACATGACATATTTGACATGTCATGCTTCCCTTTTATTCCAGAAGTTTGGTCCTTAAGGGGTTAAAGCACAATATTTAATAATTTGGAATATGTTACATTTGTACAGTAATGCTCATTTAAGGGCTGGCTGCACTATCTTTCAGTTTAGGGCCAGTGCTACCATGAGGAGGCACAGGTGGCCTTAAGGCTCACTTTGTCACAGAGCTGCACAGAGCTTCCCTATCCCACCTGCAGGGATGCACTGGCCCCATGGGATATTTCCTATGGGGATGTTCTATACCAGGGCTGGTGGGCGGCTGCTTAATATCCCCAACCATGGAAGAGTTGTGGGGAGGTGCGAGGAGCAACGAGTGAAGTGGGGAGTGAGTGATGCAAGGATGGGTTAAGAAACACAGGGGAGTAAAGATGTGGTTAAGATACAAAAAAGGGGCAAAAGGAGAATATGATACACTAAAGGGGGGGCAAGATATTCAAAAGGGGGATAAGAGACAAATGAGGTGGTAAGAGCACAAAAGGAGGTAAAGACACAAAAGCAGGTATAGGAATGACAAAATGGGATACAATTATTAAACATACTCGTTTTCCGGGCACTATAGTGCCCTGAGGGTGCCCCCACCCTCAGGGTCCCCCTCCCACCCGGCTCTGGAAAGGGGAAAAGGGGTAAAACTTACCTTTTTCCAGTGCTGGGCAGGGAGCTCTCCTCCTCCTCTCCGCCTCCTCTCTGCCCCGTCGGCTGAATGCGCACGCGCGGCAAGAGCTGCGCGCGCATTCAGCCTGTCGCATAGGAAAGCATTTACAATACTTTCCTATGGACGCTTGCGTGCTCTCACTGTGATTTTCACAGTGAGAATCACGCAAGCGCCTCTAGCGGCTGTCAATGAGACAGCCACTAGAGGATTAGGGGGAAGGCTTAACCCATTAATAAACATAGCAGTTTCTCTGAAACTGCTATGTTTATAAAAAAATGGGTTAACCCTAGCTGGACCTGGCACCCAGACCACTTCATTAAGCTGAAGTGGTCTGGGTGCCTAGAGTGGTCCTTTAAAAGAGGGGGAAAGACACAAAAGGGAGTAATATACTTACATGTAGCAAAAGAATGGGTAGAAAGTGCAAAATGGGTATTAGTCAGGTTAGAAGACACACAGGCCTACACAAGTGAGGACTCATTTTTGAGAGCCGCAAAATGCATCTTCACCTGTGTAGCCAAAAATCCTAGCGCCGGCACTGTTTCAGGTGATTTAGACTGATTTATGACAACATTTCTTTTGCATAGTTCGAATACCAAAATGGTTAACCCATAAGATCTGTTTGAATAATATTTGTTCCTGAAGGGGATTGACTTATGGCAACTACATATGTTACAAAATACTTCCATGCCCTTGTGAAAGAAGAGTTTGAATGGAGCAGGTGTCCTAATAATTGCATTTTAATAGGTTTACTAACTGACTGTCACACTCGCCCAAGTTTATTCCTATGCTATTAAATTTATAGAGTGGTTCCATTGATGATCCCAAACCTATACTATAGATGATTCTCTGTACCTTGTTTTGTTATGTACTGGCTCATTCCTTGATTGCTATACTCTTGAATCTGCAATAATCTGGTATTTTGGAAACTTGCCTACGGGACTAATATGGCTCATCCAATCTCCAATATATATATATATAAACATACAAAAAATAGCTTGCACTTACGGTCTTAGATGTATTTAAAAATATTCCCAAAATATTCCTTTATTGCAATAATTCCATTAAAAAAAACAACGTTTCAGCCCTCGTTCGGGGCTGATCCTGAGGAAAGCCCCGAACGAGGGCTGAAACGTAAATTTTTAATGGAATTACTACAATAAAGAAATATTTTTAAATACATCTAAGACCGCGAGTGCAAGCCATTTTTGTATGTTTGTATTTTTGGGCTATAGATGTTATCCACCCGGCACTTTTTTCAAACTGCTCTGTCTGAGTGCAAGGACATATTTGTATTTTTTTACATATCTATATATATATATATATATATATATATATATATATATATATATCTTCTCAGTTAATAATGTTCAATGACATGCACTTCAAATGAGTTTCTTGACAAAAAAAACATAAGCTTAAGTTCTTCTGAGGTCACTATTACTGTAAGTCTGCATAGTGCTGCAAGATTCTGATGAACTCTGTAAAAGCCATTGGAGTATAATATAGGACACCATTGGGAACACTATTGCCAAGTCCTAGCTTACATGGTTTGTGGTGGATCCGCATCCCTGTTACACTGAAGAGAAATTGGAAATAGAATGTTAAAATCCTGGGTCTAAAAGTGCTGGACCCTTTGTAATTTGGCTAGAAATTGAAACCAATGTAGTCTTGCAAGCCATATAATAGGATGTGTATAATACATTTTAGGACAGCATCAATCTTATATTTAGGTCCTGAATAAAATATAGTAACCAGGTTACCTAGCTCACAGAATATAGATGGCTTTTTGATGTTTTGTTCTCATGGGAGAGCAGAGCATCATGGGTTGGCATGAATACAAAAGTGTAGTGGAAGTAAATGTGTTTTTTTTCCCCATGATTGCTGCATTATTCACCCCAGAACTTCAATAGCATGCAGTGGAATAAAGGAACAAGGGACCATCACTTCCAGAGAGAAAGGAAAGGTAGGCTTAAAGATATACATAAGTTTTATTTCTTATGCCAACAATTTCCCAACACTTATAGGTATATTATATGATTTGGACTAACTGTCCAATTCAGCTATAGGATATGTAAAGATAACTTGGCTCACATTTAACAAGTATTATATACAGAACAAACTGCAGAGATCTGCCTTCATCTTTTAAGCTCTAAAAACTCCCTTGTTAGGACAAATATTAACCAATTAAGGAGCAATGAAGGCCTAATGCCATCATAACAAAATGTTATTTTAACATCCTATTCCAGAATGGAAAGATCCAGTCATTTAGACAAGCACTAAAGATGGAAAAGAAAAAAATCAGCGCTAGGTTGCCACACAATTAAATAATAGTAAGGCTGCAAACCTTAAAGCGGAGGCCCCTATAATCCCCTAATGGTAAGAAGTGATACAAAACAAAACAAAGAAAGGTTGCGCCTAAAATATACAGTAAAACATATGAGTGTTATAATAAATAATATAAAATAGTACAATGTAATATCAAATATAGAATGAAATATAAATAAATGATAGGCAATAGTCCAAAACACTTATCATAAGTCCATAAAGGTAGATGCCATGTATAAAAACAGGGATCCTGAGGCGTAAAATGGAGTGTGTCTTCACAATGGTGTACTTGAAATCCAGTGAAGTGATATGTGGAGAAAAAGACAAAAGGAACTCCCATGGCACAGTATATAGATGAATAAAATGGTATATAAAATAGAATAAAAGTAGTCTTACTCACATTTTTCAGAGCTAAAACCTAGCTCTGATATAGCGAACGTGAAGTGGAATAATCCCCACTCAAGGATATGCAGAGTAATATTGCTTGGCAAGTATCTGGCTCAGATTCGGCGTCCAAGTTAGTATTATTCGACCCAGGAAAAAAAAATATAGAGTATATAGTGATCTCTGTATGATAGTTAAAAGTATAAAAAGAGAATAAATATACTACTCACAGTATACAGAGCAGACTTGTACTGCTCAATGTAGGCGCTTGGGTGTCATCATCCCCACCTAAGGATTCTTTAGGCTTCTCGTCAGGTGGACAATATATGTATAGTCAGGGTTAAAAAGGAAAGAAAATGGCTATAAAGTGTTTTATGCCAAAATAATTTCTTTATTTGTGAAGTAATAAAATTAATATCTAAACGCGTTTCGCCTCAAGGGCTTCTTCAAGTAGATAATAGTAAAAAGGCTTTTCGCCTCAAAGGCTTCTTCAAGTAGATAATAGTAAAAAGGCTTTTTACTATTATCTACTTGAAGAAGCCCTTGAGGCGAAACGCGTTTAGATATTAATTTTATTACTTCACAAATAAAGAAATTATTTTGGCATAAAACACTTTATAGCCATTTTCTTTCCTTTTTCACCCTGACTATACATATATTGTCCACCTGACGAGAAGCCTAAAGAATCCTTAGGTGGGGATGATTCCACCCAAGCGTCTACATTGAGCAGTACAACCATTCTTACCATTCGATGTTTTCTTTCTTCTAAAATCTTATTTTTTCAGCCCCAAAAAAGGCCAAATAAAAAACCATAATAACCGACGCAATAAAAAAATAAAATAAAAAAAACGAGCGCAAAAAATAATAATCCATCTTCACCCATGGAGGGCTCCACGCAGACTGAGCTCTGCAGGTCGGGGGAAGGCTTATAAAGCCTTGCCACGCCCTGCAATTAGGCTAAGACCACTCTGATTGGCTGGTTTAAGCCAATCAGAGTGCTCTTTGTCATTTTACACAGCGTGGGATAATTCCAAAGAACTTTCCCACATTGTGTAAAATGACACAGAGCACTGGGATTGGATGGCTTGAAATCCATCCAATCACAGTGCTCGTGTCATTTTACACAGCATGGGAAAGTTCTTTGGAATTTTCCCACGCTGTGTAAAATGACACAGAGCACTGGGATTGGATGGATTTCAAGCCCACCAATCAGAGTGCTCTTTGTCATTTTACACAGCGTGGGAAAATGCCAAAGAACTTTCCCACGCTGTGTAAAATGACAAAGAGCACTGTGATTGGATGGATTTCAAGCCATCCAATCACAGTGCTCTGTGTCATTTTACATGCTATGTTCGCCAGGAACTATTCGCCAGCGAATAGTTTGGGACATCACTAATGTCAAATTGCTAATCAGTGTTAAAAGACATATTTTTGGAGATGTTTATGCGAGTGCTAAAGAGAAAAGCATTATTCTTAATTTGAAATTTCAAAACATCCTCAATCGTTGTATTGCAAGATATAAATTGATATAAAATGTACATATCATGGTTTATTGATTTTTCTGAGTACAACCATTTTTTTAGAATCACAATAGACAATATAAGAGAGCTACAGAACCAATATTTATCCTGAAAACATTTTTGGGTTCGGTCCAGTACTCAAAAAAAGAATCAGCGTGGAATCTTTACCCTGACATTTGCGCTGAGCAACTTCTGCAGACTTTGTTTTTTTTATACATTTTCTTTTAACTGCTTCTTTACTAGATTGTTAGGAGGTACATTTTTATATAGTGTAGGAGGGCTATGAAGCTTTTATTCAAAGTTAAGTTGGTATTAGAATAAATCAAATATAATCAATGTCAAGTACAAAAATTTGAATTCAGTATTACCATGTGGAGCTTATCTATCTACTTTATGATTCCAACAAATATGATATTCATTTTATTTACATTTTAGTAAACCTTAATCTAAATATTGACTTTTTAGTTTCAAAGGTAATTGGTATCATGATGAAGCATATTATACATATCATTTGGGTGTTCATCACCACAATAATTTTTTATATATAAGATATGGACATGTATTTTATTCATTAAACTCAACGTTAACTGAATATATTGTTTTAATTAGCTACACTATAGTTCAGGGATAGGCAGCTTTCAGATATTGTGGACTACAGCTCCTTTAATGCTCTTACAGACATAATGCTGGCAACGCATCAGGGCAGATGTAGACCACAACATCCGAAGTGTCCAACTTAGACTGATGCAAATATTTGGGATTGATCTAAATGGAGAAAAGAGGGGGGAGCTTAGCCCTCCATTATGGTGTGTTTGAGCACACCTAGCACACCCCTTGTGCATACTTATGTTTAGTGTACCAGGATGATGTGTATACACTGAAACAAGTGAGATGAAAAATTTAGACAAAAATAAAACAGATGGAAAATCTAAAACAGTTCACTTTTTTTAGCACATCTATGCATGTATTTTGAAAAATTATTTGTCAACTCACAAATACTCACTGTTTAGTGAATAGAACCCCTTGATGTTGCTGAACAGATTCAGTTGTGCGTCAAGTTCAGCTTCTTCTTCTCATACCCTTATTCAGCATCTTTTCTAATGAAAACAGCCAGTTCAGTGAAATCTTACAAGCAATGGATTAACACGGCCCCTGTGGTTTAGCAGTGTGAGGTTTAATGTTGCATGATTCTAAGTATACAGTATACCGTTATTCTGCATGCTGCAGTCTGCAGTGTATTTCTTGTCATTAAATATCAGAAATTCGACATATGTACAAAGTACCAGAATGAAAGCGTACAGCATATAAACAATGCAAATAAATAAAACATTTAAAACTACAATTAAGAAATGTCATTTTATGAATGCGGTCTGATCAAACCTATGTATGTGGCATATATTAGTCATAGTCAAACATCTGTGGTATGCATATGTATGTTTCTTTGTAAAAATGTATGTGTGTGTATATATACATGTACTCTGTGTACACACACATTTATAATGAGAGCATATAGTCAGGTTTATAGCTGATGCAATATAACGTACCATGATGGGATCTTTGCTTCCTGTGTTGTATGCTGGGATGCTCTTGGGGGCGAGTGTGCTTTGTCAGTATCCTGGCTAGATTTTGTTACAGGCACTGACTATATAGTGGGTGGGGTTTATATTATGCAGCTAAATGCAGCACTTGCTAGTATTTAACTTTTATCTTAAATAAAAAAAAAAAAGTTTATTTTCTGTTAGTTTTAAATTTGTTAAGCAGCAGAGATTCATATTTATTTTTCTGTTATTACTATAATCATTTCTGTTCTGCAATCTCTTCTTTTTCAGAGGTTCTTGAAATACGGCCCCAAATCTGTTCTTGAAGGTGATGCAGTACCGGTTTTTGGAATTTCACAAATGCACAAGGGATGTGTATTTAGATCTGTGATTTAAAGGGACACTTTGGACCCCAAAATAGCAGTCAGATGTCTCCTTGGATCAAGCAGCTATTATCCCACTAATTAGAAAGTATATCCCTGTATGTCATGTTTTTGCAAGTATTTATCCAATTGCAGTTTAAACATCTGTATGGACTCTGATAAAACCACCTCTTCAGGCAGAGAATTACACATCATTATATATCCTATGTATATCCCTGTTTATGAATAGATTTCCAGATAATGGTTTCTACTGGCCCGAATATATTTGTATAATGTTATCATATCCCCTCTTAGGCGCCGTTTTTCCAAACTAAAGAGACTTACATTTTTAAAAAAACAAAGAAAAAGTTACCTGCACTCTGTCCTAAATCCCTATGTATATTTAAACAAATGAAGGTCATTTAGTTACTCCAATGGCCATTGGAGGGATGCCCGCCTGCCAATGTCAAGGCAGACCCCCCCTAGGCGGGTCCTACACTGACATTTCACCTTGTTTCCTTGAGATTCTGGAAAGATATCTCTAATGAGACAAAGAGGGGTATTTTTTATATACACCCTTTATACTTATTAACCCTTAATAGGGAACACATGGGATGGGCGGCAGCATTGTAACAAAGCTGTGTGATACAAAAAGTGAATACAAATACAAAAAGATAAGTCCTGTGCTCACTCCCATCACTCCTGGGTGGCAGCAACAACCACAGTACACATCAGCCCCAATAAATGCAGTAAAAAACTAAGAAAACATTACCTGCGCTCTCTCCTAAATCCCTATGTGTATTTAAACAAATTGAGGTCATTTAGTTACTCCAATGGCCTTAAATTTGTTAACCTTTATTCGTAACTAAAATGCTCCATTCCTTTTTTGCTTTTTCGAGCTCGTCTCTGCACTTATTCTAGTGCCATGATATACTTCTTTAGAACAGGTGCCCAAAATTGCACAGCATATTCAAGTGTGGTCTTACCAGCGATTTATAAAGATGCAAAATTATATTTTCATCCTGAGAATTTATGCCCCTATATATATACATAACAAAACCTTACTGGCCTTAGCAACTGCAGATTGGCATTGTGAGGAACCATACCAAAGCCTTGGCAAAATCCAAGAAGATCACATCCACTGCAACACCCTGATCTGTACTTCTACTTACTTCTTCGTAGAATGCAATTAGGTTAGCTTGACATGACCTATGTTTCATAAAACCATGCTAATTATTGCTAATAACAAAGTTCTTCCCAATGAATCCTTGAATATTATCCCCTAATAGCCCTTCAAAAATTTTCCAAGTCACAGAAGCTCACAGGTCTATAATTTCCAGGGAATATATACAACCAACAGTACTGTTGGTTGTATATATGCTATGTAAAGGTCGGTTTTGGGTAAAGACCTGGGGAGGCTGTTTTGCATTTTTGAAGCTAAATATTGTTTATAATTCACTAATATTCACAGTGGTGATATTTTGTTTTTTCACTATAATTTGCAGGCAAGGATTTTGAACCCTTTTAAAATATAGGAACAACATCTTCCTTCATCCAATCCTCTAGTACAATACCTGAAACAAAAGAATCTTGAAAAATTAAATACAGAGGTTCACTTATTTCCCCACTTAGCTCCTTAAGTACTCGTGGGTGAATACCGTCAGGCCCTGGATTTTTTTTTTTACATTAATTTTCTTTAACTGCTGTAGCACCTTGTCTTGAGTCATCCACTCACAAGTTATCTGCAAGTTTTTTGAAGCAATCATTTGCATATCTCTTGCCATAGGATCCTCATTAATATATACTGAAGAAAAATAATTATTTAAAATTTCTTCCTTTTCCTGGTCTTCATTAGCTAACAGACCCATCTCTGTTTCCAGTGTACCTACACTTTCATTTTTTGTTCTTTTAGAATTGATGTACTTGAAAGAAATTTGAGGGTTGGTTTTGCATTCTTTGGCTATCAATTTCTCATATATATATTCACAGCTGATCTGGACAATATGACAAGACAAAGAAGAAGAAGTTCAGCAGAATTACCTGCCACATTTTTGTCTGAAAGTGAAGCAATCAGGAGTCTCTGAATGAAAAATAAGAGAGTTCTTTGATATCACCATATAGACTAAGCATGACAAATAAGAGTCAGGGAGCACTGGCTCCTAAAATATATTACTGCTGGCTCCTGTCTTTTTTAACATTCTATATATATTGGGGCTAGAAGGGACAATGCCTATCTATTATATAGATTGATTAGATATACTGAATAAATATATACATTAATTGCATTCTATGGGTAACATATTTAACCTTTCAAAATTGTAAATCTGCTTAATTGCATTATCTGCCAATAGCATGTATGCAAGCTCCAATACTGTATATGTACAACTGGCATTATGCAAATAAAGTTTATTTTGCAACCCAACAAAGGACATATAGTAACATCATACAATTCAGACAAGTTTCTCCTCTTTCTATGCAGTGGAATGCTGGGAACTAATCAGTTCACCTGAGTATATCACAGATTCTGATCAACCGACGCCTACTCACATCACATGTTCACTACAATCCTTTTTGCTTTTTAATCTGTTACTGTTGCTGAGGTATGATTTTTGGAATTCAGTTCCAAGAAGGCCATCTCAACAACAACAAAAAATCTTTACGTGGTAATCACAGCTAGGGTTACTGTAATATAGTTACATAAAATTATATTATTCTCTATTAACAGGATTTATTTAAAGAGAATTTTAATTACAGTGCTGCTTTTAACAAACACAAAAAAACGCACACACAAACAAACTCAGTCAACACCACAAACAATCACACTCAGACAACTCCAGACACAATCACACTTAGCCAACATCACACTCAATCACACTTAGCCAACCTCACACACAACCACACTCAGTCAACTCTATGCACACTAACACAATCACACAAAATCACATTAAGCCAGGCCCACACTCACTATCATATAGCCAACCACCACAATCACATTCAGCCACCACACACATCTAAATAATGGGTATTCTAAAAGGGGGTGCAGAAGGGGTCTTCTTTATTCTTGCACCAGGGTGCAGTGGTTATGTCTATGTGCTCTTTAGAATATATATTTTAGAGCTGCTCCCTGTGTTCATGGGGGGAGTCATAATACCCAACAACTGGTAATTTTGGTACGTGTAACATTGTATTCAAAGTATAAGTGGCATTTACAATTAGCTACACATTTAAAAAATATATATATTTGATCATTATACATTTATATGTTTATGTACTAGTTCTTACTGTTAATAACTTGCCAGCTATGATGAAATCCTTAGTTGCCACTAGAATACCCATGACCTATATTAAAATCTGTTGTTTTGTTTAAATTCTATTTGTGTTTTCATTGTCATTTACCATATTGGGGAAAGAAGTGTCAAATTTCAGTATTTCTTGCTGACATTGTGATGAATGCTTTGTACATTACTGATAATATCCCAAAATGACACTGGTATATGATCTGCTTGTAAGACATTGTTTATTGACAGCAGTTAACATTATTTTCACCAGGGGCCAACCCTAATATATTTTCTTAGAGGTAAACTATAGGGCCCTCTGACACCCCCTCCCTTGCAAACACCTCACCCTCCGCAGCTCATAAAGGGATAAAAACACTTTTATCACTTACTTACCTGATTCCAGAGCCAATGTCCCTCGGCGCCTGGTCAGGCTCCACTTCCGCTCTCCTCCACGACGTCAGCTATTGGAAGAGGTGACCTAAGCACATTTGCGGCAAGCACTGCGATCGTATTAGGACTTCCCCATAGAATAGCATTGAATTGATGCTTTCCTATGGGGTTTTAGCTGATGCTGGATGTCCTCATGCAAAGTGTGAGGATGTCCAGCGTCATTTAGTCGGCCAATTGTCTACTAAGGACCCGGAAGCACCACCTGTAGTGTTAGACATCCACTACAGGTGGAGTTAACCCTGCAAGGTAATTATTGCAGTTTCTCAATAACTTCAATAATTGCAATTGCAGGGTTAAGGAGACAGGGACACTCCACCCAGACCACTTCAATGGCATAAAGTGGTCTGAGTGCCTATAGTGTCCCTTTAAATATAAATTTGCACAATGCAAAGAAAACAGTTCTTATTTTATTTGTTATTGCCTAAACAATGAATTGTTCCAAATTTAAAGTTGAACTGCCGTTCCTCTGGATTTTTAACTTCATGTTTACTTATCCCTATATTAACAAACATGTATTTGTGAGCTGTGGAAAGTAAAATGAAATGCAGAAATCCACACTAGTTGCCTCCATCTTAGCTCCCTGTCAATCATCATAATAAGCTATGTGCTTAGCACTTGGCAGTCAACATAAAAAAACAACACACAGAGACGAGATATATTAAACAATGTTTCTATTTCACCTCTTCATTTGCATTATTTGCCCTGAATAACTTGCTAAAAAAAAAAAAAAATGTTTCCATTTAAATACATTTTTATCTACTTCTTAAGTATAAGGGAGGAGGTACAGAAAAAATGGGGTGGGGGAAGGGAAAAATTACAGAGTAATTGCAAATATGTATATTTATTGGAATTTTCTTTTTGAATATACATCAGGACATTGACAGCTGGATAACAGTGTTAGCTGTTTGTAAGATAGAGCAGGTGAAATACAGCCAAAACATGTTATGGTACAGTAGTGTTATGGCATCTTGTCTAGGAGGTATTCTGTGCTCCTGTGGAGATCTCAATATGATTACCTTAGTTTGCAACATTAGACAGTTGAGATCCGCCTGTCTCTATTGCTGAAGCTTGTATATATTTAGTATATCATCTTTGGGAGGAGATAAGTTAATGCAAACCATCATGTTAGTAGTAGGTGTTTGTGTTAGTAGCTTGTGTTTGTTAGGACATGAACAGGTATAATACATGAGTGTTGGTTACAGCACTCAGGGTATCTCCTCAGTTATGCGCCTCTAGAATCCTTGTTCCTCTTTTGCATATTTGCATAAGGCATATCTCAAAGTTATTACAGGGTAAAACTATTAAATTTACATTTACAAACATATATACATATTATTTACAGTAAGTGAGGATTGGCCAATCTCAATGTGTACCAGAGCACCCATGCTTATATAAATATTGCAGAGGAGGGGAAGAGAGATGTGTAGGCTCTCTCATAAATGCACTGTTTGTGGAAGGCTTTAATCACATGTAATAATCTTGGAGGTGTTGGGGATTTCCTTTTTACTCGCTCTAATTGGCTGTTAATTTGGCAGTTAATTTGTACAATTACTTTTAGTTTGTGACAATCAATTCTGGCAAGACAAGCAGAAGGTAGGTGCTAGATAAGAAGTTCAGGTTGCAGTTGGTGGTGCCATTGATTAGGGAGTGTACCGCTTTCCAGTATTGCTGCAGGAGGCCACATTGCCACCATATGTGGAACATTGTGCCCTTAGGGCTTTTGCATCTGCAGCAGACAGCAGGACTAGTTAGGAAGATCTCATGCAGCCTGGTTGTTACAATGTGCCATCTGTAGAGTATTGTACAATGTTGTTCTAATTGTGGGGAGGATTTAATCAGCCTAATAAGGCAGAAATCACTGATTCCCATTGTTATATTGGGGAGATTGAGGTATAATAATCAAGTGTATGCATAATAATCAAATGTATGCATTTCGATATGAACATAAGTTGGTTGAGGTGTGCTGAAATGGACACGAGGTTAGACCTGCAGTAAAAGAGGGCCCACCTTAGGAAATTAATATAATAAAAATAATAATGATTATATAATAATAATGGGTGAGGTGGGAGGGGAACTTCCAAAATCGGCGCCAACAGGTAAGTAGGGGTTACCAGGGTTTCAAATAAGCCACAAAACCCCTCCCACAATTTCAGGTTTATGACTTCCTCTTGTGTCCGGGACACTATAAGCCGTATAATAATCAAATGTATGCACTTTTATATGAACATAAGTTGGTTGAGGTGTGCTGAAAACCAACGAGAGTTTAGACCGGCAATAAAAGAGGGCAAAAAATATGAAAACAAGTTTATTTATTTTTCACAATTAACAATCATTTTGTCATATTATTTCTTTCTCTGGGTTCGGAATGTACCTATTGTATGCAGAGGATTTCCAACACAATTATGTGTGTTAGAACATGATTACTAGAGGCTGCTGTTGTTGCTCCGATACGGAATGAGTGGCCCGAGAAGGAGGCTGGATTAAGGCATAGACGAAGTATTAATGTACAAATATATAGCATGAATTGTTTGGTGGTAAGCGGTTTACCTTGTAAATATAGTAAGGGGTAATTAGGGTCCTAGCTAACCTGGTTTTTGATTAATGAATCTAAAATATGAACTGGGCGCCATTTAGAAAAAGTAGGATAATATGGGATTTCTACTGGAGGACCGGATTGGCATGTTTTAGTATGATAGAATGTATGATGAGTATGATAGAATGTAATGATCGTTGATTTTCTTTAAATTCTTTTGCTTAAGGCATGCTTGAAGGTTGGATGCTTTTTCAACAGTAAATTCTTTTGGCCTCAAAAAACCGTAGAAAGCTAAGTAAGCTAAGTAAATATTCTGCACTTGCGCGAAAACTGGTGGGCGGTAAGGAAATTTTTCCATCAAGAAAGATGCATTAGTGGGCGGTTAGAATTAGAAGCATATTTCTGTTGTTTTTTCAGAATGTCTTCCATGGTTACGTGCAGGGCTGTCATCAGAATTTTACGACCCCTTACAGAGCTCAAGACCTGGGCTCCCGGTGCCTGCACTTGCAAGGATGCAGTGTGTGTGTAGAGTGAATGCAGCATGTGTAGAATAGTGTAGTAGGATGCAGGGCCGGACTGGGGATACAAAACAGCCCTGGAAAAAAAAATCTATGCCAGCCCCATAGGTCATTGCGCCATATATTGTCGCATGTAATATGTAGGGCTATGTCTTGCCACCCCAGATGATTGAGTTATATATATATATATATATATATATATATATATATATATATATATATATATATATATATTGCTTTTTCTAATATAAAATATTGGTCCTTTTTGAGTAAAACATTTAATTACACAGTAAGCATACTCACATGCAGACACAGACAATCTCACTGACACACACAAGCTCATTGATACACAGCCTCATAGACAAACAATTTCACTAATATACATAAGCTCATTGACATAAAAACACAAGCTCACTCACTAGCAGGCACACACACACATTCAAGCAAGCTCACTCACTAGCAGGCGCACACACACACACAGCTTAATGTAGTGGTTTTGGTGTCTATAGCCTGTCCCTGCAGGCTTTTGAATGTAAATACTGACTTTTCAGAGAAAAGGCAGTGTTTACATTGCTTCCTAGTGACACCTCTAGTGACAGACACTCAGACGGTCACTAGAGGCGCTTCCTGTGTCACTGCAGATTGGCTGAGATCATCAAGCTTGATGATCTCAGTCATAGAGGCAGAGACCAGCACGACGTTGGAAAAAAATAAAGGTGAGTAAAACACTATTTTTAAAAACACACACAGACACCATGACTGACACACACACACACCACGACACATACACACACACCACGACAGACACACACACACCATGACAGACACACACACACCATGACAGACACACCATGACACAGACCATGACACAGACACACACACACACACACCATGACAGACACACACACACACCGTGACACAGACAGACACACACACCATGATACAGACACATCGTGACACAGACACACACACGACACAGACACACACCATGACCCAGGCAGACACACACACACACACCATGACCCAGACAGACACACACAGCATGACATAGACAGACACACATACACCATGACACAGACAGACACACAGCATGACACAGACAGACACACACAGCATGACACACACACCATGACAGACAGACACACACAGCATGACACACACAGCATGACACAGACACACACACCATGACACAGACACACACACCATGACACAGACACCATGACCCAGACAGACACACACAGCATGACACAGACACCATGACCCAGACAGACACACACAGCATGACACACACACCATGACACAGACACACACAGCATGACACAGACAGACACACACAGCATGACACACACCATGACACAGACACACACACCATGACACACACACCATGACACAGACACACACACCATGACAGACAGACACACACGGCATGCCACAGACAGACACACACAGCATGACACACACACAATGACACAGACAGACACACACAGCATGACACACACACAGCATGACACACACACAGCATGACACACACACAGCATGACACAGACAGACACAAACAGCATGACACACACACCATGACACAGACACACACACACAGCATGACACACACACAGCATGACACAGACAGACACACACAGCATGACACACACATAGCATGACACACACACAGCATGACACAGACACACACAGCATGGCACACACACACACACCATGACACAGACACACACACACACACAGCATGACACACACACACCATGACACACACACAGCATGACACACACACCCTCCCACTGACATACATACTTTTTGGTACCTGTGGGTGGGCAGACTGATAGCTGTGCTGGCGGCCGCATGGAGAGCTTGGATGTCGGCCGCAGGGGAAGCTCTTCTGGCGGCCGCTGGGGGAGCAGGCTGTTCTGTCTCTGCTCCCCTTCCCTCGCGTGCAGCTTAATGAGACCGGGGACGGAATATGACGTCATATTCCGGCCCCGGTCTCTTTCTAGCGCGCGAGGAAGGGGGAGCAGAGACAGAACAGCCTGCTCCCCCAGCGGCTGACAGAAGAGCTTCCCCTGCGGCTGCCAGAAGAGCTTCCCCTGCAGCCGCCATCCAAGCTCTCCATGCGGCCGCAGGACACCCACATGTCTCCCCGGCCCCAGGTGCCGACGGCCCACCGGGAAATTTACCGGTGGGCCAGTCCGGCCCTGGTAGGATGCAGAGAGTGAGTAGTGGGTGCAGTGTGTTTGTGTAGTGTAATCAGTTTGTGTGTGTCTGTGTTTGTGTGTATGTGAATAAATATGTAGTTTTTTTTAATTTAAAAAAATTAATTTGAATGTTATTCCTCCCTCCCTGCTTCTTACCTGTGACCACAGAGGGGAAACATTACACTCCCTGGTGGTGTAGTGGCTTTGTGCAGACTGCCAGGAGCTTCTATATTGAAAAGAGGGTGCAGCACACGCTATCTTCAGATTCCGGCAGATCCTCTCTCCAAGACTTGGTGAGAGGTGGTGTCGGAAACTGAAGATAGCATGCACTGGGCCCCCTATTCAATATACAATATGCAACCAGTGGCCACGGGGCCATGTTTCATAGAGGCACATCTGTGGTACAAAATGACTGCTTCCTGGGCTGACAGGCAAGCAGGTGGAGCAGGGAAGGGCTGGCAACAATTTAGTGACCCATAATGCAATTTTACTAACCCACCCATTATCATCAGTGTAACTGAATCCTCCGTTTCCTTGGTTCCATTTCTGGGAGAAGAGCTGAAGAGGCAAATGCAGAGGGGATGATACCTGCCTGGAAGAAGAGAGCTGCAGCATGGTCGGGTGAAAGAGTTCCTAAGAGACCCCAGTCAAGCGTTGTTAATGGGTCTAAAGTGCTCAGAGTACCTTGTAGTAGTGAGTAAGCAGACTTGGCGAAAGTTCTCAGTCAGCATATAGGAGCTCAATCACAATCAGCGATGGACACAAGTGCACAAACAAAATAGATGTGTTGATAGACATACAACTAACTGCTAACTGAATTGAAAGAATTAAAGTGCTATACACTTGGGCATTTACATGTGAAAAGTGGCTAGAGAGAACACAGTGAGCAATTGCCCTGCCCAATTGGCACTTGGACATCACAAATCATTAAGGAAAACTTCCCCAACAAAACAAGCATTTTATGAGTCCTGAATGATTTTTACAGGATTAAACTGTGCATGAACACCTAATTTTAAGATCTGCTAAGGAATGATAATTGTTACTATGTCCTGATATGTAAAACCATAGAATTCAAAGATAGTGTACTTTCCTTTCCCCATGACTTTATATCAGGGCAATCAGCAGTAAATACATAAACTTGGTATATCATGCCAATGAGCAGTGCATGTGTGGGGGATGTAGTGCATGGGTAGTGGATGCAGTGTGTTTGTGTATAGGGGACACAGTGTGAATGGGATGTTGTGTGCTTTTGTTTGTAATGCAGTCTGTGTGGGTAGAGGATGTAGTGTGTAAGGGATGTTTTGTGTTTACTGGTGATGCAGTGTGTCTGTGTTGGGGATGTTGCATTAGACAGGGGATGCAAAATGTGTAGATAATGTTTTGTGTGTGTGCTGGTGATACAGTGGGTGTCTAGAGGATACAGTGAGAGTGTGCCTCCATCTCCTGGTACCCCTGACAGGCATTGTTTTTGGTATTTTGTGACTGTTGTGTTGCAGACAGGCTGGTAATAAAGTAATCAAAAAAAACAAACAAATGGGGTTTCAACTGTTAAAATAAAGTTTTGTATTTCTGTCTGTTATTCCTTTAAATTATAGCTAGTTTGGTGTGTGTAAATCACTCCTGGCTTATAAAATGAGTAGCAGTTTGGGTAGTAGTTAGTTGTGGATAATAATGGGCATCATATGTGCTGTTTTTGGATTTATTGATGCTAGTTCTGTATTTCTATAGTGTGAGTGTTTGTTCGGAGCAAATTTCATCACTATGTGTATGCGGGACTTTGCGTGTGTATAGGAAGTACTGTGTGTGTGTATAGGGGAGGTAGTGTATTTTTGCTGGGAATGCAGTGTATGTTGAAGGAATATATTTGTGTGCTGATGATGCGGTGTGTTGGGAATGTAGAATGAATTAGGGGATCTAGTGTGTGTTTAGGGAATGTATAGTGTGTGTGTGCTGGTGATGCAGTGTGTCTAGGGGATGCATTGTCTGTGTGAATGCTTTTGAAAGTAGTTTGAGTGTCTGTTCATGTAGTGTGTATGTGTGTGCTTTAGATGCAATGTATGTCTGTGTGTGTTCTGGGGATGAAGTGTGTATAGGTGTTAGTGCTGTGGATGAAGTGTCTGTCTCTGTGTAAGCTGGTGATGAAGCATGTGTCTGTTTGTGTGCCCTGGATGAAGTGTGTGTCTGTGTGCTGGGGATTGGCTTAATATGTGCAGCACACTATGTGTGCACTGCAGCCAATCACTTGTTGTATTTGGGGTGCGGTTGTGTGGCTTTTGGCTGGAGTGGAGTCCGGACTGACTCCTAGCAGCTATACCACTGCTGCTATGTGTTGCTCTGTGGGTGGCCCATGCTGATATGTGGGTGGCCTATGCTGTTCTGTTGGTGGCCAACTGCAGTACATAGATAGCCAGACACAGAGGGAATTCTGCCACTCTGACCTGGAAGGCAGTTGAGCCAGCCCACAACACTGCCATAATTTACTGTAAGTAAATATACAAAAAAACAAACAAAGAGGGTTTCAACTGTTAAAATAAACATTACGTTAAGTAAACCAACCACTGAAGTCCTGGCACACACAGCAAGTAATTTCAGAGCTCTGGAACTTCAGTGAAAAAAATGTCTTTAACCCTGAGTCCCTGGCCAACCCCAGGTCAGCCTCCCCCTCTCGAAGCCCCTGATTTTTTTACATTTTGGGCGGCCGACCTAGCCCTCCCCGACAAAGTGGGCTAATTGGGGAAGACAAGGACTTTCCCCAGGGGAAACAAAATGCTGCCCCTGTTAAAGTGCCACCTGGGACCATGGCCCCATCTCTCGGCTCTGGTTACAATATATGATTTTACATTGCATTTTACACCCAATTCTTGTCAGGTCCTACTCTAACAACCTAATTACTGCTCATATAAGATTAACCCACTTACTTGGAAAATGCTTCCTCCTGGGTCTCTCTGCAGGCAGTGGCGTACATACCAGGGTCGCAGGGGTCGCGACTGCGACCGGGCCCGGCCCACCAGGGGGCCCGGCCGCCCCTGCGACCCGGTATGTACGCTCTCCGCCAGCCTCTTCTCCTGGGGGGCCCAGGAGCCGGCCACCTCCGGGCCCCCCGAGGCTGGCCCTGCTTACACCCGGCGGCCGGCTGGTGCGCGAGGGAGCACTCTCCCCTGAGTGCTTCCTCTTCAGCTCCCTCGCGCACCGCACTGATACCGGAGCCGGAAGATGACGTCATCTTCCGGCGCCGGTATCAGTACGCGGCGCGCGAGGGAGCTGAAGAGGAAGCACTCAGGGGAGAGTGCTCCCTCGCGCGCCCGCAGGACCAGCCAGCCCGCCGGGTGACCGGCCCCCCCAGGAGCCCAGCAGCACCACTGGACCCCAGGGAATCCCCTCAGCACTCCAAAGGTAAGGAGGCTGGGGGGATTAAATAAAAAAAACATGTGTAAGTGTAAGTGTGTGTGAGTGTTAGTGTGTGTGTGAGTGTTAGTGTGTGTGTGAGTGTAAGTGTGTGTGAGTGTTAGTGTGTGTGTGAGTGTTAGTGTGTGTGTGAGTGTAAGTGTGTGTGAGTGTTAGTGTGTGTGTGAGTGTTAGTGTGTGTGTGTGTTAGTGTGTGTGTGAGTGTTAGTGTGTGTGTGTGTGTTAGTGTGTGAGTGTGTGTTAGTGTTAGTGTGTGTTAGTGTTAGTGTGTGTGAGTGTTAGTGTGTGTGTGAGTGTTAGTGTGTGTGTGAGTGTTAGTGTGTGTGTGAGTGTTAGTGTGTGTGTGTGAGTGTAAGTGTGTGTGAGTGTTAGTGTGTGTGTGAGTGTTAGTGTGTGTGTGTGTTAGTGTGTGTGTGAGTGTTAGTGTGTGTGTGTGTTAGTGTGTGAGTGTGTGTTAGTGTTAGTGTGTGTTAGTGTTAGTGTGTGTGAGTGTTAGTGTGTGTGAGTGTTAGTGTGTGTGTGAGTGAGTGTTAGTGTGTGTGTGTGTGAGTGAGTGTTAGTGTGTGTGTGTGTGAGTGAGTGAGTGTTAGTGTGTGTGTGTTAGTGCGTGTGTGTGTGTTAGTGTGTGTGTGAGCATTAGTGTGTGTGTGTGTTAGTGTGAGTGTTTGTGTTAGAGTGTGTGCTAGTGTCAGTGAGTGTGTTACTGTGTGTGTCTGTTACTGAGTGTGTTTGTGTGTGTGTGTGTGTGTGTGTTAGTGAGTCTGTTTGATGTCTGTTAGTGAGTGTGTGTTTGTCAGTGAGTGTATGTTTTGTAAGTGAGTGTGTATGTATGTCTGCCGCTGAGTGTGTCTTTGTCAGTAAATGTGTGTGTCTGTTAGCTAGTGTGTATACATTTGTTCGTGAGAGTGTGTGTGTGTGTGTGTCTTCAGCACTTACCTTTCTCCAGCGCCGGACTCCCATGGCGCTGGGGATCCCTCTGCCTCTCAGCTCCGAATGCGCATGCACGGCAAGAGCCGCGCACGCATTCAAACCGCCCATAGGAAAGCATTACTCAATGCTTTCCTATGGACGTTCAGTGTCTTAAAATGGCGGAAGCGCCTCTAGCGGCTGTCAGTGAGACTGAGGCTGGATTAACCCTCAGTGAAACATAACAGTTTCTCTGAAACTGCTATGCTTTCAGCTGCAGGGTTAAAACTAGAGGGACCACTTAATTGAGCTGATGTGATCTGGGTGTCTGTAGTGGTCCTTTAAGTGTGTGTGCATCTGCATGCAGTGGCGTACATACCGCGGTCGCAACCCCTGCGACCAGGTGCCCGCCGCCATGTGTTGCTGCCCCGGCCCGCGCAGAGTAAGCGCGAGGGGGGGGGGGCCCACGGATCAATTTTCGCACCGGGGCCCCATGGGTCAGGTGTACGCCACTGTCTGCAGGGCTAGGTTAAATAGGAGGAAGAATTTTCCAAGTAAGTGAATTAATCTTACGAGCAGGTATTTGTTTGCTAGAATAGGGCCAGCCGAGAAAGGGGTACATTAGAGGCATATGCAATGCATGATTATATACAGTAACTAAACCCTCTTTATTTTTGCCTAAAAGCTATTATTCTGTGACCTTTGAAATTGCTGTTTAGTGAATGAGTGGCTGTTGTGTTTTGTATGAATTGGCCCCAGCAGCACCCTATAATATTTGCTTGTTCAGGTGAGTGCAGCCCTCTTGGTTTAAGATATACATTAAACAGTGGGATCCCGTGACTTCCTACTGGATCTTCAACTCAACACATTAAGGATATCTCACTTATTTCCTGTAGTCCTGAAGAAAAACTTTAATATTCATGTATATGCTAAAAAAAATCTTCTTGAGTTTTTGGTGGTTTTAAGGATATTGCACAATACATAGTGAGTCATTAGTGACTTAAAACTAATTTTTGAATACAGTGTCATCTGCAGCACAGATTTGGGGAAATGTCAACTATAGGATGGATTGAATACCTTTACAAACCTCTAAAACAGTTGAATGTACGTTAACGGAAGGGTTAAAAGAGAGAATTGACTTACTACCTTATACGCAGATCTCTGTTTGCATATTAAAGTGCCTTTCTAGTAAACCTAAGGCCCAATCTGTCCTGATGCAGAAGGTGCTCACATGGGATAACAGAGATGTAGGTGTAACTCAGAATGATGTGATTGTTTACTGCATTGATTTTAGTAGTCACATGCACACTATATAGAATATTTTATAAACATGCTTATATAATTTTCCTACTCTTAATAATGTGGACCAAGGTAAGTAGCATTCTAAATATACTTTGTCTCTTAAATAAAATTTAGAAAGGAAATACGTATATATGTATATAGATAGCCATAGATTTAATATCTTAATCGGGCAAGCCTATGTCACCAGTTAAGGCACATTGGGCACCTGAGTTTTGCCATGGCTAGGGCAGCACAAAACCAGGATACACCACTGGTTAAGAGGAATGTGCAGCATAATGTTGTCTCTTCTCATCCCTTTGCAACAATCACCTGGGGCACCAACCCTTCCACCTACATAGACAGGAGGAGCACTACTTATTGAAGAGTTCTCATATAGCTCTTGTATCCTGAGTACTTTACAATTTATGAAAAAAGAACATTGGTAATTATATAGACAGGGGAATATATAAACTAATACAAAAGGAGAAGAGAACCCCTATTCTACTGATCTTACTTTTAAGAATCAGCTGCCTGATTTAAAAGTAAAACACAAATTTCCTCCAGCCCCCAATACCAGCCGTAGAATCTGAGACTTCAACCCCAAAAGCTCACCTCAGAAATACTTATGCTTTTCCCTACACTGTTTTAAACTCCCCAGTGGGAGAAAAAAGTGATAGTTCTATTAGCTCAAAAGCCTTACTGTATTCAACACACTACTATTTTCTAGAACTAGTAAGAACTAAAAGTATTTCAGAACATGGCTAGAGAGGAACACCAGGACATGGCTAGAGAGGAACACCATGGGGAGTCAGGAGAATAGGCACTTAATGGTCAATTATTATTTCGACTAAGGGGTTCAAGACTCCTCCCATTCTTCAGTACCTTAGATAGCAGAAGTAAACAGGGATTCACTCTGGCCACTGCTGTATATCGTTACTCTCCTTTAACCACCCATAGGTGTGAGACATTGAGACTACTTGCATATCTCCCTGGCAAATTGAGTATCCTAGAATAACCATAACTCAAACCCAGACAATTACGTCACACTGCATGATTGATGATAGTGTTACATAGTATTACATATAGGGTTAGAATGTAATTTAAAGCAAGGGCTACATATCGGAGCACATATCAAGTGCACACGCTCTTATGCACTTCTGGGGTCGCGTCCACATGACGTTTCCATGGCTACAAGTTTGGTGCACTCCTCTGATGTCACCAATGACACCAAACTAGCATTCCACCTCCTGTGGATGATGTGATTCAATCAGACTCTAGCTTCCCTTATTTAAGCTTTCTCTGTCTGTTGTGGTTCTTGTTTGCCCAATATAGCTTTATGCTCAAGTTTTGACTTTAACGTGAGACCCATTTTTTCTGATCTCCATACTACTCACTTACTGACTTGTCTAGCCTTTATTCTGGGATCTCCTATCATTCAGACCATTATATTTGTTATTTCTGGCAACTCTAAGGACCAGTAATACTCAATGTTATTTTCTTCAATTTTTTACTGTGTTTCGGGTACTTGGGGTTCTAAATTATCGTGATATCAAGTTAGGATTGGAATAACTCTACTAGTTCTTGGATGGGGGCAGACACACACAAATCAGTTGCAAAAACATCTGTGGGATGTGAAATGTATTAATAATTTTTGTGCAACTAGTTCTAACTTAGTTTTGAGCAATATGGCCACAAACTGACCCTGTTATCAAATCAACTCAAGGACTAAACAAGGACTAAACACAGGAAGAACTTATCACCAGGCTAGTAGTACTAATAAGTTTATAACTAGACCAGCTGCTTGGACCCATACCCAATATAACTTATTTAATTGCTCTAGTGATCATATTGCCAGCAGGATCTATAGGAATTCCCCCTGCATATTTTCTTTAAGACTCTTCATTGCCCTTTGCATACAATGGTTTGAGAGATAGCTCTGTTTTACAAACATTACATGGTGTATGTCACTTGGATAATACACAGTATACAGACCAAAACAAACATAGCAGACTTATGATGTGCAATAACATATACCAAAATGTATATTTTATAAACACAGCATTTATCGGATGTCTAAACATTGTGCAGTGAATGTATCTGCATTGCACAGATTTGGATTTGAGCTACTTTCAACAGTATATAATCAGTCTTACAAAGGTGTGTACATTATTATTTCTATTTCTACGCTGATGACATCTTCCACGATATTGTGCGATGATTAAAAAACATGGCATAAATTCTGATAAATCAAGTTAAATGTTCTGGAATAAGTGATGAGTAAGGTTTTGCTCACATGAATTAGCACTTTACAGGAATTTGATTATATGTACTTGAAAAGGTAAAGTACAATGCATGTAAAAGGAAAGATAGATTTTGATGCGTACTAACAAAATCTACAACGTTAGTTTACAGTAAGAAAATGAAAGAGCTAGAATACAAAGAAGACAGTGGGATAACAAGTTACACAATGTGAGCCAGAATGGATTAATATAGTTAGAGGAATAAATTAAATGATATATTTACCAAATAATTGGGTTGTTATGGTTTTCTTATAAGACTGGAGTCCAAGGGATATTTTAAGAGGAGGAACATACTGTAATAATGGTGCCTCTCCTCCCCCAAATGCATCTCACCTGTGTTTTTGTTAACCACTCTTTTTAATTTCTTACCTAGTTAATCTATTTTATCCCCCTTTTGTGTCTTAATCCCCCTTTTAGTGTACCGTATGCCCTTTTGTGTGTCTTTAATCCCTTTCAGTGTATTTTATACCAACGTTTGTATGTCTTACACCCTCCTTGTGCTTCTTACTCCCTCGCCCCTTTGTGTGTCTTTTACCTTTCCCCCAGCCCCTTTATATGGCTTTTACTTCCCCCAGCATATTTGTGTCTCTTACTCCACCCAGCCCCTTTGTTTATCTTTCGATCCCAGAGCCCTTTTGAGTGTCTCTTACTTTCACCCAATCCTTATGTCTCTTATTTGCCTCCAGGCCTCTGAGGTGCTCCCAGCTCATTCATGTGTTTCTTACTTCCCTCCAGACCCTTTGTATGCCTATTACTCCCCCAGCTCCTTTGTGTCTCTCTTACTTCACCAAGCCCCTTTGTGTGTCTCTTACTTCCCCCTGGTCTTTTATATGTCTATTTCTCCAACTAGTTCCTTTGTGCAACTTTTTCTCCCCCCCCCCGTCCCTTTGTGTGTATCTTACTTCCCCCTGGTCTTTTGTGTGTCTATTTCTCCCCCTAGTTCCTTTGTGCAACGTTTTCTCTCCCCCAGACCCTTTGTGTGTATCTTACCCAGTCTGCATGACTGCTTACCCTCAGTTGTAGTGCTGCTCCCCCAGCCCCTTTGTGTGTCTCTTACTTCCCCATGGTGTTTTGTGTGTCTATTTCTCCCCCTAGTTCCTTTGTGCAACTTATTCTCTCCCCCCAGCCCCTCTGTGTGCATCTTACCCAGTCTGCATGACTGCTTACCCCCAGTTGTAGTGCTGCCCTCCTGGTGTCTCTCAACGAGCAGCTTCCCTGTCAGACCGGGTAGATGACAATAAGATCCTTTACCATAGTCCATCACCTCACCCTCCCCCCCTTCCCCATGGGCAACTGTGCACTAAGGCGGCCCCTGTATTACCTTATGGTAGCACTAGCCCTGGCAGGAGGGGATGTGAGCAGATGCACTTTGTAGAGTAGAGGGACCAAGATGGTTTGTGATGATTGGTAAGAATAGGTAGTTTGGGGTGCAGTTCTTTTTTTTTTTTTTAATTCTTTTTTTTTGCAGTGCAAGATGAGTGTGCAATCAGGTTGAGACATATAAAAAAAGAAAGTATACATAGAATAATATGTCACATATTAGAACTGCGCTCTTTTTTTTGGGGGGGGGGTGGGTTTGAGTGTGAAAACCAAGAGACTTATAAGTGAGCTATGTTTCCCAGGGCTAATACTAATTAAGTTGCACAAGCAAATAACAGATTGGGATATCAGTGTAGATAAGTATACTTGTGCCCGCCTGAGAGGCCCTGCGTCAAGCTAGTAGCAGTCCACCATGAAGCAAATTTAAAGGCACATGCAAAATCAGAGACATGGTAATAAATGGAAAGCAAAATAAACAAAATAAAATACTGAACAGCAGCAGCTAGTCATCTTGCCACGCTGTAGAGTGTGTGCGGGATAGTCCATCTCAGCCAATGCCAATCAGGGGAAATTTGTTCTCCCACTGGAGCCTTAGATGTATTCCACTACTCCACCAGAGGAATTGCTGCAGCAATGTTGTGGTAAGGAGAAGGGTTAAGCCTTGAGGTGATGAAGATCTCAGTTGACTGCGTGTTGGTGCGTGGGGTCCCAGGTGTAGAGCCTGTTGACCCAGGCCTGAGGCATATCTGGGTGCTTCTTTGCCAGGTAGGGGATAAGGCTTCTTCCTCCGCTTGATCCTGACTCTTACAGGAGTCGCTGACACTCTCTTCCCAATGCGGCTGTGTACTGGACGCTTATTTGCACCGCCTGTCGGCACATGGCTTATGTGAACCATGTGTCGGCACATGGTGTGTAGGTAGTTGCACCCGCTCACTCACCATGCTCCAGAACCTTGCAAAGATAAGATCCAACTTGGTGAGGGTATCGACAGTTTCATTGCTGGGGGCTATAGTGCACATGGCGTCCGCCATTACAAGAGTGTTCCGGATTTAGAAAGCTTGATCCATAGCGGCTTGCAGGATGAGCAAGGGGGCCTCTGGGGTGAGGACCAACATCACCCCCACCGGGCCAAGGGGGGGGGGGGGAGGGGCTGCAGTTGGATATAGCGGTAATCCAGTGTCTGGCCGCCTCTCCCATCCGGCAACCAGGCTTCGCTGCATCCTCTGTAGATTGTAAAGGTAGGCCAGATTTTAGACGCTCCACAAGAGTCCTGTTGTGGCAGGGTGTTAGTAAGGCACAAACAGCTGAAAAATAAGGGCCCCAAGGGGCATGAAGCATAAGAAAATCAGTGGTTAAGCTTGGAGCTCTTTCATAACGCGTCCAGCCGCCATGCAGGTCAGGCCCCATCCCCTGGGGTACAGTTTTGGTGAAGCTTAAGGAACATGATAAATTAATATAAGGACTGGCAGATGGGCGAGCTGTCAGAATTGCATTTAGTAAGTATGGTAGTCCTAAAAGAAGAATTTGTTATGTACTACAACTGGGTAAAGAGGGCACATACAAGTCTGATAGAGAGAGAGAGTTATTGTTGTATGCTGTCTAAATGGATAATCACTGTGTTTACGTGTACTGCACGGGGTAGCACAAAGATTAAAGGGCACAGATTAGGCTATTTTGTGTACTGCAAGAGAAATAACAACAGTTACAAATTTAAAGCAGTTATTTTGTAGGGTATGATTTAAAGTAGTGCTATAAACTTGAAGGAAGACTGACAAAATAGTGCAAGGCTTCACAGCAAAATACAGCTTTGGAAAAACAGAGTAGTCATTCAAGAGATGAATTTTAGATGATTTAGGTGAAAATGCGACGACAACTTCAAAACGAGGAAAGACAACTCTGCTCAGTGGTTTAAGCCATATGCCAGTTTATGTGATCTGTGCTACCAGTCATGTTCTGTCATGTTCATGACTGTTTGACTTTCTTCTTTAACTTTCATCTTAGGACATCCCCATCTCCACATTATTCCACCAATACTTCCTCGTTGTTCCAGCGATGTCCATGTACCTTGGAGTCTGGATTCAAGATGTACGTAAATCAGTAGAATAAATATTTATCTGTGAGTCACCAGCCTGTAGGTCACGCTGGAAACAGGAGATATTGTACTCTAAAAGAAAAGAACAGAAAAAAACAGTCACAAAGTATACAAATTCTCAGAAGGAGCTACATGCTTCTAGTTATTTTACATGCATGGTTTTACATTATTTTACATTACATTAATAATGGATTTTAAAGCTAAAAGGTCTTATTGCATTGCTTAATTTATGCAGAAAGTTTACATGAATTATTGCTTTCAATGTCAAATCAATGACAATCCCCAGAGGTGGAATAATAGAAAGAAGAAAGTCAAAAAGGCTGCAAGAAAGTGCATGCAATTATTATGACAGGTCAGAGAAGACGGGATGATGGTTATTATAGCATATCTGTTATGTTCTCGTTTTTATGGTATGGATATAAAGTGCGGACTCAAGGATTAAAAAATATTTTCTCTTTATAGTAACCATATGCTGCATCACCAGTAACACCAACAATATTGGCTGGTGCAAACAATTCATGTATCTTTATGACCCCAAAGCTAAAAGGCCACGCAAACAAATTTTTTTGTGTTGGAGTACTAAACATACCAATACATAATGTTTGATTACATTTAGTTGTATGAAATCCCCAATATGTAAATCTGGGCAAACCTACTTTATTGGTATGTTTAGTGCACAAATTAAAATGTTTGTGTGACACTGACATTGTTACTGTTGTTTTTTTTCATTATGGACTTTGTTTCTTCATTGTTGCAATATACAAATATCACACAAACTGATATAGTCAGGGAGAGTGTGTCAGGTTGCTAAATGTAATGAGGGGGTAACCCCTAATTATAATATACAATAACTAAATGGAAAGATGAATGGAGAGTTAAAGGTGAACAGTATTAAATACCTCTCAAACCTAACCCTTCATAGATTCAAGCAACCCATGAGCGGATAAAACATAACTTTTAATAGACTCAATATAAAATATTAGAGCAAAATATGCAAAAAATCATTGTATAAATAATAACCTAGATAAAGCTATAAGCATCCAAGAAAAAACAATTGCATTAAAAGGCTAGTTAGAAAAGAAAAGGATAAATAATCGGGTTACAGAATCAGGGCCGGTGCAAAAGAAATTCTGCCCCCTCCCCCCCACCATATGCTCTGCCCACCATGTGACATCACAATGCCCCACCCATATTATCTGCCATATGAGCCGACGCCAGTTCTGCACACAGTGTCTTTTCTCTAAAAAGGCAGTGTGTTTACATTAAAAAGCCTGCAGGGACAGGCTATAGACACAGAACCACTACATTAAGCTGCAGTGGTTCTGGTGACTATAGTGTCCCTTTAATGTGAGGTAAATTAGAGATTAGTGCCACTAATAATATACTGGATTGCCTACTTACCACCAGATGGGGACAAGAGGGTGATTATGGGCTCAGGCTGCAGTCTGGCTCCACTGGTCTGGTGTTAAAACAGGCTCTCTGGAGACAGTACTAACAAGTATCAATGAACAGGAGGCAGCTCCATTTTTTGGGGCCCCTTACACAGATAACGGTCTGGGCCCCCAGGGCCTGACCATGAGTATGCCTACAAGGCCCGTCCAGAGGCCTTATGCCTACAGGGCCAAGCCATGAGTTTGCTCACAGAGAGTGGAGTTTATATGTGTAGGGGATGTGTTATGTGTTATTGTAGAAGATGTAATATGTTTGTGTTCTTATGGAATGTAGTGTATAGGGATGCCAGTTAGTGTATGGGATGTAGTGTGTGTGTGTGTGTGTGTAAGGGATGCATTGTGTGAATCTGTGTTTGTATGTATACGGGATACAAGGTGTGTTTCTGTGTAATGCAGTGTGTGTATGCAATGGGTGCATTGAGTGTGTGTAAGAGATGCATTGAGAGAAGCAGTATGTGTGCGTGTGTGTAAGGGATGCATTGTGTGCTTCTGTGTATGTGTGCAAAGGCTGCATTGTGTGTGTGTGTGTTTGTGAGGTATGTATTGTAGGTGTGTAAGGGATGTATTGTGTATAAAGGTGAGTGTGTAAGGGAAGCATGGTGTGTTTCTGTGTGTGTGTAGAATTCACTGTATGTTTTGGTGTGTGAATAGGCATGCATTGTATGTTTCTGTGCATATGTGTGTGTGTGTAGGGATGCATTGTGTATGTGTGTAGTGTGAAAGAGAGGGTTTGTGGTTTCCCCTCCCACCCCTAGGTCCCTCTGTGTGTCTCCCTCCTGAGCCCATCTGTGGGTCCCTTAGTAATCTTCCCTCCCCTCCTGTCCCTAAGTGCTCTCCTCTGCTTCCATGTTCCTTAGTGAGCTCCCCGCCCCCCTGTCCCTTAGTGGTCTCTCCTCTCCCCTGTCCCTTAGTGGTCTATCCTCTCCACCCCACTCCCCCTGGTGGTCTCTCCCCCTCCCTCCCCTGGTGGTCTCTTTCTCTCCCTTCCCCCACCCCTGGTGGACTCTCCCTCCTCCCTTGGTGGTCTCTCTCTCTCTCTGACCCCCTCCCTGGTGGTGTCTCCCCCTCTCCCTCCAATGGTGGTCTCTTTCTGGTGCTCTCTCTCTCTCCCTCCCCTCCTGGTCTCTCTCCCACTCCCCCCCCCCCCCCCACCCCTCACTGAGAGAACACTTCCTTTCAGTCCTGCCAGGTATCAGAAACAGAACTCCTGTACCGCGGTCCGCGCCGCCTGGCTGTGCACTCCTCTCCTAACGGTCACTCAAATTTGGCACTGGCGGTGCGCCTTAGGCTTATAGGATGCACCGGCCCTGTACAGATTAAGGCATCTGTTCCAACAGAAACAGATGCACATAGTTGTCTGTTAAAGGGACACTGTAGGCACATTGAAGTGGTCTGGGGGCTGTGTCCACGCATTAGATAAGTTTAGTATCGGCAGCCCGACGTGTGTTTCGGCGGTAACCCCGCCTTTGTCAATAGCTGAAGGACATTCACTCCGCACAAACCGCATTTATCGGTGAATCAACACCGCACAGAATGGGGACGGCCAATCTCCTGGCTCGTCCACTTTAAAATGGGAGGGATCGCAATCTGAGAGGTGGAGAGTACAGTGGGAACTTGTGCGCTTGCGTGGCACAGCATGGTTTCGGAAAAACCGAAAGCTCGTTGCCATACTGCATTAATATGGCATATGATTACCCCAAGAAAATAGAAAAGAGTTTCTATTAGATTGTGCATGAGCATATAATGCGTCCAGTCTTCTATTATTTAAAGACAAATCCACATTACAACACGGGACAATATCTGTTAAAGTGCCAGCAACAGTGTTGAATGTGGTAGACCATAAGGTAACATGTTGAGACGTCTTGGTGGATTTAAATGTAAAATGAATATATATAGCATTACAGTCCATACTTAAATATATACTTACAATTAAATATACATAACCCAACTTTCAATGATTATTAGGTCTATAGCAGACATAAATACATCTGCCCATATTAGTGTTAGTTCCTAGAGTAACTTCATATGCTGGCACAATGTGTATTCATAAATGTAGTAGTAGAGGTTAGTATCTTCCATGTATACAGAGAGAAATCAACCTCCACTGCTTAAAAGAGGGGGTCAGTCACCTCATGCGTATATATCATATATGTGCCCGTGGTCAATTTAAAAAGGGTTTAAAGTTATGAGTGAATGCACACAAAATCAATAAAGAATTATTAAATTACCATGAAACTGATAAAGAGCAGAATCCCAAGTGGAAATAAATCAGCACCTATTTGGCATATTAGTGTCAAATACTAAAGAAATTATTTAAAACAACTTGTTTGAAAACATTTATATCTCTTTTGGGGACACAGTACTACACTAGCTAAATGGAGAGAAGGAGAACCCCTCATTAAGTCCCAACGGTTGAAGGTTTTGAGCTTGTAGATCCATCTGCATTCCCTTTGTCTAAGAATTTTATCATAGTCACCATGTCTCTGTTCACGTTTGACTAACTCCAAACCACAGAACCTCATACCCTTGGGGTACCCCCGTTGATATTCTTTTAGGTGTCAAGAGATGGGTGTCTCTAGACGATTTTTTGGGGACCTTCTTGTCAAACAAATTAGAAAGTAACATTTGGTGCAGGGACGCTGATAGTGTCTTTGCAAATGAAACTTTGGACACAAACACTTCACTACCTGACATGAATCAATCCTTTAACAACCTAAACAAACTTTATAAACAACAAATTAGGACCTGCTGGGAAATCTCATCTCTTGAGAATTACATCAAAAAAGAGATTATTCCCAGGTGCCAAAGGGTTCATACTATCCCCTCCTCCTACTCTGACAATACTGAATTTTATAAAGAATGGGAGTCCGCGGCTGGGGCTTGTTCAAAGAAATTTATGGAAATTATAGACAAAGAGGTCGAAAAAATCAGAAAGCTCCAAGATGACCCTAATTTTAACTATCTAGAGACTATATTAAAACAAAACCTAGATAGATACCAAGAGTCCATCAAAACTAGAAAACACCAAAAATGTATTAGAGACTCAAAAGATTACCAGACTGGGAGCGTTTATAAATTCTATAACCATTGAACTAGAATCAATTCTAAAAATAATATGACCTCTGATTACGACTCCTCAGATACAGATTCTGGGAGTCAATCCAACTCTTCAGAGCTCCAACCTCAGATCTCCAACCCCACATCTAACAATAACCCTAAGGGTATCCTTAAGAAAGTGGTTAGTTTTTTAGCACTGGGCAACCAGAAGGGCTTTCCAAGTCAAAGAACAAGAAATCAGACACGGAATCCCAGAGGAGGGGGGAGGACGAGGAGATATTAGCCACCAACCCCATACCCAACACAACAAACATTTCTAAATTACAACCTTTCTACACACTGTTTAGACCCCATCCACTATAAAGTCCTGGAAATAGGCCTCTCATTTGTACCCACACCACCTTTCAATGTTGTTTTACCCTATATTGTATTTATTCTTGAGGTATCTCTTGTGAGTCTGGTTTCTATAACCATTTCATATGGTTTCTATACTAAGTCTCATTAGTTCTTTTAATTAAGTGATTGTGTTTGCAGTGGGCCATTGTGTTTTCAAGCAAATATGTTTTCCCATATATATATATTTAGGAGTCTAGCCAGCTCCTTGGTTTTCCACCCCTCCCTGTCACAGGTGCCTCATCTCAGGACCCTATTTAGGCTTGTACTGCAGAGAACTCGAGATGGAAGGATTTCCCCAAGTGAGTAGCTCATTTAGTAGACAGTTGGTTGTAAGAGTAGGACCTGCCAAAGATGGGGTACATTGACGTTGTGGCAGGCTTATGCAATCTATGATCATATAATGTAACTAAACCCCCATTATTTTTTGCCTAGATTAGGTGTTTTTAATAAAACTAGCAAAATCTGTCAGCACCAAAGTAGCTGTTTAGTAGATAAGGGAGTGTGCTGGATTTTAATTTTTTCAAGCAATAACAAAGACATAAAATACATATGATACACGTGATAGTCCATATAACTATGTGGAGGCTATCATGTATATGGCACTTTACAATTAAAGAAAGGGGTAGAGGTGAAAAAGGCCTGCTTAAACAATCTGTGAAGATTTGAGGTAGGTGGATAGTGTTGTGTCTCTTGCCCAAGGACACTTACTGGTAAGGTGGTCTGACTGGGATTTCAACCAGGGTGTCCTCGTTTGTTACCACTGCTCTAGCAGGCAGATATATTACATCCTGTTTGAGTAATCCCGGTACTCCCCTTGATACAAAAAAAAAACAAAACATATTGGGAGCCATATTGTGTTTCTGCTGCTGCATATAGATGTGTACATACAGGAATTGTGTATCCCCATAAACACAGGATCCCAAAAGAAGTTAACAGGCAACTGTGGGATTATGCATCCCAATGGGTGCTACCTGCTGCGGTTATGTTTGAGTGGAAACATTCATGAATGGTTGATAGAAAAGAAGTGTTTGACTACCATTTTGTTCCATATAGCTTCTCTGGAGTGGTCAAAGTGGCCTGAACCCTCGTAACAAAGACTTAAGATGGAAATGACTCATTTATGGATTGTTCATTCGAATAGAATCATGGATAATTACTCTCTAAAACTAACAGAAAGATAGATAGATAGATAGATAGATAGATAGATAGATAAACAGATAGATACTTAACACGTGTCCTAGACAAGCATTAAGCTGTTGCCCTCCTTACCAAAAAAAGTTTTGCATCCATTTGCTGTGGTGATCGGAATTAGTCCTTTGTTGATTTATTTTTTACTTAATTAATAAATTATTTTTGATAATTTTTATACTATTTATCTAGTTTTATAATCTTAAGCGCACACACCCTATTTTCCATTTCTGAGTATATAACTCATCAAGTCGCTAGAGTGGGTGTGTAGCTGCTACTCTTCTTTTTTATTCATTTACTGATTTATTTGTGGTGTTATCACTGCATGTACCGTTTTCTATAAGTTTTTTTATCCATTTGCTATTCCCAAACATTAATTACTTTAGCAGCTCAAAACATGTAAGGATTTAGTGGTCTGCATCCTACTACACATATGCTTCCAACACAGTCACCTGTGTTTACTGTCCATGTCAGTAAGGTTTATTGAAACAACATCAGTATCGAAAATAATTTCTCTAACACCTGGAAGAAAATGCTTCATGCAGCCTCTCTGTCGCAGGTCTTTTCTCTGTTTCAGTGTTCCATGTAATATTTTATCACCAATATTTTTACAGTAATAAATGCACTAAAAAACACCACAAACAGTTGTGGCAGTTCTTAACTGTGCTACTCACGGCTGGTTAGTATTCCTAGTATAAACCTCTGGCTATACTATGCAAACATTATTTGTCATTGTAGTTTCAGGCATTTTAAGACTACTGTCAGAAGAAAAGAAAATATGTCCAAATCATCTGGCATTATACATTGTGCTAACGTCCTGATACTGTGCACCTCAACATGCCATACTTGTACCCATACTATCCTGAGACATATAGAAGCATATTACCAGTCCTTAGGATGGCTAGGCTTAATGCTTTTAAGAAAGTGTAGAATGAGAGAATAACCAGAGGCAAATTAAGGTTGAGAGATACCAGAGAACAGACTTAATGATGAGACAAGTCAGGTCAAGAATACCAGAGATCAGGAGAGTCAATAATAAGCCACATCAAAAACCAGATTTAACCAAACCACAAGGAACATGCTATATACATTTCCTGAACCATGTATATGGACGTTGGTAAAGGGGTCATTACACGGTGTAAGGATGACTCGGAGCCGTGACAACCTATAGCCGATTTGAGTTCCACATCGGTCGCGGCTAAGTTCTGCTGCAGACTGTTTGCAAGGTTTTACAACGACTGCTAGGGTGCCGAGTGTTCGACTGCATTCGGGAGAGGGAAGGCACTGAACCAGGGGAACCGTGAATAGAACTTATGGTTAACTCCCTAACAGGATATCCGGGTAGAGTTTGTGCTTTAAGTGCACTAGTGTCAAAAAGGTCTACAATGTGGGGACACTTTGTCACATCCAATAATAAAGGATTTATGGGAAAGAACCTTTCAATATATTTCTAAATCCTTCTGAGCACAAAGGTTGCATTCATTATTGTTATACAAAAGTAAACAAATACAGAACCACTGTGTTGTCAGATATTAAGGAATTAATTATGCAGTGTCAAAACATTGAAAATATAGTGCATTCTTCATCAAAACGATAAACAGACCTGCTGTAGATTAAACACAGATGTTTAATTTTGTTATGTGTGATATTTGAACATTATATTTTTTTAAAAAGCAAACAGATAAAACTCAATGATGATTGACATTGCCAAGAGCAGTTGTGCATTTGCAGCTTGGTCCTTTTTTATGTATTAAAGGACCAGTTTGGGGCACCATAACCACTTAATTGAAATTAAGTTGTTATGGTGTCAGGAGGTTACTGGTTTTCATTATTCGGTTGGCTCACCTTTGGGTTTAAACCATATATGAACAGTTTAACCCCAAAGTCTGTGTTTCAGGGCCGGATCACTCTGCCCTCATGTCCTTCCGCTCTCTGACATTCTATATAACAGAAGGCTCGGGCACAAGCACCACTGATTGGATTAAATTGGTCAGCTGACGCTCTAAGCCAATCAGTAGCTCCAACTTTGTACTTTTTTTATTAATGGGGAGCAACTGACTGACTTAGTGCACCAGCTGATAACTCAAAGCCAATCAGCAGCGCCCTGCCCAAACTTCTGTTATCTAGGATGTCAGGTAGAATAAGGAAGGGGGGTAGAGAGGGGAAAGTTGCAAGGTGATCTGGCGCTGGAACACAGACTTTGGGGTTAAACCATTTGTGAATGGCTTAACCCCTAAATGTGAGCCAGTTTTAGGGACCTCCTGGCACCATAACAACTTCATTTCTATGACGTTGTTATGGTGCCCTGAGTGTTTCTTTAAGTCCTTTGTTGGATATGTATCTAGATATCCTTTTTCTACATAGCATCTAGATACTGTTTGAATATTTAGTTATGTAAAACTGTTGTAACAAAGTACGTGTTACTGAGATCCTGAGGAGATGCTTGATGTGATCAAGATTAGCTCTAAGAGGACAGAAGTGATGTCATCATTGAGGCTGTCAGTGCTCACAAGGCCTTTTAGTAAAATGGAAGAACGTGCTTGCAGAGCATGATTTTTTTTCATGAGTAATTTATCGCCCCTACCTTCAAGGAGTCTCTTATTGATCGCAATTGCATTAGATACAGAAGTAATTTCATCAAAATATAAAGCACATTAACTCAGCCCAGGGATGTTACCACAGAGGCCAGCACTTCAAACTGAGAGGCTGCAGTTTCTAAAAGTGCTTGGGACTGCAAGGAGTGTCCTACTTCGGAAGTACACAGCTCAATCCATAAATCTGCATCAACAAATATTTTGATGGTTTTCTTTAACATAAGCCTCTAACTGGGAAGCAGGACTGCAGCACAGATCTCATTTCTATTAGAGAACCATTATCAGATGAGAGAAATGTTCCCATGAGGAAACACGATAAATACCGGTTTGCAGCTATACATTGGAGGGAATAATTATGCCCGCCTAGCTCATACATTTACAGATTACCTTAGAGATAAAGTTAAAATTACTCTGTCATCAGAAATTTCCATTGCATAGCATTATACTTTGTATTGATATTTTTTTTCCCCCAATCTGTTCAGCAGTTTTTCATTAAAATTGAATAAAAGATTATAACCTGGATTTTCTTATGGCACAGATGGCAATTAGGATCATCAGGCAGAAGGAAGGAAACCAATTTTCTATTTTTCTGCACAGCAAAATGCTGAATGCTAATCTACTCATACGTTGAAATCCCAGGTTCTTATTGGCTGTTAATATGACATGCTCTCCCTAACAATGATCAGGTCCGAAAACAAGCATGCAGGAAAACAAGAATCTCCTTTCCCCCCTTACATCACTCTTTGCACTCTAACATGAGTGTTCTTATTTATCTCTATAGTCAGTATGTGTGGATGTAGTGGTGTTTTCAGTGTAGTGTGCGCATGAGTGAGACTGTAAGGTGATATTTTTGTTTGTTGCAAAATCTGTAATGTAGGAAAAGTATTTGTAAGGAGTGAATGCAGGGTTATACTTGTGTGGCGTGTGTGCAATTTAAGTAGGGGTGAATGTGTGTTTGTGTATTGCAAAGTGTATGTAAATACAAGGTAGTATTATTGTGTACTGCAGTGTGGCATTTTTGTGCATTGCAAGTGTGTCTGTGAATGCAGTATTGCATTTCATGGTGCAAGTGTGTGACTTTGAATGCATCTCTGCCTGTCCATTTACAGTGCTCAAATCCTGCCAAGACTCCACCAGTAACACTCTACCAATCTCAGTCCTTGTGTTTTCTGCATCTCCATTACCCTTGTGTCTCTCTCTCACCCCTTTGCACGTCTCGTTCAATCTCCACCCTTGAAAGTCTCTCCCTGTCTCCCCAATGTATTTATTTTTCCATCTTTGTTCTGTATCTCTTTCTTTGTCCTCATCCCCTTGTTTTTCTCTTTATTTCCACTCTTTTTTTTCTTTTAAATAAGTTTATTTAAACAAGACCTTCTTTACCTCTTCTCTCTGTTAATATTCTGTATGTTAATTACTTGTTTTCAAATATGTTGGCTCTATATAAATGCTAATAATAATAATCATTTTGTGCCACTCTTTCTCAATATACCCTATTGTGTTTCTCCCTCCTTCTTGCCACCATGTGTGTCTCTCCATGTTCTCTGCCTCCTCTGTAGGTCTCTCTCTACTTTTCAATCCCATTGTATGCTGTTCCCCTCCTATGACTTTTGACTGTCCCCCTCCTATGACATTTATTGACTAAACATAACAATGCTGCGTATGATGCTTATGGACATAGCGCCCATGGCATTTCATCTTTTTGGCATTAGCACTACAAACATCTTCCAGCCACTTCATACCCCATGTTGCATCCTTTGGTAAGCATGTTATAATTTTTGGTACTCTTTACTCTACTCAGACTGACTGATCATTATGGAAAATTCAGCTAATAAACATCTGCTGCTATGTTTAGAATTTCAGCTTCCAGTTATAATAGGGTTAAGATAGAGAGGAGATATACTATGGCTGGTAACTATCTGGCTGTCTTGTTGGGGATTATTTTACAAGGTGGGCTTTTCCTAAGGGACCAATAAAAAAGTCCACATCTGATCAATGAATCCTTATAGAGTGTCCACCTTTTATTACTGACTAGTTATGTTGTGAGCTGGAATGATACTGAGTGCTATATTCCTTTGAGAAACACTTTGCCAAATATGGGCCACCTTAGACCAGGTGATGTAGTGATGACTAACCTGTTGTTGAATGGAAGACTATTGCAATTTGTGGAGCAGTTCCATGGAAAATTATCAAGTATGCTGCAGTATATTTGTAATACCTTAATACATAGTGAATTCCATTATTTACACAAACTTGACCCTCTCCTTGGCTTATTATCAACGTGTTTGTTAATGTTTCACATAAGCTGCCTATTGAAGTAATACGAATGCAACAACTGTATATATGCTTTTATCTCTATAGAGTAATGTAGCTAAATAAACATAATTTCAAAACATGCATTTCACGATTTTCACTTTTAAAATTTTTGTTTCAGAAATTATAATTCACATTTCATTTGGAACTTTTATATTTCACAATGCAATAGTAACAAGAAAGACAGTGTTGACATTGTTGGCACTCCAAGATTGGCCAAATTCAAGGGAAATATATATATATATATTTTTTTTTTAAGTGATCCCTGGAATCTACGGAACGAAGCATCACAAATCTGTATTACAGATGATACATATAAATTTGTATTATTTTATATTTCAATCTGCATAGCTACCAGTTTGTTGTAGTTGTTAAGTATTTAGTCTCTCTGGTTTTCATAAAAAATTTTCAAGCAGGATGACAAAAATCATAGGATTTCCCAGTACTCGCCCTCTCAGTTTGGGACTTCATAATCATTCCTCTTCCTAATTATGTAAATATTTGTATGTCTAAGCAGGATTCAGCCTATTAGATCATATGTACTGACAGAGCGATTGTGTATATGTCAAATGCATATTCATAATGTCAATTTTAGAGATCTCTACCAAACTTTATTAAAACAGTCTTGCAGGTGTACGTAATGCAGATACATGTGGCCACCCATACTAGCCACAAGACAATGTACGTACTCTTCGCAAATGATAAAGCACCTCTTTAAAAGAGACTGTAAAGCATATTAAGGCATATTTTAGCCAAAAATTCTGCATGATAAATGGCTTGAATGTAAGCAGGTGCTGCATTCTAAAACAAACAAAAAACAACAACATATGTCTCTTTCATTATAGCCAACTAATGGGAAAGTTTTACCCTTTGAGAGATCTGTTTTGGTGCCATGTGTCTTTTCATGCCAGCTAAAGGATTTACAGGGGTATATTTACTGTAGTCGAAATATGTCCTGCCTGAGCAAAATTTTGTAGAAATCACTGGATAACCCCTTGATTTGCAAACTGAATATTTACTTTAGGCTGATCTGGAAAACAAAATTGGCAAATCATGCCAAACATGCACATTCAATAAGGGCAATTCAATGATAAATGTTATGAAATAGTATAGAATTTGAAAATGCAATAAATGAAAAAAAAAAGAATCACCAAATTTGTTCAAATTCATTCCAGGATGAAGCTTATTCACAAACATTTTGCATGACTTTTGCTGGTGAAACAACAAAAAAAAATATTTTAATTGTTATGATCTAAATTATAAATTAAAAAACAAATATGGATTACCATTAGGAGATATGGTAATCCCTGACACCATAGGCATTAGTGTCTCTAATGATAATAGAACAGGTGGGCAGCAATATATTACTTACCCTCACACTGCTATTTCTTTAACTTGTTTTACTTTTTTCAGCATGTGTTATAACCTGATTGGCTGAAAAGTTAAAGAACAAACATGTATTCCTGACCCTATAGTGTTAACACCACCATCTAGCCCCCCCGGGCCCCTCATGCCTCCATAAATATAGCATAAATCTTACTGTATTCAAGCCTGAAGCTGTAACTCTACACGCTGTTAGACTCAGAAAAACAAGCAGTCTGCTGACATCATCAGAAGTGGTGGCCTGATCCAATCACAATGCTTCCCTATAGGATTGGCTGAAACTGACAAAGAGGCAGATCAGGGGCAGAGCCAGCATGATTGTTGTGCTCTGCATGCTGTTAGACTGAGAAAAACAAGCAGTCTGTTGACATCATCAGAAGTGGTGGCCTGATCCAATCACAATGCTTCCCCATAGGATTGGCTGAGACTTACAAAGAGGAAGATCAGGGGCAGAGCCAGCATGATTCGAACACAGCCCTGGCCACTCAGCATCTCCTCATAGAGATGAATTGAATCAATAAATCTCTATGAGGAAAGTTCAGTGTCTGCATGCAGAGGGAGGAGATACTGAATGTTTGGATGCATTTAAGGCAGCCATGACCCAGGAAGGATCTCTAACAGCCATCTGAGGAGTGGCCAGTGAAGTTATCACTAGGCTGTAATGTAAACACTGCATTTTCTTTGAAAAGACAGTGTTTACAGCAAAAAGCCTGACGGTAATGATTCTACTCACAAGAACAAATTCAATAAGCTGTAGTTGTTCTGGTGACTAGAGTGTCCCTTTAATATGTATATTAATTGTTGCCATAAGCAGACATTTTGAAAAAAAAAAGTTTTCTAATGATCTACATGTTTAGAACCAGGTTCCAGCATCCATTTCACCCTGATGGCGGGCCTGCCCATCATTCTTGGATTGTTACCTGGTGTGCCGTATCTAGAGAGAACAGGAACCAAGCACAGCATAAATGCATAATTAAAGGCACTTGCACCGAGCAAACTGCACCGGGCATTAAGTCTATGTTAGGTAACTTGGCATGCATTAATGAGCAGCACCACCACTGGCACACTCCTCTATATACCCTCTGTGGTGAACAGAACCTCGCCACGGGCCAATGGCCCCTGTCCCCAGGTACAGGGAGAGCCCCTGATGGTGGAGACGACCGGTCCCACTTCCCCACGACAGATGCCCAACTCAGCTCTAGAGATAGTGGATGGGATGGCAATCTCCATCCCTGTGGAAGAGCTGGCATCCGGGCAGAAGCAGTTGGCCTCTGCCCTCTCCTTTCCCTTTATCTAGGGTCTGATATTACACAGACCTACCCAGCTGCAACGCTGGCTTCTGCCCACCAAGTACCCACAACTTCATGCCTGGGAGTACAAGAGAGACCGGGAGTGACGGACCCCCACTCTGCAGACTTGGACATATAGGACAGCGCCGAGGTCACCAGGTCAACTACTTGTTGTTGGGTGGGCTGCCCGACTAACTCAGGTCCCGACCGACAGCAGGTTAGGTACCTGGTTAGTCTTCCCTTGGGGGAGAGATATGTGGCGAACAGAACCTCGCCCAATGCACTTTAAAAGGCTCCGTTCATGTGATGTATGTACTTTTGTACTTCAGAAAGAGAGACCGACCGTTAGCCCTGATTCCCTGGAACTGTTTTGGGCATAGGACCATGTGCACGGTAGGTCAAAATTATGGAAATCCCAAATCCCTGAACCGATCTAGGTGATTTTTTGATATGTTGGTCTCCCAGATCGTGTCTATCAGGGGATGTTGTCTTTTGTGGGGTTTACATGTGTTTTGGGGGTACTTTCGGGATGTTGTTAAAATGTATGTTTTCTGTGCCTGGAGATAAATGAGTTTAGTAAAGTTACTGACTCAATTATCTCTTAGGCACAGGAAAGGGATTGCCCTGTTTTGTGTGGGAGTGTCCTGGACCTGAGAGCCAATGTAATTATGTGTATGTTTTACTGTAGTCTCCTCTCAGGTCCAGAGGGTAAGGGCCCTAGAATATGTATCCGGAAACCCCTTGCATGGGGAGTTGCATATAGGGCTGCATTTGGCTCCCAATAAACCAGTTCTCCTTCACCCTCCACATAGAGCCTCATATCATGCTTGGAGGGAACAGCTATATTCACTCTGGGGATTTCTATATTCACTATACTCCCTTTGATTTTAATCACTAGCTCTTTAAGAGCTATCTGTCAGGGTACCTGAAGTCTCTACCTCCGAGAGAGGTAGAGACTTAGACGTCCATCCGTCCGGACGGGCTGTTTCCTCTGTTCCTCGCGGTCCATCCGGTCACGTAAACGCCGGCCGCGAGGGACTCACTTCCTTTTCTAGCATGACGTCCGGAAACCGACGTCATGACGCCAACCCGGAACAACCTGTCACTCAATCCTTCAGAGACTAATCAGGACTCGTCGGAGGCGTGTCTACCCTTCCGAGCCAGGGTATTTAAACTTGCTTCTCCCATTTGCTCATTGCCCTGTCGTGGTTCTAGTCTGCCTAGTCACACAGTGCTCTTGTATTTATGTTATCCCTTTGGTTCTGACCCGGCTTGTTTGACTTACTCTGTTTATCTCTGTTACCCTTGACCCGGCTTGTTCCTCGCTTACCTGTCTTCTCGTTCCCTCGACCTCGGCTTGTCTTTGACTATTCTCTATATTCTCCGTACGTTAGTCCAGCCATTCTAAGGTCCGGTATACGTATCCTGTACCTGTTTGTACTCTGCGTGTTGGATCCCTGTCCCGATCCTGACATTACGACAGGGCCAATGGATCCTGCAAGTACAAACAGTCAGCTTGGTCCTTCTGATCCTAGGTTCGAAGCCATGGAGCACAGAATGGATCAGATGGCGCTAGCACTACAGGCGTTATTGTCTCGTGCTAATAACCCGCCAGAGGAGACGCGTACTACTTCTATTTCTCCTGTGAGCTCAGGCCTAGAGGTAGCCACTGTAGGTGCCTCTTCCCGTATTACACCACCAGTACGTTATGGTGGCTCACCTGAGAAGTGTCGTGGTTTCCTTAACCAGGTCAGTATCCACTTTGAATTACAACCTCGCTCCTATCCTACAGATAGGGCGAAGGTTGGATTTATTATCACCTTACTCATTGAGAAAGCTCTGAGATGGGCCAACCCATTATGGGAGAATGATAACCCTTTGGTATATAATTATAATGCCTTTGTAGCTGCCTTTGGAAGAACTTTTGACCCTCCTGGTAGAAAGGTCAATGCAGCTAGATTACTGTTGCGCCTGAGACAAGAGAACCGAACTCTTGTGGATTATGCACTAGAGTTCAGGTCTTTGGCGGCAGAAGTTAAGTGGAACGAGCAGGCATATATAGATGTATTTTTGAATGGGTTATCAGATGTAATCCTCGACGAGGTTGCTACTAGAGAGCTTCCTGAAAATTTGGAGGATTTAATTTCATTCATTTCTCGTATTGATGAGCGTTTAAGAGAGAGACAGAACACTCGAGAGAGGAACCTTAGACCTTCATTTAAATTAGCTCCCGCAGTCCTGATTCCACTACCTCACTATGTCCTGAACCTATGCAGATAGGCAATACTCGCCTCTCAGAGGAGGAGAGGCAGTACAGGAGAAGGGAGGGATTATGCATGTATTGTGGAGTCAGAGGTCACCTACGCCTGAATTGTCCTAATCGTTCGGGAAACGCTCGCACCTAAGTTTCTCTAGAGGACAGGCCTTGGGTGTTTCTATTTTGTCCTCTACGCATAATTATAAAGATCACAGGCTTCTGCTACCAGTTTCTTTAACTTGGGAGAGGGGAGTACTAAGGACCATGGCTTTGATAGATTCCGGTGCTGCTGAGAATTTTATCGATCAAGCCTTTGCTACTAAACACACTATCCCATCCCAGTTAAGGGATACACCCTTGGCCGTTGAGGCCATAGATGGTAGACCTTTACTTGAGCCTGTTATCTCTCGTGAGACCATCCCAGTTAGCTTAACTGTTGGTATCTTACACGAGGAAAACTTATAGCTTATGCTTATTTCTTCTCCTTCTGTTCCCATAGTCCTGGGTTACCCATGGTTAAAAAGACATAACCCTATTATTGATTGGGAGTTAGGGGAGATACTCTCATGGGGCCAGGGTTGCCAGGAGAATTGTTTACGGAGGGTTTCCCCATTGGGTGTAATTAACACACCAGGTAGTTCTACCCAGTCTACAGAGATACAGATACCGCCCCTGTACCTAGACTTAAGAGCAGTATTCGACAAAAAGAATGCTGATACTCTACCTCCACACAGGACCTTTGATTGTAAAATTAACTTACTACCTGGTACCATGCCTCCGAGGGGCAATGTATACCCCCTATCCACTAAGGAGAATTCAGTTCTAGAGGAGTATATTCGGGAGAATCTAGACAAGGGATTCATTAGGAGATCTTCTTCTCCTGCCGGGGCTGGTTTTTTTTTTTGAAAAGAAGGATGGTTCACTAAGACCTTGCATTGATTACCGAGGTTTGAATAAGATAACCATCAGAAATGCCTATCCGATTCCCTTGATTACCGAGCTGTTTGATCGTCTGAAAGGCTTTAAAATTTTCACCAAGTTGGACCTCAGAGGGGCATATAACTTGGTAAGAATCCAGCAAGGACACGAGTGGATGACAGCGTTCAATACCCGTTATGGGCATTATGAATACACGGTCATGCCTTTTGGTCTTTGTAACGCACCTGCAGTTTTTCAGGATTTGATTAATGAGGTTCTTAGGGAATTTCAACATGATTGTGTTATTGTATACCTGGATGACATACTGATACACTCTAGAGAGGTTGAGACCCACCACAGACAGGTCAGAAAGGTATTACAGAAACTCCTGCAACATGGCTTATACTGTAAATTGGAGAAATGTAGCTTTGACCAGTCTCAGATAGACTTTCTTGGATACGTGATTTCTGGGGAAGGCTTTAAGATGGACCCTGACAAACTCCAGTCCATTTTAGAGTGGCCTTTGCCTAAGGGACTCAAGGCTATTCAGAGGTTTATTGGTTTCTCCAATTATTATAGGTGCTTCATTAAGGGATACTCTTCTATTATTGCACCTATTACCAATATGACCAGACAGGGGGCTGACACTAAGACTTGGTCTAATGAAGCTCTCGCTGCTTTCAAGACTCTCAAGGATCTTTTTGCTTCTGCTCCAATTCTAGTCCATCCTGATACGACTCTGCCGTTCCTACTCGAGGTCGATGCCTCTGAGACAGGCGTAGGGGCTGTTCTGTCGCAAAGGTTAGGGGTGGATAAACCACTACACCCTTGTGGTTTTTTTTCTAAGAAACTGTCTGGGCCTGAAAGTAGATATGACATTGGCGACAGGGAACTCTTAGCGGTCATTATGGCCTTAAAGGAGACATTTATTGGAGGGGACCTTACATCCTGTTACTATTTTGACGGATCACAAGAACTTGTCTTATATTGGGGAAGCTAAGCGACTGTCCGCCAGACAAGCTCGTTGGTCCTTATTCCTGACCCACTTCAATTATGTGCTTACTTATAGACCTGGTTCTAAGAACTCCAAAGCCGATGCTTTGTCTCACCAATATGAACCTTGTACTATATCTGAACCGGTTCTTTCCTCTATAGTTCCGAAATGCAATATTATCGCCAACACGAATCTCAGGATTCACTCTCCGTTACTTGCCGAGATCATTAAACTGCAACATCTAGCTCCTAAACAGACTCCTGAAGGTCGACGTTTCGTTCCTCCTGCTCTACAACTGGAACTGTTGCAATGTTTCCACAACAGCAAGGTGGCTGGACATCCTGGTATTCGCAAGACATGTGCTTTGATCTCTAAGGACTTCTGGTGGCCTGATTTACGGAAGGATATTAAAGATTTCATCGGTGCATGTGAGGTTTGTACTAAGACCAAGCAACCTCATACCCTTCCCTGTGGATTTCTGCACCCCTTAGAGGTTCCAGAGAAGCCATGGTCCTGTTTGGCTATGGACTTTATTGTCGATTTACCTATCTCTAAAAAACAGACTGTTATCCTCACCGTGGTTGACAGATTCACCAAGATGGCCCACTTCGTTCCTCTGCCTAAACTCCCGTCTTCTCCCGAATTGGCGGAGATATTCGCAAGGGAGATTTTTCGATTACATGGGATACCCTCCCAAATTGTATCTGACAGAGGTTCTCAATTTGTTTCCCGTTTTTGGAGGTCCTTCTGCTCTCAACTGGGTATCAAATTGAATTTCTCTTCTGCCTATCATCCTCAGTCCAACGGAGCTGCTGAACGCACCAACCAAAAGATTGAACAATATTTACGTTGTTTTGTTTCCGAACACCAGGACGATTGGGTTGGTTTGATTCCTTGGGCGGAGTTTGCACACAACAATCTCGTTTGTGATTCTACTCGTTCAAGCCCCTTTTTCATGAATTATGGCTTTCATCCATCTATTCTCCCTTCGGCTTCTTCTTCCCAGGGGGTGCCGTCGGTTGATGTTCATGTTGCCAATTTGAGGAAGTTGTGGGATCAGACTCGACAGATTCTTCTGCACAATTCTATGCTGGTTAAGAAACACGCTGATAAACGTAGAAGGGCGGCTCCGGTGTTCGTATGGTTGAGTACAAGAAACATCCGTTTAAAAGTGCCTTCCATGAAGTTCGCTCCTCGTTATATTGGACCTTACAGGGTGCTAACTCGCATTAACCCAGTTGCGTATCGTCTAGCTCTTCCAACTGCCTTACGCATCCCTAACTCATTTCATGTTTCATTGTTGAAACCACTAGTCTGTAACAGATTTTCCTCCACATCATCCTCTCCTCGCTCTGTTCAGGTGGAGGGTCAGGAGGAGTATGAGGTTAACTCTATTATCGATTGTCGAATCTCCCGGGGGAGAGTACAATATCTGGTCGATTGGAAGGGATATGGTCCTGAGGAGAGGAGTTGGGTACCTCAGGAGGATGTTCATGCTCCTCGTCTCCGCAGGGCGTTTCACTCCCGCTTCCCATCTCGTCCCGGTTCCTTCCGCCCGGTGGGCGTATCTGAGAGGGGGGGTACTGTCAGGGTACCTGAAGTCTCTACCTCCGAGAGAGGTAGAGACTTAGACATCCATCCGTCCGGACGGGCTGTTTCCTCTGTTCCTCGCGGTCCATCCGGTCACGTAAACGCCGGCCGCGAGGGACTCACTTCCTTTTCTAGCATGACGTCCGGAAACCGACGTCATGACGCCAACCCGGAACGACCTGTCACTCAATCCTTCAGAGACTAATCAGGACTCGTCGGAGGCGTGTCTACCCTTCCGAGCCAGGGTATTTAAACTTGCTTCTCCCATTTGCTCATTGCCCTGTCGTGGTTCTAGTCTGCCTAGTCACACAGTGCTCTTGTATTTCTGTTATCCCTTTGGTTCTGACCCGGCTTGTTTGACTTACTCTGTTTATCTCTGTTACCCTTGACCCGGCTTGTTCCTCGCTTACCTGTCTTCTTGTTCCCTCGACCTCGGCTTGTCTTTGACTATTCTCTATATTCTCCATATGTTAGTCCGGCCATTCTAAGGTCCGGTATACGTATCCTGTACCTGTTTGTACTCTGCGTGTTGGATCCCTGTCCCGATCCTGACACTATCCTGCTATACTCTCTGGAGTAGGAGAGGTCTGCCCACTGGAAGCTGGTTCCCGGTCTTGGGTCCAGGGTGAGTGGAGGACAGAGAGACCTCAACCAAGCTGTAATGCAGACTGCAGAGTTTTATGGTGGTTATGGTGTCTGGTGGAGTGCTTGGAGTACTTGTGAGCACTAAGAAGCATCGTGTCAGGCCTTAAGCCTCCCGATGTCTCCTCATACTTCCGGGTTTGACGGAGCTTAGCCACACCCCCATTGCCGCGGTCTGCTATTTAATGCGACCGCACCAGCTGATAGACGCTGGATTATTGAAACGCGTACCGCGCCAAACTCACCGGCTCACATACCTCGCTGAGACGACCACTCGCTACTAGACCGGACTGGAGGAATATTCAAGTCCCCATCATCTCTCCTCATCACATACAACTACCAGCACTCTCGGCAACCATTCACTGAAGCAACCGCCTCTGAGGAGAGCTGGGGACACAATCCCTCTACTTCTAGAAGTTAAGTAACTTACAGTCTCTGAGTTAAGAGCTAACAATGCTAAAGATTTATTTCGACTTACTAAAGTCTGCTATCAAGTTGTCCAGCAATCCTGCTACAGCTTTCCTCATATCAAGTATTATTCAAGTTCAGCTGTACCTGTCTTGCTACAAATAATCTTATTTCTTCATACTAAAGTCTGCTATCAAGTTGTCCAGCAATCCTGCTACAGCTTTCCTCAAATCAAGTATTATTCAAGTTCAGCTGTACCTGTCTTGCTACAAATAATCTTATTTCTTCATACTAAAGTCTGCTATCAAGTTGTCCAGCAATCCTGCTACCGCTTTCCTCAAATCAAGTATTATTCAAGTTCAGCTGTACCTGTCTTGCTACAAATAATCTTATTTCTTCATACTAAAGTCTGCTATCAAGTTGTCCAGCAATCCTGCTACAGCTTTCCTCAAATCAAGTATTATTCAAGTTCAGCTGTACCTGTTTTGCTACAGATAATCTTATTTCTTCATACTAAAGTCTGCTATCAAGTTGTCCAGCAATCCTGCTACAGCATCCCTCAAAACAAGTACTATTTAAGTTTTGCTGCACCATTCTTGCTACTGATAATTCCAATGTATATAATCTCTTATAATTTGAACTGTTAACAAGAATAACGGACTCTAATGAATTCTGAACCTTGTCAATGCTAAATGAAACAAACCGTTTATTATTTAAAGAAACAGTAACTGTAATTCTGGAACTGAAGTCTCAGTTCCATCTAAGTGTCTTAATAAAAGTCCTAAGAAATCTGCAGTTGTGTTCCACATCATTTACTGTGAACGTGACACATCGATTGGTGGAGGCACCCAGTTGGGGTGCCAGGCGGTCAGCCACACCCTCTACCCTTTTTTTTTATACCTCCCAACATTAGGAAACATGCATATTCAGAGACCTACTTTTAATTTTAAACACATCAGACATTTATATTTTCTGCCCATATTATGTAAATTTGAGAGCACAATGGATTTTGTATTTAGGGATTCAGTTTATCTTAAAGTGTATGTAGGATGAAAAAAAAGCTGTTATATATATATATATATATATATATATATATATATATATATATATATATATATATATAGTTAAAATACCCATGTCCTGCTCGGAATAAGGAATTAAGGGGAATTTCAAACTTAACGTCATTAGACCACAAGGCTATATAAGGGGGAGTAGGTGGTCAGGGGGCAATATACACCACATGGATATTTATACTAATATTGGGAATTTTCCCCAGGCACCTTAGAATGTACGGACAGATCACATGGTGCATGCACTAGACTGTCCTTGTTAAAATAAAACCCATCAGGGAACAGAGACATGGATCACTTGGGAAAGTAGCAGAGAAACAAATGAATAAAGAAACTGAATAAAAGATATCAAACAATGACATCCAATAACAGCTCATACAAGGTTACATAAGCCAAAGTCAACATTCAAACATCAACTATTCTTTCCAAAAATGCTGAAAAGTTAGAAAATTTGGAGACTAAGAAAATTTGGAAAATGAGGATTGAATAAGTATCCTCTGAAGAACACTATCTATTCTTCGTGAAAGGCCGAAAAACATTAGAAACATTAAAACATTGAAAAAGAACAAAACAAAGTTAATAATATAGAGCAGGGGTCAACAACTTATGGCACGTGTGCCATGCATGACACTCGAGGTGCCTTTGCACCGCACTCAAGTCTGCCAGAACCAAACAGGCTCTGGTCTATCAAGAGTCCCAGTGTGCCTTCAGATATACTCTAGTGCTACCCGAGCGGTGATTGCACATGGTGAGGGACAATTCTCAATTCATGCACTGCAGCTCTTGCCCTTGAGCTTTACCTGGCCAGCCTGGTCCCCACTGGACCACACTGCAAGATATACACAGAGCTGCAGAAGAATCCTCTCTCTCATGAAAAATATACAAACAGTCCACATACAAACACACACACAGTCCTCATAAACTCAACACCACTGACAATCCACATACATGTGCAATACACACAATGTGACATGTCATCCACACACCCAATTCCATAAGCAGCCCCCATTCATTGATATCATACAAAATACTAAAGACTACTCATGAACATACACAATATAACAGCCCAAAAACACACAAATACAACGTTACAAAACAACTGCAGCACTTAAATAAATAAATAACAGCACTTAAATAAATAAATAACACCAGTGCAATCTAGCCACACACCTCAATTTAAAAAAAATAGGTTGACACACCAAGGTATTTCAAAATTGTGTTTTGGCACAGTACTACTATAAGGTTGCCCACACATGTTATAGCGTATAATTGTCAAGACTTACCTCCATTCCCTTCGCTGCCTGTGAAATAAATAACATTTTCTGTAAGAGATTTAATTATTATTAAATAATATAATACAGTATTAGGGAAGTAAATACATATTTATCAATTAAGGCAATTTAAACAAAGAAAAATGGGACAAATTAAACCACATTACCTCCCATGGAAATCCCTGATGACTGACAGCGCATAACACCAACAGGGTGTTATGGAGGCATGTCAGAAGAGGTGTGCCATTAGTTTGGCACCTTACTTACAATGTAAACAGCTGAGCTGTCATTGCTCAGTTGCTCTGTACTACTTCCCTGCAACTACCTGTGTTATTTCTGCTCTCCAGTACCTCCCTGGAAACTTAAGGAAGGGAGGACATGACTGCTGGCAGGGATAAGGGGTTGGGTCATAAGGGGATACATTGTGGCACCTGGGGTACATTAAGAAGGGGAGAAAGGGGAGGGTACTCACCAGTTCCCGGGCAGAGGTGTAGTGTTGGAGCCGGCTCATTGGAGGAGGTGATTGCCGGTCTTGAGGCCCGACCGACGTCAACTACGAGGTCGGAGACGGTAGAGGATGTGCCAGAGGGCGGTAGGAGGGCCCAGCGTTCCAGGCCTCCTACACGCTTGTCACCGAGTCCAGTGTCCAGACGGCGTGGTCGGCAGCAAGGGGAGCGGATCGTCACTGCCAGGACTTCACCAGTTCGTGGACGAGTGAGCCGGAGGTCGGATCCTGGCACCATCGTTGAAGGACAAGATGACGGCGTGGCGGTGAGATCCAGGAGCCTGCCGTTTCTTCCGGTCCAAATGGTGGGAAGACAGAGGACGCCGGAAGTGACGGTAAGCGCCGGCTCCCGTGAACATGGCAGACGTCAGGGCGCCGGACGTCATCAGTCGGCGAACCCGGAAGTGAGCGCCGGACGTCATCAGTCGGCGAACCCGGAAGTGAGCGCCGGACGTCATCAGTCGGCGAACCCGGAAGTGAGCGCCGGACGTCTTCAGTCGGCGAACCCGGAAGTGAGGTGCAGCATCGGCGCTCAGGGCGCCAGATGAGGAGGACGGTCGGCACGAAGGAGAGGACACTCCCATCACCCCCAGGCAGCCGGATTCGGAAGCATTCACCTGGAGAGCAACTCAGGTCCTGCAATTGACGACCAGAGAAGATCCAGGTCAGAGTCTGTATCGGAGGAAGAGGAGCTTCCAGTGCCTGCGGTTCCCCAGCGGTTCGGTGAGTTTAGTAGCGCCGGCGCTGGTGCCCTAGAGCACCCAGGGGAGTGGTTGCGCCTGCTTAGGGCCCTAGTGGATAGGTTTCCACAGGAGATTACTGGGAGTAGGGACTCCATGGGGCAAGATAGCAGGCTCACAGCGCAGGGCACAGGGCTACATAGAGGGTCCTTACATTCTGGGGTTCAGGATCCAGGGGTCCAGGTTTCCAGGGGTCAGCCAGCCGCAGGGGCATTTCGCGCTGGTACTGTGGGATGTGACCTAGCTCCTTTAGGGTTGCATGTTCCGCAGGATATCCAGGAAAAAATTTGGAGAGGTGAGTATGTGGATCTGCTGTCCTTGGTCTCTCCCGACAAGGATTCCGTGGACAGACCGCGCCGGGGTGAAGTCCCAGAGGCGGATAAGGGTAATAATATCCCCAGGACCTTTGGCAACTGGTTGCAAGGTTTTAATGTTTTTTCAAGCATTCTGGTGCGCCGTTTCCCTGACAAGGCCCCTTCACTATTTGGCTACCTCGACCTGATATGGGGGGCATATAAAATCTATGGGGGACAATGCTGGTTTAGGTATGACCAGCAATTTCGTCAAAAAATGGCGGTGTGCCCAGGTATGGATTTCGGCGTTCAGGATGGCAGTCTCTGGCTGTTAATTATGACTCCCAGTAGACCATCCCTCTTTCCCGGGCCTGCCGGAAGGACCTCCGGCTCCTCTGCAGGGCAAAAGAAAGGTGTGTGTTGGCTCTTTAACGAGAGCCACTGCCGCTGGTACAGCTCCTGTAGGTTTCGCCATGAATGTGCACACTGCAGGGGGGGGGGGGAACCCAGCTGTGCGCTGCTTCAGAAAGGGGAAGCCAGTGTCCGGGAAGGGTCCCTCTCGAGATGACATACCTAGGGGAGAGGACGCCGGTGGACGCCCTAAAGATGCGCCCTTGGCTCGCCCGGTATCATAGGGGTCGCGATGCGCAGACAATGTTCGACGGTTTTCAGGTAGGTTTCTGGATCCCCTTTGTTCCCTCTTCCTTGCCTCAGTTTGCGGACAATCTCCGCTCGGTTAAGGGCAAGGAAGAGAGAGAAAAGTTGCATGTTGAGGTGAAGGCGGGACGCATGGCTGGCCCATTTACTGCGCCACCTTTTTCTAACCTACGCATCTCCCCTCTGGGCCTGGTTCCCAAAAAGGAACCAGGTTCCTTTCAGTTGATCCAGCACCTGTCCTATCCGTCGGGTGAGTCGGTAAATGATGCCATTGGAAAGGACATTTGTCGTGTGCGATATGCATCATTTGACAGGGCTTTGGAGTTGGTTCGTCAGGCCGGTCAAGGTGCTTTGTTGGCGAAATCCGACATAGCATCAGTTTTCTGACTTTTGCCTGTTCACCCCTCCTGTTTTCACCTATTAGGCTCTTCTTTCCAGTTTTTTTTTTACTACGATATGTGTTTACCCATGGGCTGTTCAATTTCTTGTTTTTATTTTGAAATGTTTTCGTGTTTCTGGAATGGGTTACGAGACAGGAGGCGGGTTTGGCATCGGCTACTCATTACTTGGATGACTTTCTATTCGTTGGCCCACCGGGTTCGGGTGAGTGTGAGCGGCTTTTACGCGTTTTAAGCATTTAGGGCAGTCATGGGATATTTCGGGGTCCCTGTCGCGGAGGCTAAGACGGTGGGCCCGGTTCAGGTTCTGTTGTTTTTAGGGATAGAGATCGACTCTGTCGGTATGGTTTTCCGTCTGCCAGAAGAAAAATTGTCGGTCCTCTTGCGACTGATTGACCAGGTTCGCGGGGCGAAGAAGGTACAGCTGCGACAAATGCAGGTGCTTCTGGGGCACTTGGCCTTCGCGTGCCGAGTTCTTCCCATGGGGCAGGCATTCTGCAGGCGCCTTTCTCTGTCCACGGTAGGGGTTCAGGAGCCCTTTCATTTTATCCGGGTCACACGGCGTCTGCACGCGGACCTTCAGGTGTGGAGCTCCTTTTTGGAGCGCTACAATGGTCGCTCCTGCTGGTTGCTGGAGGCTGCGTCTAACTCAGAGTTGAACCTCTTCACAGACGCGTCCAGCCCCGTGGGGTTTGGGGCTTACTTTCAGGGCAAATGGTGCACTGAGGCATGGCCAGCACAATGGCTGGGATTGGATGTGATGCGCAATCTGACGTTTTTAGAGCTGTTTCCCATCGTGGTCTCCAGTTACACTACGGTTCTTGCGCTGCTGCGCCGGTTGGGCCTTCTTTCCTTAAAATTTAATATTTGGATTAAAGCATGTCATGTCCCGGGTGTTCATAACGTGGTAGATGACTCTCTTTCTCGGTTTCAGTGGGACCGTTTTCGGGAGTCGGCGCCAGCTGCGGAGGCAGTGGGTATCAGATGTTCAGTTTCCTTATGGGAGATTGATTTGGAGGATTGAGAAGCTTAGCCGTCGGACTCCTTAGCTGACTCTTCGTGGAAGGCATATCAAACCATCTGGCGGACATGGCTGTCCTCGTTCTCACAGGGCCTGGTGCTGGGGTCGGAGTCCGGGCGATTGGAGGCGACTCTGACAATGCTGGAGACGATGCTTGCGCAGGGTAAGTCCTGTTCTGCGGCCGAAAAGTAATTGACCGCTCTATCTTTTCTGTGTCGGTTTATGGGTTGGCAAGACGTTTCACGGTGGTTTGGTATCCAGCGAGTTATCCGGGGTTGGAGACGTATCGGCGCTACGGGTGGCGTGTTTTGTCCAGTCCGTCTTTTCTTGGATTATTTGCAGATTAGGCCGCTGTGGTGTCTCTCCTTTCTGGTTCATAGGGATGGGTCCCCCCTCACACGCTAACAGTTCTCAGCCAGGTTACGTGCTGCTCTGGCTGAGTGCGGGGTAAATCCTCGCCAATACTCTTTTCGGATAAGGGCAGCCACCCAGGCTAGTTTGTGGGGTTACTCGGACGCAGCGATTCAGCGCTTGGGTAGATGGGGTTCAAACCGCTACAGGTCCTATGTCAGACCTCATTTACTATAACGCATTTTCTCCGTAGGACCTCGGCCCCGCTGCATTTGGATAGTGCGACATTCATTTGTGTATTGGGCAGCGCGGCGAGCTGAGGAGCGTCCCTATGGGAGAAATTTGGGTTTTCCCTACGAGATAGCCAGGGTAAGGTGGAGGGGTATTAGGGGTATGTTATGGCAGCAGATGTATTCCGAGTGCATATCCCTTCGTAGGTACGTGTTGAGCGAGTGACTCTAGTTATTCATGCAGGGGGAAATGACCTAGGGCGCAGCAGGTCAGTGGACCTCCTGCATGCAATTAGGCATGATCTGGCTCGGTGTATGGCCCTTTTCCCCGAATTGACCCTTATTTGGTCGGACATAGTGTCCAGGCCGTGTTGGCATTCGCTGCCTCACGCAAAGGGCGTGGAGCGTAGTAGGCGCAAGCTAAATGTGGCCATTGGAAAATTTGTTCGCCGCATCGCCTGGTTTGTCGTTAGGCACAAAGAACTGGAAGGGGACAATTCCAACTTGATGCGTAAGGATGGGGTACACCTCTCCCTCATAGGTTTGGATATCCTAAATGCGGGACTAGAGTCTGGTATTGAGGAGGCGCTGGCTGCGGGCGGCGTGGTCCCTCCCAGGGGAGTAGGTAGGGAGGAACCGCGGTGGCGGTAGTCCTGGCCAGCGAAGAGGTTTGGAAGAAAGTGCCCAAGCGGCTTGGGGAGTCGCAGCCTGCTGAGAGCTGATGGCGGGGGCAGGCTGCTCCGGACTCGTGGGTCATTTTGATAGAGCTGTCTGTTGGTAATCCCCCAACAGCTGACAGGTTGTGGACGCTGGCGATAATCTATAATAATCTATTAATAAAGCTGTGGCCGTTGCCCTTACCCATACAAAAGGTGTTGTGTATTTATTGGGCAACGGGTGGTGGGGGTTTTGTCCGGGGTCAGCAGTCATGGAGTCATGACCTCTGGCCTGCCCCTCCATTTCTGAACCTTTGCTGCCTGGATATTAGACCTGACCTTGCCTTTGCCTTGCCCCTGCTGGATTTGTTTGCCTTGGACTTTATTTTATTGGCTACTACTACAAGTACTGCACTTAAGGTTTCATATTGCTAACGTGACACTAATAAATGCAGGAAATGCTATGTAACACAACATTCTAAAACAAATAGATTAGAAACTATGTAAATAGTACTAAAATGTTTACATAGTAGATAAACTTGTTGGGTGGGAACAAATTTGTAAAGGAAGTAAAAATCATAAAGAGAGGCATAATACTCACCTCTGTGTCTTTAATAAAATCATGACTTTACGTAAAATCCTATCATTTTATTACAAGACACAGAGGCTCCTGTTTTGCTAGTTTAAAGCTGCATAATCATGGATGTAGAAAGATGTTGAATAGGTATAAAATAGAATCTCTTGATAGTAGTCTTAAGAACCAAGTCAGCAGATTTCCCATTAAAAGTAAAAAAGAAACAATGAGGGCAGCGGTATCAGTTGCAAATGTGTACACCAAGTGCTACATACAGAGTTATTGAAGGACAGAAAGTAGAGACCTTTCTCAAAGCAACTCCTTACAACTATAATAAACACTCACACTCACCTAATATTGTAAAGCGGTACGGAATCTGTTGGCGCTATATAAATGGCAATAATAATAAAGAGACAGAATACAACAAGACAGACCATAATACCCAGCATCTCCCCTTTTCCATTCAGTGAAAAACAGCTCCTTCTGACGCCCCCTCGCCATCTTGGACACTCCTCCCAATCTCTGGCGCGTTCTGATGTCCTGACGTCATGCGTTGCGTCCGATCGGTCCGGTTGCTAGGGAACAGGCAGACACAGAGACTAAGAGTACTGCTATCGATTTAAGGCTGGTACAGAAGCCCCTTAATTTTCTCAAATCTGTCATTATCGCAGAATAAAAGGAGTTTCTAAAGGTGAATAGCACTAAACCTGACTGAAAGTTCTTATGAAAAGGGGAAACAAATAAAATTTTCTGTAAGAGATTTAATTATTATTAAATAATATAATATATGGGAATTTATCAAATAACGACATTTAAACAAAAAGAAATATGGGTATCAGACTGCTGAGAGGAAAAAAAAAGGAATAGTGTAATTAACCCCTTATCAACACATGACAGAATTATTTTGTCTTAGTTGTCCTTCTCTTAAGAATCCATGATGAAATAGTTCCATCATGCGGCATTTTACCAGCAGGGTCTATTTCCCTGAGAATCCCAGATATCATTTAATACCTGGGACACCCCTCTGTCAAGTTTAGGATTTTTCTTAAGCTACACTAATTATACACAATTATTATTGCCAGAAAATGTGGAGAAAATGTTTAGTTTTTGTTTTTTTCCATATTTTTTTATAATAAATAAAACATTCATATATTAATCTGTCACATCAAATTGTCTTGACTGTGTTGTTTTTTTTTGTGTTTTTTTAAAAAGGTCACAAACATAAAGAGGAATATGCACTCTTATTTCCTACTGGTCCTGGTGCTTGCAGATCTGGGGCTGGCTAACCTGACTCCAATGGTAAAAAGAACAATATTGTCCAGGCCAGGGCCGCCACCAGAATTTTTGGGGCCCCTAACTCAGCTAAGGGTCTGGGCCCCCCGGGGGTCCGCCTCCAAATCCCGCCCGCAGGAATACACACACACAGGCGCAAACACACACACACACAGATACATACTAACAGACACACATACTGAAACAGACATATACGCATATAGGCATACATACTGACACACACATACTAAGACATACACACATATACAGACACACAGGCATACATAGTGATAGACAGACACATACTAACATACATACAGACACACATTCATAAGGACATACAGACACATACATACTGACATACATACAGACACCGACATACATGCACGCATACATACATACATACAGACATGCATACAGACACTGACATCAATACAGACATACATTCATACTGACATACATTCATACTGGCATACATAAATGCATATACTGACATCCATACACACATACATACACATACATACATTCAGGGACGTTTTAGCCGCGAGGCAAACAAGGCATTTGCTTTGGGCGGCATTTTCCAGGGGGCGGTAAAAAAAAGCCGCCCCCAAATGCCCAAGGCAAATGTCTTGTTAGCCTTGCAGCTAACAGACATGCTGGCGTGCTGCTGGGCGGTCGGGCGGCGCTGGCGGGCGGCTGGCGAGGGAGCACTTCCTCTGAGCTGTCTGCTCAGTTCCCTCGCGCGCCGCAGAGTGAGGCTTATTTTCCTGTTGTTTCAATAAAACTGCTGCGTAAGTGATCCAGAGTGCCTGGACCAGGGCCGCCATCAGGGGGTGACAACCATAACGGTTGTCACGGGCCGGGCGGCCCCGGGGGGCCCGGGCCCCACGTGTAGCAGATGAATTGCCGCCGGTGCAGTTGCACCGAGCCCGCACGCTGATGGGGTCCATGCACTTAACCACCCGATGGGCCCTATATCTTCAGGGGCCCGTTCAGCGCTGTGGCCGTGTAACAGCGCGACCGGGCCTCTTTAAAAAAAAAATGCAGCCGCATTCGTGCTGTGGCTGCATTTTTTTTTTTTTTAAAAGGGGCCCGGTCGCGCTATTACACGGCCACAGCGCTGACCGGGCCCCTGAAGATATAGGGCCCATTGGGTGGTTAAGTGCATGGACCCCATCAGCGTGCGGGCCCGGTGCAACTGCACCGGCGGCAATTCATCTGCTACACGTGGGGCCCGGGCCCCCCAGGGCCGCCGGGCCCGTGACAACCGTTATGGTTGTCACCCCCTGATGGCGGCCCTGGTCCAGGCACTCTGGATCACTTACGCAGCAGTTTTATTGAAACAACAGGAAAATAACACAACGTTTTAATCTCTGCTGAGATCTTTTTCAAGCCGAAAAAGATCTCAGTATAGATCGAAACGTTGCATTGCTAAAGGCATTCTGGAAGCAAATTATTTTGAGATGAGACTTTCACAGCTGTTAAATTAACACTACAAGTACCCCAAAAAATTGCTTAATGGAGTGGTCTTGGTGTATAGATCATGCCCATGCAGTATAACTGCTCCATTCGCTGCCATTTAGGAGTTAAATCTCTTTATTAATGCAGCCCTAGTCACACTTCCCTACATGTGACCTACTCAGTCCCTCCCTACACATTTCCTGTAAAGAGAAAACCTCCTTCTTTGCACAGTCTGTTTAATTTAGAATGCATTTTTTACTGCTCTGTTACAGCCTGGTAGAGTCCACAGTGGCCTCCTGGTTATGATTAATGTGCAATTAATAGTGCCGGAGATAAAACCTGCTGAAGTAAACACACTGTGCTGTGACATCTGATTAAAAGTGAAACCATTATAAAGCTATGTCTCAATTTAGACACATTTTAAATGCCAGAAGAACAGTTACCAATCCCCATTACAGGTAACTTAAAGTTATATTTTCTTTTCAGTTACTGAACATTGTGTTTATTATTATTTTTTCTATATGATTTTATGCATGTAAGGCATTTATTGTAAAATGTGTGTTAAAGTGCAGTAATTTTGGGAGTCTGTAACAGATTAATCAAATTTGCCTTAATTCTTATGGGAAATGTTGATTCTGTTCTCGGACAAATCGGAACTCGAACAGTATTCTGGAATGGATTAAGTTCGAGTTCCGAGGTTCCACTGCATTCTGGAAGCTGATGTCCCACAGTAAGTGAAGAAATTAAAGTTGAAGGTGATAGATATCCTAATAAGACATTATCCAAAACACACCTCAATTTGAACCATGAAATACATACGTATTAAGCAATGATGAGAGACTGATAGGTGTCTACAAGAAGTGTTTTGTGGCTGTGATTTCTGCCAAATATATCTGTAGACATTGCAGAATTTGCAAAGACCCCCGATGGTGACATGGCCGCTGTAGGTCCGAAGACCCGCAAGGGGGGCAGGAAAAGTTGATTTTTTTTTTACCTTGACCTGTTCCTTGCGGGAGCTGCCATCTTCACTGCAGGCATGAGAACAGCATTGAGGTCTGTGGAAGATCCAGCAAGACCGCGGGATCCTCCATAGACAGAGGCAATTCCCTCTAGCCGTCACTAAGAAAGTGAGGCATAAGAAAAACACATAAGACAAAGTAGTCCTTACTTTGTCTTATGTTTTTAGTTAGAAATAAAAAAAATAATAATAAAATAAAGAGTAGGAAAGAGGAAGAGAAGAGGAAGCGATTGGAAAAAGGTAAGTACCGCATGACAGTGCTGCTTTAAATATGCAGAAATGTGTATATTCACATTTTCCCACCCTAAACAGGTAGTAACAATTTTTCACACGGAAAATTAACAAATCCATATTATTTTGTTGGGCTGCTGACATTTTTGCATACAACTGCAATTCCAATTTAATCTGTTGTACAGTACAATGTGAGGGATAAATACTAGCAAATACATGTCAAACAAATTAACATGAACACAAACAAGATACAAAGAGGCCCGCCGAGATAGCCAATGGAATTGTATACAATCATGTACCATCTGAATGTCCCTGATTTAGAAAAAAGGATTCCACTAAGGTAAGAGTACGGTTTGGGGAGGATTTACTGTTAGAGTGATTATTACATTGCAAGGGTGGCCTTTGAAGAGATGTTTTAACCCCTTAAATGGACACTCCAGGCACCCAGACCACTTCTGCCCATTGGAGTGGTCTGGGTGCCAACTCCCACTACCCTTAACCCTGCAACTGTAATTATTGTAGTTTTCATAAACTGCAATAATTACATTGCATGGTTAACTCCTCCTCTAGTGGCTGTCTACTAGACAGCCACTAGAGGGCACTTCCTGATTCATAGCACAGGTTTTCTGTGCTAGAGCGTCGCTGGACGTCCTCACGCTGTGTGAGGACCTCCAGTGTTGCTCAATTCCCCATTTTCAATGCTTTCCTATGGAGAGCTCTAATGCGCATTAGGTCTCAGCCGGCGGGCAGGATCAGTCTCCCCCGCCGGCTGACACGATGAAGTGAAGGAGCGGCGGCGACACAAAACCACCGCCGAGAGACATCGGTGGGGGTCTCAGGTAAGTCACTGAAGGGGTTTTCACCCTTTCAGCAACCGGGGATGGGTGGTGGAAGGGAGAGGGGACCTGCAGTGCTAGGAAAACAGATTGTTTTCCTGGGACTGGAGAGTCCCTTTAAAGACACAACTTCTGAAATAAAAAGGAATCATGACGGAATATTTCTATTTTGATCTAATACCCCTTGGTCTGTATTGGGGTATTAGATCAAGCAAATGAAGGGGATTAAGTTGCAACTTGGTTGCATTTGGCTATTTGAATAAACAAACTGACAAATTTATACAAAATGTTATAAAAAAATTTGGCTGATTTAAACAAATAACTATAAAGCTAAAACAAATGGTGAAATAAGCACATTTGCCTTTTGTAAATATTTAAATTCATTTTACATTGCACAATTTTCAGCTTTTAGTTGAAACCACAAATTTGGGCAAGTGACCTGCATTTGACAGCTGTTAGCTGCTTAGTGGCCATACATTTTAGCAACACAATTTGACTACCTAACAATAAGTAGAGATTCCCAGTAACTGAGGATAATTTAAAAAAGAATGATCATTTTAGGTCAAAGTAGCTGAATTGGAAAAATGTGCATCTATTCACTATTCCCCTCTTCCCCCCCCCCCCCAGTTTGGCTATTTTTTTTGAGCGTATAAAAATCTTCCATTGACAATTCTCCAGAATTTCCAGTTTGGTGAATAACCTGGAATATCTCCTTTGACATAAAACACTTATTTGATGATACTGTGATACTGAGCACTGACAGGATTAAAAAAAAACAAAAAAAAAAAAACATAAAAATCATCTTAATTGAAATTGATGTTTAGAGTGTACACAGAAAGATGTACCATGTATATACCAGCATGGCAACAAACGACAGCATAATTTGTTCGAGAAGTTAAAGGATAATTGTAAGAAATAATTGATTTCCAGTTGCATCCATCTTACTAGGGAACCCCTCTCTTCAGTGACATGAATGATGTCATCTCAGAGCACATACTCCCAACCTTGCTGCTAAATATAGACACTGAGATTATTCCCTAGAGTCTCCATGAGCTATTTTTAAAAAGACCTTACAGAGGGTTGGAACATAGTAAAACAAATAAGAAAAGCAATGTGTGTGTGGGGGGTGGTGGGGGTGGTATTCATAAATAATACTTCATTAAGACTCATTCATGTGGGTATCACAATAATATTGTGCTCATTTGTCAACTGAATTAATTCAGGATTCCACTTGGGTGCTTATAAAACAATCTTTGCTTTCGTATAAAAATATAGGATTTCCTTTCACACCTACTGAATCTTTGCAATGGTATAGTCTCCTCTTTGCCGCATGAACATGACATACACATTAGCTCATCTTGTTGTGGCTGCAAGTCAAGCTGAGCAAAGTGTTGCTGCAGATATTTAACCCTCTGCTAACCAGAAACGCGTTAAACTGCAATGATTTTATAGTATTCTGTTGACAATTGACATGACAATGTTTTCCCATTGTTAGGTTCCTTTACTAGATCTGAGATATAAAAATGTGCTGCGTTGCTTATACGATTGAATTGAGCAACTGTGCCTTCATAACATGTCATATTTTAACCCCTTAAGGACACATGACACGTGTGACATGTCGTGATTACCTTTTATTCCAGAAGTATGGTCCTTAAGGGGTTTAAATAATACAGATTTTCTAATAGCACCATTATACAAGCACTGAATACGTTCACTCTTTAAACCCTTATGGCAGATATATGTATGCTGTCATAAAACTATGTTACAGTATGTCCTTTTCAGTTAACATTTGCATGTATATACATTTCTGTCATGGTTAATAAGTGGGGCATTTATTTATTTATTATACAATCTTCAAAGGATGGTTTGTTATGATGGAATTATTCAACAACGGGTGCTCATGGGACAAACAAATCCCTCAAACAATGCATTATTTTGGTTGAGGTGTTCAAAATAATAGACCTTTAACTGTTCTTACGCTGCAACACCCATAACTCTGCAGGTAAAAACACAGGAAGCGTTTATTGTAAATTGCAAACCACTGGCAGTCCAGTTTTTAAATACCTCACCTATTCAAAGCTATGCATGGATATATTCTTAACTATTTCAAACATTAATCTTTGTAAATATATATATAAACTGCTATTATAAAGTCAGAATATATTTAAATCACCATATCATAAAGCAATATATTTATGATGTGATCTGTGCATATTTTAATGTACCCCCTTGAACACGAAGGGGGTTTTTCTTTTGCCAGTTTCGCTGTGTTGAAGGTGAGAACTGCATAGTACAGTACCTTCCTCAACGCATTTTACGGATACCTGCGTGTGCATTTACTGAAGATAGCGAACAGGTGTTTTTCCTCATTTGCGTTACAAAGTGTTAACTGCAAGGTCAGCACAACCTTTAGGAGTTCATGGTATTTGCCCGAAGCACCAACCCATGGAGGACTGTATGTAGTGGACTGGGAGATCAAAAGATCTCATCAGGCCAACAACTATGGTAGCAGGCAGAGGCGGCTCTAGACTTTATGAGGCCTTAGGCGAAACGCAAACATGAGGCCCCACTAACAAAAAAGTGTCACATATACACATTGATGCACTGTCTACCTGTGTATGTGCCTGAGAGTGTGTCTGACAGAGAGTATCCTTGTGTGTGCGAATGTATGTCTCTGTGAGCATGTTTGCATTTTTGTCTGAGACCCTATGTGTATGGGGTAGCTGATGGTGAGAGGGAGCAGGGGGTGTGATGGTGAGAGGGAGCGGGGGGTGTGATGGTGAGATGGAGCGGGGGGTGTGATGGTGAGAGGGAGCGGGGGGTGATGGGGAGGGTGGGGAGGGGTGATGGTGGTGGGGGTGAGGCTGAGGAGGGGTGATGGTGGTGGGGGTGAGGCTGAGGGTGGTGGGGGTGATGGTGGTGGGGGGTGAAGCTGAGGGTGATGGTGGTGGGGAGTGAGGCTGAGGGTGGTGGGGGTGATGGTAGTGGTGGGTGGTGAGGCTGAGGGTGGTGGGGGGTGATGGTGGTGGTGGGGGGTGAGGCTGAGGGTGGTGGGGGTGATGGTGGTGGTGGGGGGTGAGGCTGAGGGTGGTGGGGGTGATGGCGGTGGGGGGTGAAGCTGAGGGTGGTGGGGGTGATGGTGGTGGGGGGTGATGGTGGTGGGGGTGAAGCTGAGGGTGATGGTGGTGGGGAGTGAGGCTGAGGGTGGTGGGGGGTGATGGTGGTGGTGAGGCTGAGAGTGGTATGGTGGGGGTGAGGCTGAGGGTGGTGGGGGGTGAGGCTGAGGGTGGTGGGGGGTGAGGCTGAGGGTGGGGAGGGGAGGGGTGATGGTGGTGGGGGTGAGGCTGAGGAGGGGTGATGGTGGTGGGGGTGAGGCTGAGGGTGGTGGGGGTGAAGCTGAGGGTGATGGTGGTGGGGAGTGAGGCTGAGGGTGGTGGGGGGTGATGGTGGTGGTGGGTGGTGAGGCTGATGGTGGTGGGGGTGATGGTGGTGGGGGTGAGGCTGAGGGTGGTGGGGGGTGATGGTGGTGGTGGGTGGTGAGGCTGAGGGTGGTGGGGGTGATGGTGGTGGGGGGTGAAGCTGAGGGTGGTGGGGGGTGATGGTGGTGGTGGGGGGTGAGGCTGAGGGTGGTGGGGGTGATGGTGAGGGTGGGGAGGGGTGGTGGGGTGATGGTGGTGGGGGTGAGGCTGAGGGTGGTGGGGGTGATGGTGGTGGGGGGTGATGGTGGAAGTGGGGGTGAGGCTGAGGGTGGTGGGGGTGATGATGGTGGGGGGTGAGGCTGAGGGTGGTGAAGCTGGGGGTGAGCCTGAGGGTGGTGGGGTGTGATGGGGAGGGAGAGCCTACCTTTCCCTGGAGGTCCAGTGGGCTCCCTGGTGGTCCGGTGGCCACTGCTCACGGTCTGCAGCTCCTCAGAGCTGCAGACCGTGTAATCTCGCGAGATTTCAGAGCGTTGCCGTGGTAACCCGCGGCAACGCTCTGATTGGCCAATTCTCGCGAGTCACATGGTCTGCAGCTCTGCACACTGCGAAGCTGCAGACCAGTGTCTGCGATGGTGGCCGGGCAGCCAGGAGGGGCCTCGCACCCGGCGGCATACCGGCCAAGCCGCCGGGCCCCCTCCTGTAGTCAGGTCCTCGGTCAGTGACCGAGGACCTGACACACTCTACCAACAGGCGGTTTAGGCGGCCGCGAGGCCCCCGCCAGCGCGAGGCCTTAGGCGGCCGCCTAAACCGCCTAATTAGAGAGCCGCCTCTGGTAGCAGGGCATCATCTGCCCAGCATCATCTGAATCACAGTGGGGTCATGATGTCACTGTATTTCACATGTACACAGAATCAGTGAGAATCACTGTGCCAGATTAAGAGACGCACAGACACAGTGCTTTTCCTAACCTGGATCGCCAGGGATCTCATGGCCCCATCCTGACCCAGGGTAAAGAAATAGGAGGAAGCATACATTTTGAATAAAATTAGTGGTGTTGTTATGATGTAGGTGTTGAGAGTTATAAAAACTTAGGTTTAAAATTAGGGTTTAACTTTAGAGTTGTTTTTGTTTAGGCTTTGAGCATTTAGGATTAAAGGGACTCTATAGTCACCAGAACAACTACAGCTTATTGAAATTGTTCTGGTGAGTAGAATCATTACCTTCAGGCTTTTTGCTGTAAACACTGTCTTTTCAAAGAAAATGCAGTGTTTACATTACAGCCTAGTGATAACTTCACTGGCCACTCCTCAGATGGCTGTTAGAGATCCTTCCTGGGTCGTGGCTGCCTAAAATGCATCCAAACATTCAGTATCTCCACCCTCTGCATGCAGACACTGAACTTTCCTCACAGAGATTCATTGATTCAATTCATCTCTATGAGGAGATTCTGATTGGCCAGGACTGTGTTTGAATTGTGCTGGCTCTGCCCCTGATCTGCCTCTTTGTCAGTCTCAGCCAATCCTATGGGGAAGCATTGTGATTGGATCAGGCTACCACTTCTGATGATGTCAGCAGGCAGTGGGCAGGTCTAAAGGAAACAGTGACAAAGCCAGCAGCTTCAGGCTTGAACAATAGTAAGATTTACTATATTTAGGGAGGCATGAGGGGACCAGGGGGGCTAGATGGTGGTTTTAACCCTATAGGATCAGGAATACATGTTTGTATTCCTGATTAAAAAGGAGCACTATATGATCAGGAACACAAACATGTATTCCTGATCCTATAGGGTTAAAACCACCATCTAGCCCCCCAGGTTCCCCTCATTAGAGGTTTGAGAACATAGTTTGTGGTTGATTAGGTTATGGGGGGTTTAAAGGTTGGATTGGTGTTAGAAGTAAGAGTAGAGTAGAGTTATTGGATGTGCATGGTTAGCGAGATTAGCCATAAGATTAGGAGGATAGTCAAGGGATAGTCAAGGGTTTCAAGTCGATGTCAAGGGTTTGGGGGATTAGGGTTATGGAAATGGGATTTGGGTGAAAGTTAGTGGATATAGTTATATAATTGGCGGTTAGGGGGATTAGTGCTAAGGATAAAGAGTCCTAGTAGAAAAAGTGCATATTTCACTAGAAATTGATTACTTTGTTACACCTCCTCGCTGTCAATTAGACAACCAGTCCTGTTACTTCCGGGTTGATTTAGCTCAGTGGAGCTTATTAACTCAACAGACAGACAATTGCATACCTCCCAACTTTGCCTAGGGACATTCCTTGTTTTGGAAAAATAAATCCAAAATAGAACTCGATTCCCCCTGTCTCTCTTTTCTATCTTAATTATACTTCTAGGAGGTAGACATTGTTTGTGTGCCTGAGCGCATAACAGAGCAATAAAGTAATAATACTCACAGTTATGTATCTTTAAACTGCAATAACTGTTTAGATATCAAGTCTGTCTGAATAATATACATTCTTGTTATAACTTTTAGTTGCATAAATTATTAGTAAATCACCTAAAATTTCTCAGAAAAACCCTGTCTCTGGCCACAACTTTACTTACACTTATAAAATTAAAGTGTCCCTCTTTGTCCATTTAAAATGTTGGGTTGGTATGCAATTGACCAGAGCACCTGTATTGCAAAGATGTTTCATAGAGCTGCATTGGGGAACTTATGATTGGACAGCCATAGAAAGTCTGGGCTGGGGAAGAAAAGGTTTGCAAATGTTGCAGACAAGAGACCTCCAGCATTTTCAAGCTGTTTTTACATATAACCTCAGTGGAAAAATGCACAATTAAATGCATGCTTTTTTTGAATTGGGGGTATATCTAATAAGTAGTGGATTTATTTTTTATTGTTTTCAACTTGGGCAGTGGAGTGTCCCTTTAACACAAAATGATGCTTAACATTTCTATTTCTAGTTTCTATTCATCTCTAATAATCTATCTGTATCTATTAATCAATTGGTCTATTGATGCCTCTTTATAACTTTCTTCTACATGCAAACCTAAATCTCAATAAACCTTCACTGCCTTTTTTTCTTCATATCTATCTGTCTATCTGTCTGTCTGTCTATTTATCTATCCATCTATCTATCTATCTATCTATTTATATATCTATCTATCCATCATCCATCCATCGTCCATCTATCTATCTTTCATTCTATCTATCGATAATTGTATAAAGTGAACACAATCCAATAAACAAATATCGGTTGAAGTTACCTAGTATTGCTGTATCAGAGCATTTGTTCTATGAACACTTTCTTGGCATACGCCTACGTTCTCCTATTACATAAATTATTGATCTTATTTTGTCCATGCATTTGTTATTCCTTCTTTTCCACACTCACTGCAGCCTTCTCCTGTTCTTTCAATTTTGCATTACATTGGTTAATGATTTCAGACCCCATATAGCAAGCTATACATAATATAATCTTAAATTATTACTGAATCAAGCCTTTCATGTACAGTACTGTCAATATTGTATTAAATATTATTCATCCCAAAAAACAACAGAATTCTTCACTGACAGAATGGAGTGGGTGATGGTGAAATATTTGTAATAGAGGTGACTCAAGGGGAAAAATTAAAATGAGATGCATTCACTAGTACAGTGACTATCATGCCTGTCATCTATCCTCATCGCCATCAATATTTAGTGACATATCTATCAAAAAGGAGAAGCCAGTTACCTGGATTATCTAAATTTATGTCATGTGGGAAGAGGATGGTCATAGTAACATGTGAATGTACTTGCCATACAAGTAGGTGTTATGTTTCTTTTGGGTTTGAGTCAGGTAAGGAGTGAGCAGTATATGTTGAGTTTTAGAAATTTGTTGAAAAAAATAAATTAAATAAATAAATAAATATAACAATTAAGCTAAAGAAAAAAGCAGAAAAATGAAACGTGGCGGAGTGGGGAATGGCAGACTTGGCTATTTTAGATAATATCCTTTTATTACAAGCTGTTATTTGGATTTCTGCAGGTCCATCAGTATAGTAACTTTCATATCCTCCAACTGTCCTTATTTAGCAGGGACAGTCCCAATTTTGGGCCAAATTCCCTTTTTTTATCTTAATGGCAGTCTTTTGCAGGAACTTACTATTCTTGGTACGTCTGTATTTATTCCAGAGCTTCACAGCAATAATACTTAGGGTAATGTGTCTTTAAACTACAATAAATGTGTTTAGACATCATTCTGTGTTCATAAGATACATTGGGCTTGTTTTAAATTATATTGTATTTGCATAAATAATTATTAGCAAGTCACGTAAGATTTCTCCTATTGCAACACACCTAAAATAATTTATATGAAATGTTAAAAGGTAGGCACTTGAGTTATCTCTATAGTAAAACAAAACAATGGAATATTTATTTATTTATAAAATATTTGACCAGGATGCATACATTGAGATTTCTCTCGTTTTCATGTATGTCCTGGGTCCACAAAACATTGCATTGTTACAAAAGGATACAATCTTACAAAAATTTAATATACAAGCAATATATACACACACACACACACACACACATATATACATTTAATACATAACAGGTAATAAATATATCCAACTATGACATTCTGTGCTGAGGTATATTGACATAGATCTCTTAAAAGATTTTAGATTGAATGAAGATTTGACTGTGTCCCTGAGGTTATTCCATAATTGCGGTGCTCTATAGGAAAAGGAGGATCGAGACACTTTATTTTTGTACTGCGGTATGCTAAATATCGTGCTAGTACTGGATTGGAGGTTATAGGAGGTGAGAACAGCCGGCTAGAGCATTCTACTCAGGTAGCGTGGGAGCTTCCCAGAAATGCTCTTATGCACAAGGCTGAAGAGTGTGTCGGGATTCCAGAGATAGCCAGTTTAGCTCTTTTAACATGTCACAGTGGTGGGTAAAGTAAATACATTCTAGTACAAAGCGGCAGAACAAATTATATAAAGTATTGAGTTTATTAAGGTGGGTTTGCAGTGCAGGTGCACACACTACATCCCCATAATCAATGACCGGCACTAGCATCTGTTTCCTTACTGTAGGGCTTAGGCAGGATTTGTTTCTGTACAGGGCACCTAGTTTTGGGTAAAGTTTTGAAGAGATTTTTTCAATGTAAAGGCCAAAGTATATATTGGGGTCTACCAACATACCTAGATATTTAAAAGAGCAGACTGCTGTCAGTGTGCTATTTGAATTCGTTCTGATACACAGTTGTTGATTTTGTAGTTTACATAATTTAGGTACAGTTCCAAAGATCCTTGTAACAGTTTTGTCAGTGTTTAGGAAGAGTTTTTTATCCGCTATCCACTTTTCTACCTCTGTGAATTAGTTTTGGAGCAGAGCCTCGGTAGCTTGGGTTTACTAGTGTAGATTACAGTGTCGTCTGCATACATGTGTACAGTTGAGAATATGCATTTTTTGTAATTCAAAGCAGCCCAAGGAAAAAAGGTATACAAAAGCACAGAAAGAAAATGGTCTTTATTCGCTGTGATGTACAGAAAACTCACAAAACTTTATGCTAAATAAAAAGGAACTAAAACCTCTGCCACACTGTTCACTGGATTGTCATAGCACATGCATCCCAATAGTCCCAAATTTGTCAGGACAGTCCCAATTTCATGGCAATGTTCCACCATCCCAGTTTTATTACCTGGTGTCTCGCATCAGAGGACACCAGAGAACTGTCCTTGGGCAGCACAATGTGAGCACATTAGGGCCCATCTGTACAAATGACTCAGGAGGTATGTTTGCAGAGTAAGGGTTTATACTTTACTGACTACCAATTCCTCCATTGTAGTCTTTGGCAAAATTCATAAATCCTTACACTGGTAAGAGAACTCAGTCCTATATGTGTGATCACTGTTTTGACAGGATAGTTGCATTGTGGTAATACATATAAGCATTGAGGATCAATGCACCATTCCCTTCACTGGTATGAAGTCCATACAGATAGCTTCACAGTAGAGTAAAAGAACAAAGAGCAACAAAGACTAAATAATAATGTCTAGTGCTGGAACTAGTGCCATTATTTAAACCTAAAACACATCTAAGCACAGAGTTGGAGCAAATTGCACATGGAATTGTAAGATCCAGGCTAAAATAGCCAAGTTGTGACTATAGCTGAGTTAAAGACTTTCCACGTCAGAACTTTTTTACCTAAATTTTGTAATTCAGGTCCCAATTCATTACGATTGGTTTTGAGAAAATAAGCTCCATACTGACAATGTTGTTAAATCAAGCATATAGTGGAGTAAGCATTGCGGTTTGTGTAGGCAGAGCAATTCTGTGCTCTAAAACTGGACAGAGCAGCAGGAACATTGCACTGGTTTCCATGGTGATCATATCACTCTAGAATTGCTTCAGAAATACTCTATATAAATGTGATAAATGGTAATGCTGTAATGGTCAGATTTATATTGTACTGTAATAGCATAATGTTAACTCTAACATTACATCTCTAAGAACTGAAACATTCACGTGATCTCCTACTCTTGTTGGGCAAAATATTTTTTTCTGCATAGGGTTGGTTCCAAATTCCAGTAAAAAAAAAATTTAGAACATGAGTGAAGTACAATTATATGATTTTGCTATTTCATGACAAAAAGTCATGATTTTATGAAAGACACGGAGGCGAGTATTGCTTATACCTTTCTTTACTGTCCACCAATAGCAGCAAAGAATACAAAGAGTAAGTAAGAAGAAAAATGGTATACATAGTGATAAGCCACTCCCATACCAAGTCCCAGTATAAGAGTCAGCACCTCCCAACATATTTCCTCTTTCTTTGGAGATGCGACACAATAACCAACATCAAACAGGAACCGATGAATCAGTCCAACCACAGCAGAACAACTGTCTCGAAATCCAGCCAGAATCCAACCAGGAACAAATAAACAAACTGGGACCAATCCATCAAAGAATCAGAAATCGCTACTGTAGAGGATCCCATCATAGGACAATCCATAGACATCCAGCAAACAAGTTGAATTTCAGCGGAAAGCAGTGTGGACTCTTAAGCAGAACGGAATCAACCTGTGAAAACACAAAAAAAAAGGAGACCAATGGTTAAATCGATACTTGAACCAAAGTGCACATGCCAAGACACATAATATCGATAGATAAAAAGGCACTGTACCCACATAACAAAAACCTCAGGATAAAACATAAAACATAGCCAGGCCACATGTGAGTATAAATGGTTAAATAAAAACAGTGCGCACCACAAATACCTACCACACCCTGGAATCCAATATGAGAGAGAAAAGTCAACAGGGAGGCAGAATCAAGTTGTTATGGGCAACTGCAAATATTACAAGTTTTAGAATTATATATTGTATTCCTCAAACTGTGTACTTTGTCTTTGAGAGATATTGCAAACTGACAAGGTGTTAGAAATGGAACATATTGTTTTTCATACATGTTTCTTTAAGCAATAACCTCTTACTTATCTTCAGTGCATAATATGTTTACGCCATTTTGTCCCAGACGAAATACAATAACAATAATGCATTAAAAAGCTTCAAGGCTATGCTACGACTCTTTCAGTACATAATATACTGCGGTAACCCGAAGTAGATAAAGATGTTCAGACTTTAAGATGCCATCTTGACCTAAGTTAGGGAAATTTCCATGACGTGTACACCCTTTAGTTATGGCCTTGTATTTTTGCCAAGGGAGGTCCTAAAATGAATAAAAGTAAAAGAAGTTACTTTTTCATATATGAACTACGGTGACCCTAAAATGAAGACACCTAAGGTATAAATAAGTGTACTTTTAAATGTTAAGACACAGACAGAGGAGAGATTTGGAGACAGATGCTACTCCATCTTATAATGACAGAGAGGCTGACATGATGACATGTTCAGGAGCGTATGTTAATCTATTAATGATATTTGCAAGCATTTAGTTTAATCTTATAAACTCTGCTATAAATTATTGTAATGGATTTTATATGTTTATATTTATATTTTTATATAATAAATATCTAAAAAGATAAAACGTTATTGCTTCCAAGACAATCCTTATTTTATATTGTATGCTCAATTATTTATATATGTTAAATAGAGGATCTCTTACTAATGATATAACATTATCTGTATAGTTAGCCTGCTAAGTTCTATGCTTCCAATTCTTTCAACTAAAGCATTTCCTCAAGACACTATAGCTTCCAGCTGGGGAGTTTAGAGGCCCTACAGAGTTTGAACAATGATGCTCTAGAACAGGGGTTCTCAACCCAGTCCTCAGGACCCCTACCAGTCCAGGATTTGGGGATTACCTGGGTGTGTCTAAGGTGAATCCAATTTACAGATGAAAATGAAGGAGAGGGACTTCAGTTAAGAAAAAGGTCAAATGGGTAATTTATTACATGTGAGTTTGCAGAGGTTCTATTTCAGCTGTCAAAAGTAAAGACAAATAAGTCAATGGGGCCTGATGCGATACACCCAAAGTTAATAAAAGAAATTAGTGGTGTACTAGTAAAACCATTAAAGGATTTATTTAACCAATCATTGTTAACAGGAGTAGTCCCAGAATAATGGAAATTAGCGAATGTTGTACCCATTCACAAGAAAGGTAGTAGGGAGGAGTCAGGCAACTATAGGCCAGTAAGCCTTACTTCAGTAGTGGGGAAAGTGATGGAAACCATGTTAAAGGATAGGATTGTTGAACATCTAAAATCACATGGATTTCAAGATCAGAGACAACATGGGTTTACTTCAGGAAGATCATGTACGAGTTAATCATCCCAGACTAGATACACCAGAGAGGGAGAGATAAGGGAGCTCACCAGGGCCTAGACCGGCAGACAGGGAGAGACACGAGGTAGAAACACAGAGCCAGAAGGACAGAAGGTCAGAAAATGGCCAACACCAGTCTCACGAGATTCGCAGCAAAAAAATCCCCTGAACCCGTCCAATTCGCAAACGTTCGGCGAAACAGGCCTAATTCGTGGGAACAAACTAACAAACGGTCAATATACTGTAAAACAGTCAAACAAAAACATTTGCAGCAAAACAGTCGAACGTGGCAAAATAGTCAAACGATACTATATGCCGGTTTAACTAACGAACGCCACAGATAACTCAGACACGAAACTAGCCAAATAGAAGTGAGGAAAGAGGGACAAAAAGGGCACCAAACAGTCAGGGAAAAGGTAGGAGACCCAAAAGGCAGAAAATAAGACAAAATAAGGAGAGAATAAAGGAAATGAAAATAGGAACAACAAAGTAAAGCTCAAGAGAGAGGAGAAGTACATGTAATAATTCCCCAAAGGAAGGTCTGCAACCCTGGGCTCAAAGGTAATATATATTAACTTAATATGATATAAAAACAAAAGTAATAAATAGGAAAATAACTGTTTTTACTATAAGAAATAGCAATATAATAAGAAGAAATTATAAAATAATAATTAATCAAAACAGATAAAGGCAAACAGTTATTGGTAAGGGAAAAATTTGTTGTACTTATCTTGCGTGGAGCAGCAAAGAAAGAGGAAATACGTTGGGAGGTGCTGACTATTATACTGGGACTTGGTATGGGAGTGGCTTATCACTATATATACCGTTTCTTTTCTTACTGTTTGTATTCTTTACTGCTAGTGGTGGACAGTAAAGAAAGGGATAAGCAATATGTGTCTGTCTTGACATAAAATTAAGAAGTGTGTGCTCATTTATTATATAAAAATTTGAAACAATGACTTATTTAGTTTCTTAGAACAGTAGCATTCCTCCAATTGTCACTTTTATAATAAATGTATTAAAATAGTTACATATATAGTATTGACCTAATATAGTATTAATACTATAATATATTTTTTAAAATGTCTTGCACTATGTACTGTCCAATAAGTTATTTTCAAAAAAATTTTTATAAAATATTTTATTTTTATATATAATAAAGAACTTTAGCAGCCAGGTTGCACTGTTTTCTTCTATCCAGCAGTGGCCATTATATTAACATCAATAGAATTACATAATCAGTCTATTTATAAACAGGACTATACATAGGACACAAGCTCGCACATTTTGACTGGAAGAAAGGAGATTTGGTCTAAGGCAAATGAAAAGGCTTTTCACTAGGCATGTGCATGGGGAAAATTTTCGGTTTAGTTCGGCATTCCAAATTCGGGATTTTCGCAATTCAGGACTTCGGCAATTCGGCACTTCAACACTTCGGAACTTCGGAAATTCGGCAACTTCGGCACTTCGGAACTTCGGAATTTCGGGACTTCGGCACTTTGGGACTTCTATTGCAGCCGCTTAGTAGATAACTACCTAATTCCCACGGTATTAGGGAGTTATCTACCAAAAGGCTGAAAGACCTAATTTGGTCTTTCAGACAATTTTGTCAGGATCCCGCGGGCGGCTGCGAGGGGAGGCTGCAGTCTGCTCGCGGGACTCACCCTCCAGCCGTCCGCGGGTCCTTTCCCGGCATACGCTCGCTGGGCGGCATCCTCCCAGCCTCGGATGCCGCCCGTGTCCTCCTCTCTGTCCCCCAGCAGCATGCATGACGCTGAACGCTGGGGGACCGCCCACTCTTGTACACGCCGCGGTCAGCCACCTGACCCGGCGTTAAAGGCACAGTGCCTCAATCACAGTGGGAGGTATACATATCTCCCACGTGTGATTACTAATTCTGATTGGAAATTTTCCAATCAGAATTGATCTCATGGTTTAAATACTTACCTTTCCTGTTCCTCCCTGCCCTGTTGTGGTCTTTGCTTACTACTGTTGCTACTGAACTTGTGTTTCTGGTTACGTACTCTCTGGCTTGTTTAACTGACTTTGTGACTTTCTCCTACCCTTTGACCTCGGCTTGTTTCTCGTTATTCTGTCTTCTGGTTCCCCTTACTCGGCTTGTCTCCTGACTATTCTTTGTGTGCTTAGCCCGGCCACTCTAAGGTCCGGTACTGCACCTTTTCTGTTTGTGTGTGTGTGTGTTAGCGTGTTGGGTTCCCCGAATCGTGACAAAATTTACTAATACAAATATGGGTCAATCCAACTATAGGGAAATAAAAAATAACATATTGCAACTCCGTTTGGTAGTTTTTTTTTCATTCTTTATTTATGTTGACAGGAATAACATGTATAAATTGAATACACTCCGTAGTACAAACAAAGAGCGACATACACATTGCATACAGATTGTATTAACATATCTAGCGCATAACCATGCACTTTGATGGTGGTCGAAAACATCCCATCATTGCTCCCGAAACTGTTGTATTGGTTACCTTAAAACTTTCTGAGAGTACATGTTACATTTTGTCAACTTGAGTTTTGTGGTTTGTGGAAGATAGAAAAGGAAAACATGAAATATGTGGTAACATATGGAGCTTAGTTGTATATGTACATAAAGCTGCATTGGTGTGTGCCCTCTATCTGCCGGCAGCCCCCTGATCTAATAGGGTGTCGCGTAATGAGTTTCTTTGTGCCACAGTGTAAGATGACTTGCTACGAGTTTCTTTTCTGTAAAAAACAAGACCCGGAGGGTCTCGTGTTACGGGCATCATTGCGCTCTCTCCAAACTGCTGGCAGTAGGCAGGGCCCTCTAAAGGTCTTGGGTTGCGTTCCCTAGTACACACCTGTTGTTTAAACAGTTTCCGGGTATACCTCTCACAGCATCCTCTGGGAGAAATATGCTACACATAATAAGATAAAAAAGAAGTAGGAAAGAGAAAGAAAAGGAATCTATAGAGAAAGGATGCAGGGTAGGGGTGGGGTGGGGGAAGCACCGAGGTCCCGTATCCCTTTGTTCAGTTGTCTTGTGGGCCTCAATTCTGCTGCGTGTCTTAACTCAAGGGGCTATTTTCCCATGGCGCCCATATTTTCTGGAATTGCTTTTAGGTTCCCCTAACTCTTGCCGTCAGGTCATCCATCACGTATACCTCCCGTATTCTGTTAATTACTCCCGCTATAGGTGGGGTGGTCTGTTTAAGCCACTCAGCTGCCACTGCTTTCCTGGCTGCTAGAGTTACTTTATGGATGAGTTTTTGTTCGTGTCTAGTCCACCCATCTATCGTTCTACTGAGCAGGTATAGCCACGGGTCTGGGAGGGGAGGGGGGGTTCCTGGTCAAAATCTGGGCCATCATATCTCTAATTTGTTGCCAGAATCTTACCATCAGGGGGCATTCCCACCACATGTGGATATATGTCCCTTTCATTCCGCACCCTCTCCAGGAAAGTCGGTAGGGCACTTTTTCATTTGGCACAGCTTAACAGGGGTTGTATACCAGCGAAGCATCGTCTTGACTGCTTGCTCTTGTATCGTTACGCATACTGAGGATCTGTGATTGGCTTCCCAGATCTCTTGTCACTCAATCCCTTCTAGCTGTTCCCCCAGGTCCCTCTCCCATTGATCTGTGTAGGCCAGATCTCCCCCTTCGTTAGTCACAGAGCAGAAGTGGGCGTACAGCTGGGTTATCAGACCTGTAGGCATATGGTCTCGAAGGCATATTTGTTCGAAAAAAGTCATAGGTTTTTGGGCCGCAGCCCGGACCCATGGGAGCTTTACGAAATCTTTTATTTGAAGGTACCTGAAGAAGTCTGCAGGCGTGAGGTGACCTCTTTGTTGCAGGGTATCAAAAGTTACCACCTCTGAGCCCTGTACCAACTGATGTATACGTTGCAGGCCTATTCTTTCTAGATTCCTAAAATTCCGTGCTGCCATTCCCGGCGGAAATGCCCTATTTCGCAGAAATGGCATCAGTGGGGACGGGGCTGACGCTAACCCATATCGCTGCTGAGGTCCCTGTTGCAATGGCGCCAGGTGCGTCTTGGAGAGATGTATGGGCAAAGATTGGAAATAGAATAAGATCCTAGGAAGGATGTTCATTTTGACCGCATGAATTCTCCCAATCCAAGAGATAGGCCTTTCATTCCATGTCTCTAGTTCCCTGATGAGTTGTTTTATGAGTGGTGTATAATTCTGTTGTAAGAGTTGGTCTGGGTCTGCCGTCAATTTAATACCTAGATATTTAATCGACTGTCGCTCTACGTGTATGTGGTGTGCCCCCTGAAGAGCCATCAACTCCAAGTCTGGAATCTCGATCGGGAGGGCGCTAGATTTGGTCATGTTAGCTTTGTACCCCGACACGGCCCCGAAGACCTCCAGGACTCCTTGCAAAGCCCTCAACGAGTTGATGGGGTCAGTGAGCGTCAAGAGCACATCATCCGCATACGCCGACACTAGGAATTCCTTGCCTCCCACACGAACCCCCTGTATGTCCGGGTGTCCCCTAAGAGCTTGGAGTAGCGGCTCCAAGGAGAGCACAAATAGGAGCGGGGACAATGGACAACCCTGTCTGGTGCCATTGTATAGTCTAAACGGGTTTAGCGGGGCTCCTGAAATTTTCACCTGTGCTCGCACATTGCTATACATAGCTTTGATCAAAGTCATAGCTTGCTCAGGGAATCCCATATGGGACAGAAGTGTGAATAAATACGTCCATGTGACCCTGTCGAACGCTTTTTCAGCGTCCAATGAGACCAGCATAGTTTGGGTGTGTGTAACTTTCTGCTTCCAAATGATATCTATATTCCTGCGGGTATTCTCATACAGCTGTCTGCCCTGCACGAACCCCACTTGATCCGCATCTACCAAGGTAGCCAAATAAGGGTTCAGTCTTGTCGCCTGAATTTTTGCTAAGATCTTCATATCATGATTAATTAGGTAGATTGGCCTATAACTACTCGGGATGGCCGGGTCCTTATCTGGCTTTGGCAATAAGACAATGGTTGCTAGTGACATATCTAAATCTGGGGTGCCTCCTGATCTAAATTCGTTAAAAAGAGCCGCTGAGCGGGGAGTCAGTTCGTCCCGAAACTCCTTATAGTAACTCCCATCAAACCCATCCGGTCCAGGGGCCTTATTCCCTTTCAGTGTGGCTATGGCTTGCGCCACCTCCTCTGTTGTGATTTCCGCCGCTAGCGCGTCCACCCCTGCCTGAGCCAGTTTGGGCAACCCTAAGTCTGCCAGAAATTGCTTTGCCAGTGTTTCATCCCCCACCTTCCGCGTCTCAGATCCCGGTGAGTGATTATACAGGGATTTATAGTAGTCCATAACGACCTCCGCTATATCTTGGGGACTAGTTTTAGTTGAGCCGTCGTTATGTCTAATGGATGTAATGTGTCCCCCTCGTTGTCTAGGTTTCAGGACTCTGGCTAAGAGTGTGTCCATTTTATTCGCATGTTCGTAGAAGGTCCTTCTGGACCATGTAATGGATTTGTCCGTGTCGTCTAGGAGCAGCTGGCGTATTGCCAACCTTACCTCCCGCAGTAGACCTGCAGTTAGGTCGTCCGGGTTGCCCTGGTGTTGTTGTTCTGCCCTCTTAAGGTCGGTTAGGAGGCCCTCCAGTTTCTGGAATTTCAATTTCTTTTTGGCTGTTGCAACTTTTATGAGCGTACCTCTTATTACTGTTTTATGGGCTGCCCACACTGTCGCTAATGTCACGTCTGGGGTGGTGTTTGTCTCGAAAAAACTGTCGAGCTCTGTCCTAATCTGGGTCGCTATATCCTGGTCTTTCAGTAGGGAGGCGTTAAGTCGCCACGTCCAAGGGGTCGCCTCGCATAGCCTCCCCAGAGTCAGTGATATGTTGGCATGATCCGACCAAGTGATGGACCTGATGTCAGTGCTAGTTATTCTTGGTAGGCTCCTATTGTTGACCGGGAACATGTCGATCCTGGAGTAGGATCCGTGTGGGGCCGAACAAAAATGTGTAATCCCTCGTACTCGGATGATGCCCACTCCACACGTCCGCCAACCCTGTTCCCGCCATGAAATTCTGTCACAGTTTGTCTTGGCTCCCCCTCCCCTGGGACCTTTGAGTACCACTGCCTGCCCTCCTGTCTACTGCCGGGCTTGGCGTTGCGTTCAAGTCGCCCCCCACAATGATCATCCCATGGTGTAATGTTTGAAGTTTGGTCTGTAGCGTCTCCCAGAAGGCTGCCTCTGGGCGGTTTGGTGCGTAAACATTAACTAAATGGATGTGATGGGAAAGCATGGTGCCTGAGACTATGACATAGCGTCCCTCCGAGTCAGATTCAGTGGATATAACTCGGGTATTCCGTATAATTTATTCCGTATAATATATTCCGTATATTCCGTATAAGTATCGCCACTCCGTTGCGTTTGCATAATGTCCTAGCTTCATATGTCGAGCTATAGGTGTGGTCTTTTAAATTAAATTTAGCCTGCCTGGGTAAATGCGTCTCTTGGATAAACGCTATGTCGGTTCTCATCCTTTTGAGTTCTCTAAATAATAGACGCGGTTTAGTCGGGGAGTTAAGTCCCTTAACATTCAGGGAAGTGATTTTAACTGCCATTAGTCCATTCCGCTCGGTCTGCTGCAATGCGCGCCCACCTCTGCTCTCTCCGCGCCCCCTTCATCGTGTCCCACCGCCACCCCCTCGGGATAATATAAAAATTAAGAAGGAAAAGCATAGTAAAGAAGGAAGATGAATAGAAGAAGAAAAAAAAAGAGAAAGAGTGGTGCACCTCCCGTGCTCCACCAACATTGTCTGGTCTTACTTTCCGCCAGACGTTTGTGGGGGTCAAGACCCCGCATCCCAGCTGCGTCCAGCGTTCGGAAGAGATGCAGGTTCCCGAGCCCTTCCCACTATGCACAATTGTGCTTACAGAAGTGGCAACTAGACTTTTCAGTTACAAACTACACCATAACATGAAAAGCGAATACCTTCTCCCAGGGTGCCGGGTAAAATGCCCACATACCCCGGGGTCGTTCAGCAATGAGAAAAACAGTGAGTAAGAATGCATCAACGAGACAACATAACATTTCAATATACCTTCCCATGGTTTGGGGATTCCGATCCCCAGAGCAGGGTGAGGCTGGCGGCCTGTCCCTTCCAACCTCCGTCACACCATTCCCTTGAGGGGGGCCTCAATCTCCTCTAACCCCCCCTAAATCTGAGTGCCGTTATGTGGCCCCCAGTGTCCATCCCCATGTTTGGGTCACTCCAGCTATGCTCAATAGTATTATGGGTTGTAGCTTGTCTGGGATCCCTTTTTTTTATATTTATTTTTGTTATATTTTTTTTCTTTTTTTTTCAGTATTTATCCTTTTTTTTTGGAAGTGTTTCAGTTTTTATATCAAGTGTGTTGTTGGGATGTAACAATGTTTATGTTTATCCCCCCCCCCCCCTTGCCTCACTATCATGTGTTATGTGTTTGATTTTCTATTTATCCCTTTTGTGTCCTAATGTTTACCGCTCTCTCTATTGATTTTTTATGTTAGTTTTTAATTTTTTGATTTTTATGTTTTTTTTGCAGAAATTATAACTCTATTTTATTACGTCGGGCCCTTTCTAACATTCCATTCGGGGTTATTAGGTGTCCCTCCCCAGTGAAGTAATAGATTACACCCGTGCCCCAGCCTGTGTACACATATCAAAACAGTGGAGAGGCCGTACGAGCAGCAAGTTGCCCTAAGAGCCCGTGGATAATGTAACAGACCCGCGACCAAAAACCAAAAACCCCCTCCAGGACCTGTAAGCAAAGTCCCACCAGTCCAACTCCTCGCTGCGATGCGCTGAAGTTCAACCCGCAGTCAGTGACAGGCCAAACAAAAATCGGGGAGACAGTCCCAGACCCCATCACCACTCTTCGGAATGCTAACATCGGAGCTCCCAAGACCCCCTCCCCAACACCACCGGGATCCCCCCCCCGACCCCAGTGCTAACATTAAAAACCAAAGAGGCCCGGGCCTGGTATTCACAAGTCCCACCCAAAACTGTCCCGGCTCCCCCCCTGTAGGGTCTTGGCTTCGCCTAAGGTATACCCCGAGCCAACATACTGTACCGGCCTCAGAAGTCATCGCCGTCGTGCTCCCACCTCCTGCCATTCGGTCGGGAGAGTGTCCAGCTCGCGAGTCGAAGGCCTTATCTCCGGCAGGTTACCTCGAGTAGTGACACCCAGGGCATCCAGGAAGCTTCTCGGCTCTCTGTTGGGAGTCAGGGTGTGGGTCTTCCCCCCTCAAAACGCCATCAGCCGAAACGGGAACCCCGAGGCGTATTGTATATTCGCTCCACGCAATGCTTCCGTGACGGGCCTCCACTCCCGCCGTCTCTGAAGCGTGCTAGGGGCCAGGTCTTGGTATACCTGGAGTTCCTTTCCTTCGTGCACAATCTTAGCCTCCCTGCTCTTGCGCATCAGGGCTTCCTTGGACTGAAAGAACAAGAAGCGGATGATGACATCTCGGGGGGTACTGACGTCAGTTCTTCTTGCCCGGAGGGCCCTGTGAGCCCTTTCCATGTGCCATCTATCCTTGGAGAGGTCCGGCAGTAGGGGCTTGAATAAGGCCATGAGCAGAGCCGGCAATGTGCCCTCCCTCTCTCCCTCCGGTAGGCCACGTAAGTGGAGATTGTTCCTCCGTGACCTATTGGCCATATCCTCAATTGCCAGATCGGCCTCTGACATGCGGGCCGCCAGGCCGTTATTGTGTGTTACCGCTGCATTATGGGCCTTGGTTGTGGCCTCCAGCCGCTCCTCGAGTTGGGCGGTGCGCATTCCCAAGGCGGCGATTTCACTTCGGAGAACCGCTGTGGAGTTGTCTATCTCTCCCGCCAGGTATGCCTGCACTTCGGCTAGGCGCTCCAATATTTGTGCCATCTCGCCCTTTTTGTGTTTTTGCCCCTACACCTTGTGTGGTGAGGGTGGTTGGGATGAGGGTCTCCGTCCGGCGCCATCTTGGGGATCCGCAGACCTGGTCTTATGGGCCGTCATCAGGTCCAGCACCGACGTTCCCCCCTTGGTCCCCCTCTTGGGCTCTTTTTTGGAGTTCCTCTTGTCCATGCTTGGTGGTGGATATCGATAGTCATCTAATTTACCACTAAAGTATGCAGAATTTTGTGCGTTGGGGCCAGAGCTCTACTCAGCCACGTCCAGTTCGTTCCCTGGTCAGGCCACGCCCCTGCGTTTGGTAGTTTTTATAGTAGTGATATGTGCCAAATGGATCACTCACACTTTAACTGTAAAAACAGGGCGTATCAAAATTCCTTGTAGCTCTCAGGTAATTTTCTGATTCCAATATGCTGCAGAGGGATTTAGATAGACTGGAGGACTGGGCACTCAAATGGCAGATGAAATTTAATGTTGAAAAATGCAAAGTTATGCACTTCGGCGTAAAGAATACACAAGCAACGTATACCCTTAATGGAAGCGAATTAGGGATAACAACACACGAAAAGGACTTGGGAATTGTTATAGACAACAAACTATGCAACAATGTGCAATGTCAATCAGCAGTGTCCAAGGCCAGTATGGTATTGTCATGCATGAAAAAGGGCATTCATTCTCGGGACGAGAATATCATTTTGCCTCTTTATAAAGCACTGGTAAGACCACACATTGAATATGCTGTGCAATTTTGGGCACCTGTTCTAAAGAAGGATATTATGTCACTAGAAAAAGTGCAGAGGTGGGCTACAAAATTAATAAAAGGAATGGAACAGCTATGAAGAAAGGTTAACAAATTTAAACCTATTTAGTTTAGAAAAACGTGGCCTGAGAGGGGATATGATAACATTATACAAATATATTCAAGGCCAATACAAACCATTGTGTGGAAATCTATTCACAAACCGGACTTTACATAGGACACGAGGTCATGCGTTTAGACTAGAAGAAAGAAGATTTCGTCTAAGGCAAAGGAAAGGTTTTTTTACTGTAAGAACAATCAGGATGTGGAATTCTCTGCCTGAAGAAGTGCTTTTATCAGAGTCCATACAGATGTTCAAACAGCTACTAGATGCATACTTGCAAAAACAGAATATTTAAGGATATCATTTTTCAATGTAGGGTAATAACTGCTTGATCCAAGGATAAATCTGACTGCCATTCTGGGGTCAAGAAGGAATTTTTTTCCTAGCTTGTTGCAAAATTGGAATTGCTTCAAACTGGGTTTTTTTGCCTTCTTTTGGATCAACAGCAAAAAACATATGTGAGGAAGGCTGAACTTGATGGACGCAAGTCTCTTTTCAGCTATGTAACTATGTAACTATATGTAGTCTTTCAAATCTCATTTATATGGAAAAATTAAACAAAAATGCATACAGAATAAAAAATAAAAAGATGTGCACAAAGTATAAAAAGCATTTATTACTTACACATAGGTAAGGATCAATCAGCATAAGATTAAAAATGAAACTGTCCACAATGTGTCCAACGCGTTTCTTCCCACTTCAGGGACTTCCTCAGGGATCTTGCAACAGTGTGGCAGGTACAACAATGGATAACAAAAACATTCCCCCTCCCTCCCTCTTAAATACACCCCACAATCAATTCATAGTGTCCACTCCTGTGTTTCTCCAATGAGATTCAGCTGCTCCCGGTTAAATTACGATCACTTCCTGGTTCCGGGTATGTGACTGTCACATATTCATCCGCTTAAAGAAATGTGGTTAGTGACATTTACTGTCCACACAGGAAAAGTTGTGCTGAGCAGCAACCTAATCCACATAAGGGTTAATGCTGAGCAGCAATTGTGCAAATGAAACCTGGTAACTGACGTTGGGGTCAAAGGCCGGTTACAGCCTATCAGATCTAGAGGAGGGGTATTTAGGCCCAGTTCTCATCCTGCTCAGTGCCCTGTCGTGGTTTCCCTTGTGGTTGTCCGAGAGCGCGTTCCTGTTTATAGTTTTCTACCTGTTTTTTTACTTTGGCTTTGTTTATTGACTTCTCTATATTCTGGTATCCTGACTCCTGGCTTTCCTCATCGCTGTGTCCCTTTCTGTGTTCCCTGACCTCGGCTAGTATTTTTGACTATTCTATTCCGGTAATACGTTACTTATTTGTCATCCGTGCTATACAGTTCTACGTGCTGGATCAAACAGTAATCCTGACATTATGACAGGGCCATAGATCCTGTAGAACTGTGTCAGCACATAGCTGCTTGCGAGAGGAAATTAGAGGAGAATGATCACCACATGGATCAATTCGCTCAGGCTTTCAGTACACTTCTCGCTAGAACGGCGCATCTGCAGCCTGCAGCGTCTCCTCCTATAGCACCTCTACCCTGTGTACCTCCACTCACTGTTAATAGGACTCCTAGCATCTCCTTATTGCCATCCCTACAGTTTGATGGCAATATCCAGGAATGCAGGGGTTTTCTTAAGCAGGTGGAGTACCATTTTGAGGCCTCACCAGGGTCGTTCCCCATGGACAGAGGAAAAATTGGTTATCTAATGAATCAATTAAAGGGCAAGGCCCTTACCTGTGCTAATCCGTTGTGGGAGAGTAATCGGAGCATATCTCATAATCACCAGGAATTCCTTGCCGAATTCAAGCTCACGTTTGAGCCATTGGGTAGAGAGGATGACGCCTCCACTGCCCTAATGCACATCAGACAAGGTAACCGGACTATCTCGGATTATGCTATTAAATTCCGTACCTTAGCTTCCGAGGTAGACTGGACTAACAATGGGTTAATCTCAGCATTCAAAAAGGGTCTCTCAGAGACTATACTAGATGAGATAGCCGCTAAAGAATTCCCTAAGAGTCTTAACGAATTTATTACGTTTGTCATGCATATTGATAATAGGTTAAGACTCAGAGAAGTCACCAGAAGCAAGACCAGATGTACGGCTGTGTCCCTAGCACCTCAATTCTCTAAACCTGTTTTGTCTAACCTCCCTGTACAGTCCGAACCCGAACCTATGCAGTTGGGGGTCACTAGACTGTCGGAGGCCGAAAAACAGTATAGGAGAAGGATGGGGTTATGCCTATATTGCGGTAGAAAGGGACATATGATAACTAATTGCCCAGTGCGTCCGGAAAACTTCCGCACCTAAGAACCTTAAGGGGACAGATCTTAGGTGTGATGGAGTTGTCCTCTAACAAAAACAAAAGTAGATTCCTCCTTGAGGTATCTATTTCCCTTGATAACAAGAAGTTTTCTTGCAGTGCCCTAATGGACTCAGGTGCTGCTGGAAATTTTATTGATGTCCAGTTTATTAGGGGTAATGAGATACCGGTCAGGGAGAGACCTACGCCGCTAGCTGTAGAGGCTATTGATGGTAGACCACTCACAAAACCGCTTATAACCCACGAAACTGTCCCTATTACGATCTCTATTGGGGCCTCCCATAGGGAGGAGATGACGTTTCAGGTTATTACTTCTCCATCATCTCCTATCATATTAGGGTTTCCGTGGCACAATCCCTATATTGACTGGGCTAATGGGGAGATATTAGAATGGGGTAAAGAGTGTATGGGGAGATGTATAAAACCAGTACTAAAGAGATTGGATACTATTGACCTTCCCACTACCACTCCCCAAACTCCTGGAGTTCCCATACAATACCGAGAACTTCAGGAGGTGTTTAACAAGGCTCAATCTGACGTATTGCCTCCCCACAGGGCATATGACTGTGCCATTAACCTGTTTCCAGGCTCTATGCCACCTAAGGGGCAGTTTATGCCTTATCTCCCCAGGAGAGTAATATAATGGAGGAATACATCAAAGAATCCTTGAGCAAAGGGCACATGAGAAAGTCATCCTCACCAGCTGGTGCAGGATTCTTTTTTGTTGAGAAAAAGGGTGGTGAGTTACGCCCTTGCATAGACTACAGGGCACTTAATAAAATCACCCTCCTAGGCAGCATCCATTTTACATTCATTGTGAAGCTGCATTCTTAGTGAGAGTAGGGACAGTGTAGCTGCTGCTGATTTGATAGGGAAATTGATAGCTAGGCTAGTGTATTCAGTGTCCACTACAGTCGTGAAGGACTCATCTGATCTCTGCTGTAAGGACAGCACCCCAAAAAGCCCTTTTTAGGGCTAGAACATTCAGTCTGCTTTTTTTTTTCCTGTGTAATGTAATTGCAGTTGCCTGCCTGCCAGCCTGTGTGTCAGGCTCACAGCATATACTGTGCCCACTTGCCCAGTGCCACCACTCACTCACTGGTGTCCCAATAGCTTGCATTTAAAAAAAAACTTTTTGGACTGTAATATAATAGCAGTCAGTTTCCTTCACTAGTGTGCGTTTCAGGGCCTGCCCAGTGCCACCACTCACTCACATCTGGTGTCCCAATAGCTTGCATTTAAAAAAACTAAACTTTTTGGACTGTAATATAATAGCAGTCAGTTTCCTTCACGAGTGTGCGTTTCAGGGCCTGCCAGGGCACAGTGTCACACCAGTGCAACTCATATCTGGTGTAACAGTAGTGTACATTTAAAACAAATAAAATAAAATTGACTGTAATAGATTGAATAGCAGTTAGTTGTCTGCCAGCGTGTGTCTCAGGCTCACATCGTATACTGTGCCCACTTGCCCAGTGCCACCACTCACTCACTGGTGTCACAATAGCTTGCATTTAAAAAAAAAAAACCTTTTTTGACTGTAATATAATAGCAGTCAGTTTCCTTCACTAATGTGCGTTTCAGGGCCTGCCCAGTGCCACCACTCACTCACTGGTGTCACATTAGCTTGCATTTAACAAAAAAAAACATTTTTGGACTGTAATATAATAGCAGTCAGTTTCCTTCATGAGTGTGCGTTTCAGGGCCTGCCAGGGCACAGTGTCACACCAGTGCAACTCATATCTGGTGTAACAGTAGTGTACATTTAAAAAAAAAAAATTAACTGTAATAGGTTGAATAGCAGTTAGTTGTCTGCCAGCGTGTGTCTCAGGCTCACAGCGTATACTGTGCCCACTTGCCCACTGCCACCACTCACTCACTGGTGTCCCAATAGCTTGCATTTAAAAAATAAATAAAACTTTTTGGACTGTAATATAATAGCAGTCAGTTTCCTTCACGAGTGTGCATTTCAGGGCCTGCTAGGCCACAGTGTCACACCAGTGCAGCTCATATCTGGTGTAACAGTAGTGTACATTTAAAAAAAAACAAAAAACACTTTTGACTGTAATAGATTGAATAGCAGTTAGTTGTCTGCCAGAGTGTGTGTCAGGCGCACAGCGTATACTGTGCCCACTTGCCCAGTGCCACCACTCACTTACTGGTGTCCCAATAGCTTGCATTTAAAAAAACTAAACATTTTGTGACTGTAATATAATAGCAGTCAGTTTCCTTCACTAGTGTGTGTTTCAGAGCCTGCCCAGTGCCACCACTCACTCATATTTGGTGTCCCAATAGTTTGCATTTAAAAAAAAAAAAACTTTTTGGACTGTAATATAATAGAAGTCAGTTTCCTTCACGAGTGTGCGTTTCAGGGCCTGCCAGGGCACTGTGTCACACCAGTGCAACTCATATCTGGTGTAACAGTAGTGTACATTTAAAAAAAATAAAAACATTTTTGACTGTAATAGATTGAATAGCAGTTAGTTGTCTGCCAGCGTGTGTGTCAGGCTCACAGCATATACTGTGCCCACTTGCCCAGTGCCACCACTCATATCTGGTGTCACAATAGCTTGCATTTAACAAAAAAATACTTTTTGCACTGTAATATAATAGCAGTCAGTTTCCTTCACGAGTGTGCGTTTCAGGGCCTGCCCAGTGCCACCACTCACTCATATCTGGTGTCCCAATAGCTTGCATTTTAAAAAAAAACTAAACTTTTTGGACTGTTGTGGCGAAACCAACCTCGCCACTGGGCCCTGGAGAAGCCTGTTTGCTAGCCTCCTACCTGCTGACTATGGCCCCTGGGTTATTTGGGGCATATTGTACTTTATATTGCTGCTGCTGGCCCTTTTAAAAGCATCAGTGGACATATTGGGACTTTTGGGACTACTGTCCCTTTAAGACTGTGGAAGCATATTACAATATACTGCCTTTAATATTACATATGTTATAATGTGTTCAGTTAACCTGGGTTATATGTATGCAGCATTCACTGATTGTTCGGTAGAATCACTCCATTCATTATACTGAGTGAAACTACCGAACAACCAGAACACCAAGGAATAAGTATGCCTCCAATGGCAATCAGTGTAATGTATTCTTTGTCCTCTGGGTGGCCGCCATTCGGGAAACGAACACGTGGCGGCGGCCATCTTAAACTAGCTAACAGCGGTGTTTTGCCGTCGAGTGTCTGGAACTAAAATCAGACACTCAACTAGGCAAACACCGCTGAGACCTCCATACTTCCAGAAATTCGTATAGAAACTACCGAATGACCCGCCGTTCGGTAGAAAGAACCCCACAAACAAGGGAATTCATTCAAACCCTCTCCAGGCTCTATAACACAGGCAATTCGTCTGTTTTCATTCCCTTGTCTGTGACCGACCGCAGGGCCAAAATGCATGGAACTGTTTTCGGATACTTTACCCATGCGGTCGGTCAAATCTTTGGAACCCCATATCTCCCGAACCGTTTATCCGAATGAACTGATTTTTGGATATGTTGTCCCCCTGAATAAGGGCTATGCTGGATTTAAAGGTGTACCCCCTGTTTTTGGGGTACATCCAGAACCTGGCTAAAAATGTGTGCCGTATAATTGGGTTTACTGTTATCTGAGGGGAGGGGATGTGTGGGTGGAACCATGTATGTGATTGGTTATTTTATGCCTCCCCCTGGGTGTGGCCTGTAAGTGTACAAGTGTAATAAAAGCCAGGCTGGATGAGCCAGTCCAGAGTTCCTGTTTTACCCTCAAAGTGATGTGTCGTCTCATTATTGGGGGAAGGATTTATTGTATGCTGTTCCAGTTGACTGCTAGGAGTACAAGCCTATTCGTATGGTTCCTATTCAATGGTCTACAGCATTCATATGCTTGGGAGAATTTAAAAGGTTTCTCGGATTTGGTGATTGTGGTGTCTGCCAGAGTGCTTGGAGTCCTCAGGAAGCACTAGGAGCATCCATTAACGGAGGTACTCAGTCGGGGTGCCAGGTGATCCGTTACAACTGTAATATAATAGCAGTCAGTTTCCTTCACGAGTGTGCGTTTCAGGGCCTGCCCAGTGCCACCACTCACTCATATCTGGTGTCCCAATAGCTTGCATTTAAAAAAAAAAACTAAACTTTTTGGACTGTTATATAATAGCAGTCAGTTTCCTTCACGAGTGTGCGTTTCAGGGCCTGCCAGGGCACAGTGTCACACCAGTGCCACTCATATCTGTTGTCACAGTAGCTTGCACGCATAGTACCACTAATCGAAAAAAAAAAATGACATGCAGAGGCAGGCCACCCCGCAGGGGCCGTTGTGGTCGTGGTGCTGTGATTCCCTTTGGCCCTAGAATAATGCCCAGTGTTCAGAGGCCACGTACCCTGAACTTGAAAAGTTCTGAGGACATAGTTGACTGGCTAACACAGGACACCCAATCTTCTACAGCTTCCGCTCGGAACCTTGACTCACCATCCTCCTCCAGCTTAGCTTCGGGCACCTCTCAAGTTACCACTCGCCCGCCTGCCACCACAACCAACACTGGCACCACAGCCGCTTCACTTGATCTGTCAGAGGAGTTATTCACACATCAGTTGGAAGAAATGAGTGATGCGCAACCATTATTGCCAGAGGATGTAGATAACAGGGATATGTCTCAGTCAGGCAGCATTACACACGTACGGTGTGATGATGATGATGTTGTACCCGCTGCTGCTTCCTTTGCTGAGTTGTCAGATACAAGTGAAGCAGTTGATGATGATGATGTGTCCGTGGATGTCACGTGGGTGCCCGCTAAAAGAGAAGAAGAACAGGGGGAAATTCAGATGGGGAGACAGAGAGGAGGAGGAGGAGACGAGTTGGAAGCAGGGGAAGGTCGTCACAAGGAGCTAGTGGCACAGTCAGACAGCATGCAACAGCACCCGGGGTCAGCCAGACAGCACGCCAATCAACGCATGCTGTTGCCACCAACAGAATGCCGTCATTGCAGAGCTCAGCAGTGTGGCATTTTTGGTGTGTGTCTGCCTCTGACAACAGCGATATGCAACCTGTGCCAAAAGAGTCGTGGGAAGTCCAACACCCACCTAGGTACAACTGCTTTGCGAAGGCACATGATTGCACATCACAAACGCCTATGGGATCAACACATGAGTACAAGCAGCACACAAACTCAAAGCCGCCATCCTCCTCCTGGTCCAGCATCTTCAGCCACGTTAACCACTGCTGTCCTCCTTGCCCCCTCTCAACCATCCGCCCCCCAATCTCTCGCCTTGAGCAGTTCCTGCTCATCTGCCCACAGTCAGGTGTCTGTCAAGGACATGTTTGAGCGGAAGAAGCCAATGTCACAAAGTCACCCCCCTTGCCCGGCATCTGACAGCTGGCTTGACTGAACTCTTAGCCCGCCAGCTTTTACCATACAAGCTGGTGGAGTCTGGGGCGTTCAAAAAATTTGTGGCTATTGGGATACCGCAGTGGAAGGTACCTGGACGAAATTTCTTTGCACAAAAGGCAATCCCCAACCTGTACTTGATTGTGCAAAAGGAAGTAATGGCATGTCTGGCACACAGTGTTGGGGCAAGGGTACATCTGACAACTGATACCTGGTCTGCAAAGCATGGTCAGGGAAGGTATATCACCTACACTGCGGATTGGGTAAACCTGCTGACGGCTGCCAAGCATGGAATGCGTGGCTCTGCAGAGGAGTTGGTGACACCGCCACGACTTGCAGGCAGGCCTGCTGCCACCTCCTCTACTCCTCCTACTCCATCCTCTTCCATAACCTCCTTGGCTGAGTCCTCTTCTGCTGCTGTGTCTTGCTCCACATCAACGGCACCCCCCAGCTTCCCAGGTACTGTTCCACATCCCGGATACGGCAGAGTCACGCCATCTTGGGGTTGACTTGCCTGAAAGCAGAGAGTCACACCGGACCAGCACTCCTGTCCGCCCTGAACGCACAGGTGGATCAGTGGCTGACTCCGCACCAACTGGAGATCGGCAAAGTGGTTTGTGACCATGGAAGAAATTTGTTGGCGGCATTGCATTTGGGCAAGTTGACACATGTGCCGTGCATGGCACATGTGTGTAATCTGATCGTACAACGCTTTGTGCATAAGTACCCAGGCTTACAGGACGTCCTTAAGCAGGCCAGGAAGGTGTGTGGCCATTTCAGGCGTTCCTACACGGCCATGGCGCACTTTTCCGATATCCAGTGGCGAAACAACATGCCAGTGAGGTGCTTGATTTGCGACAGCCCGACACGTTGGAATTCAAGACTCCTAATGTTCGACCGCCTGCTCCAACAAGAAAAAGCCGTTAACGAGTATTTGTATGAGCTGGGAATTTTTTTGCCACGTTACTGGACGCTCATGCGCAATGCCTGTAGGCTCATGTGTCCTTTTGAGGATATGATAAACCTAGTCAGTCGCACCGAAGGCACCATCAGTGACATCATACCATTTGTTTTCTTCCTGGAACGTGCCCTGCGAAGAGTGCTGGATCAGGCCGTAGATGAGCGTGAAGAGAAAGAGTTGTGGTCACCATCACCACCAGAAACAGCCTTATCAGCATCGCTTGCTGGACCTGCGGCAATGCTGGAAGAGGATTGTGAGGAAGAGGAGTCAGAGGAGGAATGTGGCTTTGAGGAAGAGGAGGAGGAAGACCAACCACAACAGGCATCCCAGGGTGCTCGTTGTCACCTATCTGGTACCTGTGGTGTTGTACGTGACTGGGGGGAAGAACATACCTTCAGAGAGATCACTGAGGACGAGGAACAGGACATGAGTAGCTCGGCATTCAATCTTGTGCAAATGGGGTCTTTCATGCTGTTGTGCCTGTTGAGGGACCCTCGTATAAAAAGGCTGAAGAAGAACGACCTGTACTGGGTGTCCACGCTACTAGACCCACGGTATAAGCAGAAAGTGCCTGAAATTTTACCGAATTACGGCAAGTCGGAAAGGATGCAGCAGTTCCAAAATCAATTAAAAAGTATGCTTTACACAGCGTATAAGGGTGATGTCACAGCACAACGGGACTCTAACAGGGGAAGAGGTGAAAGTAATCCTCCTCCTCCCACGACCACGCCGGCAAGGACAGGACACTTTACAGACGTGTTGTTGATGGAGGACATGCAGAGCTTTTTAAGTCCTACGCATCGCCACAGCCCTTCGGGGTCCACCCTCAGAGAACGACTCGACCGACAGGTAGCAGACTACCTCGCCTTAACTGCAGATATCGACACTCTGAGGAGCGATGAACCCCTCGACTACTGGGTGTGCAGGCTTGACCTGTGGCCTGATGGAAAGAGAAAAAATCAGCGCTAGATTGCCACACAAGAAAATAATAGTAAGGCTGCAATCCTTAAAGGGGAGTCCCCTATAATCCCCTAATGATAAGAAATGATGCAAAATAGAACAAAAAAAGGTTGCGCCTAAAATATACAGTAAAACATATAAGAGTGTATATAATAAATAATATAAAATAATACAATTTAATATTAAATATTAAATGAAATATAAATGGATAATTGGCAATATTCCAAAGTCCAAAGCACTTATCATAAGTCCATAATGGTAGATGCCGTGTATAAGAACAGGGATCCTGAGGCGTAAAATGGGGTGTGTCTTCACAAAGGTGTCCTTGAAATCCAGTGAAGTAATATGTGAAGAAAAAAACAAGAGGAACTCCAATGGCACAGTATATAGATGAATAAATGGTAAATAAAATAAAATAAAAGTAGTCTTACTCACACTTTTCAGAGCTAGAACCTAGCTCTGATATAACGCACGTGAAGTGGAATAATCCCCACTCAAGGATATGCGGAGTAATATTGATTGGCGAGTATCTGGCTCAGATTCAACGTCCAAGTTGGTATTATTCGACCCAGGGAGATAAAATAAAGTATATAGTGCTCTCTGTATAGTAAAAAGAAATCAAAATGGCTATAAAATGTTTTATGCCAAAGTATTTTCTTTATTGTAAAATAATAAAATTAATATCTAAACGCGTTTCGCCGCAAGGGCTTCTTCAAGTAGATAATAGTAAAAGAGGGACCTCTTTTACTATTATCTACTTGAAGAAGCCCTTGCGGCGAAACGCGTTTAGATATTAATTTTATTATTTTACAATAAAGAAAATACTTTGGCATAAAACATTTTATAGCCATTTTGATTTCTTTTTCACCGGACTATACATATACTATCTACCTGACGAGAAGCCTAAAGAATCCTTAGGTGGGGATGATACCACCCAAGCACCTACATTGAGCAGTACAAGCCTGCTCTATATACTGTGAGTAGTATATTTATTCTCTTTTTATACCTTTTAATTACTATACAGAGAGCACTATATACTTTATTTTATCTCCCTGGGTCGAATAATACCAACTTGGACGTTGAATCTGAGCCAGATACTCGCCAATCAATATTACTCCGCAGTGTCCTGTCAGAAAGGACCTTCAGTGCAGCAGGAGGTATTGTCACTGAGAAGAGAAGTCGCCTAGCTCAAAAAAGTCTAGATTACCTCACCTTTATTAAGATGAATGAGGGATGGATCCCGAAGGGACTGACAGTGGGCGATACATTCGACTAAAAAAGGCCTGATGAGGGGGACTACTTAACACACCACTCCTATCTGGTGGCACATTAGATTGCACGCGCAGTGCCCCAAATTTTAAGTAGGAAGACCGACCAAGCATCTTTTTCCATCTCCCGCTTCCTAAAATCGATGCCTTATATACACGTCCCCTGATAGGGGATGTAACAGGGATTTAACTGATAGGAATAGTACTACTTAACACACCACTCCTATCTGGTGGCACATTAGATTGCACGCGCAGTGCCCCAAATTTTAAGTAGGAGGACCGACCAAGCATCTTTTTCCATCTCCCGCTTCCTAAAATCGATGCCTTATATACACGTCCCCTGATAGGGGATGTAACAGGGATTTAACTGATAGGAATAGTACTACTTAACACACCACTCCTATCTGGTGGCACATTAGATTGCACGCGCAGTGCCCCAAATTTGGAGTAGGAGGAACGACCAAGCATCTTTTTCCATCTCCCGCTTCCTGGGTGGAGGAAGAGAGACCTTCAATGACATCAGTGAGGAGAAGGAACGGGACATGGCTAGCTTGGTATTTTGTGCAAATAGGGAGTTTGCGGTTGTGCAAATGGACTGTTTGCGGTTGTTTGCGGTGCGTTAAACGGGGAGTTTGGTCTGTCACTGTGAAGCGGGCGTAACCCTTACACTACCTGATCGATACAACATCATATCTGATGTTTTAAAGCACGTTATTCCAAACAATTTAGGAATGTTAGGTGATTTATGCCCTTTATGGGTTAAAACCAGACTCTGCATCAACTATGTAATTTTCCATGGGAGTTTTCAAATTTGCCTGCCCATTGAACTCTATGACGGTTCGCCCGGTTCGCCCATTCGCAAACATTTGCGGAAGTTCGCGGTCGCCATTCGCAAACTGAAAATGTTATGTTCGCGACATCACTACTTACAGCTGAATCCTGGCTATGTTTGTACACTTTTTATTTACAATTGTATACAATGTAACATTCTTCTTCTTTCACTGGGTAAGTATATTAGTACTTAGGCAATACTGTACTTCGGAACTTTGGCACTTCGGAAATTCGGTAATTTCGGAACTTCGGGACCTCGGCAATTCGGCACATCGGCAATTCGGCACTTCAGCAATTCGGACATTCGGAAGTACCCGAATGTCCGAATTGCCCGAAATTCGTCCGAATTCATATTCGGATTGAAACGAATTGCACATGTCTACTTTTCACAGTAAGAACAACAGGTATGTGGAATTTTCTGTCTGAAGATGTGGTTCTGTCACAATTTGCACAGATGTTTAAACAGAAACTGGATGACTACTTGAAAAAAACACAAAATTCAAGGATATACTTTGTATTACGTGAGTTAACAGCTTCTTGATCCAAGGAGAGATCTGATTGCCATTCTAGGATCAAGAAAGTATTTCCCTAGCTTGTTGCAAATTTGGAACAGGCTTCGAACTGGGTATTTTGCCTTCATTTGGATCAACAGCAAAAACACATGTGAGAAAGGCCGAACTTGATAAATGCAAGTCTATAACTATGTAACTATGAGTTGACTATACTAGATATGCATATTTCCTGGAGGTACTGCAACTGGTGCACTAACCATTTGAGTTCTCACCATCCAACCACACTGTTTGCAGCACTACACATACACACACGGTATATCGAATTAAAAACCCATACATTTAGCGTAATTCACTCAGCCCTCACTACTCACTCAGCCATTGATACTGACTACCTTGCACAGTATTAATATAGTACATGTCACTATTCAAGTGATACTTTGGGATTTTGTGTTCAATATTATTTCCTAAAGGAGAATGTAATGTGCAATTTTAACTTTTTTTCTGTATTTGCCGGAGCAAATTTTGTTTCTCCCTCACATGTCATAAAATTGCACCACTGATCTACCAGCTGGTTCTGTTCATCCATGTTGAAGAACACATTCTCACACTGAAAAAGAAAACCTGGCTATGAATCAATATATAGCAGAGTTGGCTTGGGGATACTTTAGTCATTCTGGTTTTCTCGCCAGAGAAGACAGATTGCAGCTGTAGGGAGCAAGGAGATTTAGAGAGAGAGAGAGAGAGAGAGAGAGAGAGAGAGAGAGACACTCTCTCAAATATTCACTTCTGAGTATAATATAAAAAGAAAACAACAAACGAACAACGGGTACAGGTGTCATTTCTGGAAAATGGGCCAAATGACAAAGTGAGTTTAATGCCTTTTTAAGAATATCCTTGAGGTATTCTTCATCAACGTCAATAGAAACTAAACAGATTTTATGCATGTCACATTTTTGACATTATGAGATTTCTGCATTTGTAATAGACAAGGTTCCTATATTAAAAAAAAAATTATAGACCTGTGAGCTTAAAGTCTGTGGCTGGAAAAGTATATGAAGGGTTATTAAGAGATAATATTCAGGAATTCATTGGGAAGAGCATTGTTATTTGCAATAATCAGCATGGTTTTATGAGACATAGGTCATGTCAAACTAACCCAAATGCATTCTACGAAGAAATAAGAAATAAGTATAGATCAAGGTGTTGCAGTGAATGAGATCTACTTGGATTTTGGCAAGATGCTTGATATGGTTCCTCACAAAAGGTAAGTGTTCAAACTAAAAGAAATTGGTCTAGATGAAATCTTGGGTAGAACATTGGCTTAAAGATAGAGTACAGAGAGTTGTCATTAATAGCCAATTTTTAAGCTGGACAAAAGAGGTAAGTGGTGTTCTGTTCTGGGACAGCTTCTATTTAGCATATTTATAAATGATCTTGAAATATGGATTTAAATAAATTGGGGGACTGGGCACTCAAATGGCAGATGAAATTGAATGTCGAAAAATGTGAATCTATGCACTTCGGGTTAAAAAAAATTAAAATAAACTTATTCTTTAACTGGTATTGAATTAGGGATAACAGTAGAAGGATTAGAAAATTGTTATAGACAACAAACTAGGCAACAATTTGCAATGTTAATCAGCAGTTGCTTAGGCCAGTAAGGTATTGTCATGTATAAAATAGGGGCATTAATTATCTGGATAAAAATATAATTTTGCGGGGTCTCTGGTTTTCTATAGAGTCTGGTATCGACAACTCCTCCTATATACCTATTGCTTAGTTATTGGGAGAGGCCAGGATGAAGCCTCGTACGGCATTGGTGTCACACACCAGTCCTAATCAGGCACAATCCTTCCAATTCTTTCAACTAAAGCATTTCCTCAAGACTCTACAGCTTCCAGCTGGGGAGTTTAGAGATCCTACAGAGTTTGAACAATGGTGCTCTGGAACAACCCTGTTGCCCAAACCCACATCAGAATGTCTTAAACTGATACAACTTTTGCAACACTCCCGTCTCCCCTATTTCACCCACAAATGGGAAAACCACTTGGGATATTTGCTGAGAAAAGGGTAACAGTTAAGGATATTTTAGAATATGTTCCATGCCCACTCCAAATTGATGAATCCAATTTACAGATGAAAATGAAGGAGAGGGACTTCAGTTAAGAAAAAATACAAATGGGTCATTTGTTACATGTGAGTTTACAGAGGCAGAGGTTCTATTTCAGCTGTCAAAAGTAAAGACAAATAAGTTGATGGGGCCTAATGAGATAAACCCAAAGTTATTAAAAGAACTTAGTGGTGTACTAGCAAAACCATTAACGGATTTATTTAACCTATCATTGTTAACAGGAGAAGTCCCAGAAGATTGGAAATTAGTGAATGTTGTACCCATTCACAAGAAAGGTAGTAGGGAGGAGTCAGGCAACTATAGGCCAGTAAGCCTTACTTCAGTAGTGGGGAAAGTGATGGAAACCATGTTAAAAGATAGGATTGTTGAACATCTAAAATCACATGGATTTCAAGATCAGAGACAACATGCGTTTACTTCAGGAAGATCATGCCAAACTAATCTTATTGTTTTTTTTTTATTGGGTAACTAAAATAATAGATCAGAGTGGTGCAGTAGGCATTGCCTACCTAGATTTTAGTTAGGCTTTTGATACTGTTCCACATAGAAGGCTCCTCAATAAACTGCAATCTTTAAGTTTGGATTCCAATATTGTTAAATGGGTAAGGCAGTGGCTGAGTGACAGGCAAAAGAGGGTTGTAGTCAAAGGAGTATATTCAAAGCAAGGTCTAGTTACCAGTGGGGTACCTCAGGGATCTGTATTTGGACCCATTCTCTTTAATATTTGTATTAGTGATATTGCAGAAGGTCTTGATGGCAAGGTATGTCTTTTTGCTGATGATACTAAAATTTGCAACAGTTGATGTTCCAGGAGGGATAAGCCAAATGACAAATGATTTATATAAATTAGAAAAACGGTCAGAGCTGTGGCAACTGACATTTAATGTGGATAAGTGCAAGATAATGCATCTTGGGCGTAAAAACGCAAGGGCAGAGTATAGAATATTTGATACCCTACTAACCTCAACATCTGAGGAAAGGTATTTAGGAGTAATTATTTCAAATTACTTAAAGGTAGGAAGACAATGTAATAGAGCAGCAGGAAATGCTGGCAAAATGCTTTGTTGTATTTGGAGAGGCATTAGCGGTAGAAAGAGAGAAGTGCTCATGCCATTGTACAGAACACTGGTTAGACCTCACTTGTACGCAGTACTGGAGACCGTATCTTCAGAAGGATATTGATACTTTAGAAAAAGTTCAGAGAAGGGCTACTAAACTGGTTCATGGATTGCAGGATAAAACAAGGAAAGGTTAAAGGATCTTAACATGTATAGCTTGGAGGAAAGACGAGACAGGGGGGATATGATAGAAACATTTAAATACATAAAGGGAATCATCACAGTAAAGGATGAGACTATATTTAAAAGAAGAAAAACTACCACAACAAGAGGACATAGTCTTAAATTAGAGGGGCAAAGGTTTAAAAATTATTTCAGGAGGGGCGTGGCCTGAGTGTTGAGGAAGATGGCAGCATAAACCTGTAGCTCCCTCTTCCCAACAAATCCAATCCGCCAAAATCCGCACTCACGAGCACCTAAACGACCCGAGAGGACACAGCACGGCACACACGGCAATGGGCGGCGGCAAACAGAAATGGGAACAGACCCCGTCGGTTGCCACGATGTTCCGACCGCAGCAAGACCCAGGCCGGCCATCTTCCCGCCAAAGCACGGAAGAGACAGGGGCAGACATGGCAGAGCCTGTGCACACCACAGCCCTGTACGCCCCATTAACCCTGCGAGACATGCGGCAAATGCTGAATGAAGCCACTGCAGAAATAAAAACTCACGTGGCATCGGAGCTTGACAAACGGCTCACAGGCCTCCGAGAGGACATTGAAACCCTGACACACAGGACAGACCACGCCGACACGTGCATCACGGACCTAAAATCGAAATCCCAAGCTCACCTACAAGACATCACCTATCTCCACGCGAAAATCGAAGCGATGGAGGAAGGCCTGGAAGATCTGAACAATAGGTCTCGGCGTAACAATCTAAGGATTAGAGACCTACCCGAAACCGTCACACCTGATAGCCTACACGCCACACTCACGGGCCTATTCCAGACTATCCTACCTGAAGCCTCAGTACAAGACCTCCACATGGACCGGGCCCACAGAGTGCTCCGGCCGCCGGCCCTGAGCCCAGAGTCGCCCAGAGACGTCATAGTCCGCATGCATTATTTCAAAATCAAGGAAAGGATCCTCAACCTCACTAGAGCAAACCCCCCGACTCACCAAGGAAGCCGCCTAGCCTTCTTCCAGAACCTGGCTCCAACTACCCTGAAGAAGAGAAGGGACCTTACACAACTAACCCTCACGCTCAACCATTATGGGGTACGTTATATGTGGGGTCACCCCTTCAAACTTATAGTCAGAAGAGACAACCAGACCCACATCCTCACGAATGCCACAGGAATGTCGCCATTCGCAGAATCATTGGGCCTTACTTTACTACCAGCCCAGCAGACAACCTCCGCGAATCTGGGAAGCAGGCCGCGACCACAAAAAGAGAGACTCTCTGCAAAGCAGACACACTGTTGGCCCGCAGGCTACGCCAAAGACAACAATCCAGACACATCGCCCAAATACAAACACCAGACGGTCAGCTACGCACACTCCCACACCAAATAGCGACTGTCTTCCAAGACTACTATGCCTCACTCTATGACCACGACCCAGACTCACGACAAGACCCCAACAATACAAGGGTACAGATAGCAACATTCCTGGAACGCATTCCCATGCCATCGCTAACAGATGAGGGCCGAAGGACCCTTACTACTCCCATAACCACTGAAGAAATCGCGCTAGCACTGAAATCCCTCAAGCCCAATAAATGCCCAGGCCCCAATGGCTTCCCCAGGCTTTATTACAAAACATACCCATCGACACTCCTACCGCATCTCATTTCACTATTCACCTCACTAATGGACGGAACCCCCCCACACCCAGACATACTGAGAGCCAACATCTGCCTACTCCCAAAACCGGAGAAAAAACACCTTGATCCAGGCCACTACAGACCAATTTCACTTCTAAACACAGACATCAAACTCTTTACAAAATTACTGGCAAACCGGCTACACCCATTTCTCCCCAAACTGATTCACCCAGACCAAGTAGGCTTCATCCCACACTGGCAGGTTAACGACAACAAACGGAGAACATTCAACCTCATATGGATAGCTAACCAGAGACGACACACCACGCTTCTCCTCTCCCTAGATGCTGAAAAAGCACTTGACCGTATACTCTGGCCCTACCTATTCGCAACCCTTGACAAACTGTGCTTCCCGGAGGCCTTTGTGGACACGATCAGAGGACTGTACTCCCAACCCACAGCGAACCTTCTAATCTCAAATGCCGAACCCCCTCCATTATAATCCACAATGGCACAAGACAAGGCTGCCCCCTATCCCCCTTCCTTTTCGCCCTGTCACTAGAACCCCTCCTTCAACTAATAAGACAGACCAAGGCCATCACTGGCATCAAAATCCGCAATGAGGAATACAAGATAGCAGCCTACGCGGACAACCTCCTACTGACTCTGACAGAACCCACACTCTCCCTCCCCCCGCTGCTCGACCTCCTAAACGACTATGCCAAAGTATCAGGCTACAAATTGAACTTAAACAAAACAGAGGCCCTCCCAATCCATACCCCCGATGACATGCTGGGCACGCTCCAACTAGAATACCCATTCCAATACGAACCACAAAGCATACAATACCTCGGCACTCGCCTACCGGCAGATCTACACCTAACCTACCAACTCAACTATCTCCCACTCCTAAATAAAGCAACCCAGGACCTAGAAGCCTGGCAACACCTAACCATTTCATGGCTGGGTCGACTAGCATCAATAAAAATGAATCTGCTCACGCGTTTCCTCTACCTTTTTCAGGCTCTACCCATCCCCATATCTAAACCAGACTTTAAGTCACTACAGACTCGAATCAACAAATTCATCTGGGCCGGGAAAAAAGCTAGAATCAAGAGAATGACAATGTATGTCCCACACAAGAGGGGGGGGGGGGGACTAGGCCTCCCCAACTTCTGGGATTACCACCAGGCAGCCCAGCTGGCCCAAATCCAAAACCTCCATGCCCCAGCAGGGCTCAAACTATGGGTAGACCTGGAACACAACTTATTTGGTCGTGACTTTCCATCCCTACACTTATGGCTCCCTAAACAAGACAGACCACACACACCCCCCACGACCCCGGTACTGTGTCTTTTCAACTATGGGACCGGATCACTCGCAAACATGACATTATCAACTCCCGAACCAGGCATGACCCGCAAACACTTCAGAAGGTTCGAAGACAACAACCTAGTCAGGTTCTGTCACTTCTTCAGAGGACAACACCTCATCCCATTCACGGAACTCACGAACGACACCCCACTCACAAAATTCGACCACTTTCGCTTCCTGCAAATTAGAAGCTTCCTAACCCAACCAGCTAACCACAAAACAGCAACCACAACACCCACCACATTTGAAAAAATGTGCATGCAAACCCCAATACAAAAGGGACAAATATCCACAATTTATAGCATCCTACACCACACCAACTCCGCCAAGGCCCTCTCATACACAGCAGCCTGGGAAAGGGACATAGGGCCCCCCGAGGACACCTCAGACTGGAAAGACATTTGGGAAGCCACGGCATCACTCTCTATCTGCGTTACACACAAGGAACAGGCCTACAAAACCATGTTCCGCTGGTACATCACCCCCCTACGGCTTAAACAAATGCACCTCGCCATCTCTGACAGATGCTGGAAGGGCTGCGGAGGACAGGGGACGTACCTCCACCTATGGTGGGAATGTACACAAATATCCCAACTATGGCACGAAATGGCACAAACAGTCAATAGGATGCTAGATAGCAACCTCCCACTAGACCCATGGATCTGTCTCCTTTCTAAACCACATGAATCCCTAACCAAGGCCCAAAATAAACTCGCAGCCAGGGTCGCACTGGCCACACGCAGAACCATAGCCAGACATTGGGGCAGTAATGCTACCCCCTCGGCTCCAGAAGTACTACGGAAAATAGAAGATGCCATCGAAATGGACAACCTGTCCGCCCTAATTCATGATACAACTAAATCCTTCCACAAAATCTGGGACCCATGGCTGATAAGACCCGCAATAGCACCATAGACCCCAAGGGGCTTAACCCCCACGGCCCGACAGACCTAGCTTCGTACTCCACCCACCCCCTTTTTTTCTCCTCTTCTCTCTCTTTCTTCTTCCCCCCTTTCCTCTCTCCCCTTTCCTCTCCTTCCCTTCCCTCCATTCTACCTCCCCTTACCACCCAGACCTCCCCCCTCATGACCCACGCAGAGACAACCACCAATCACCAGAAAGGACCCACCTGTACACCAACCACACCACCCACCAACACCACACCGACAATCCCAACCCACCAACACAACCATGACACACCCAGCAAATACACCACATCCACAACCCAACCAACCAACCACCCCAGACCTCCTATCGCACTCTTTCCCTGACAATGGAAACACGTGACGAAAAGCAACAGAACGAAAGTACCCTCCACAACCGGAACGGGTACGACATACTCACTAACTGTTCTTCTCTCTGAATATAAACGATATGAATATGTATGCTGCAACTATGCAGCCTTATGAAGGCTTTTGCACAAGCCATGTTATTGCTTACCTTTACGCTTTCTGTCATTACAACATTTAAAAAAAATAATAATAATTTCAGGAAGTTTTACTTTATGGCGAGGGTAGTGGACACATGGAATAGCCTTCCAGCTAAAGTGGTAGAGGTTAACACAGTGAGGGAGTTTAAGCATGCGTAGGATAGGCATAAGGCTATCCTAGACTTAAGATAAGGTCAGGGACTAATTAAAAGTATTGGGCAGACTAGATGAGCCGAATGGTTCCTATCTGCCATCACATTCTAAGTTTCTATGTTTCAGTTATAAACTGGTCTCGGGGTGGTACCTCATGCCATAAGACTTAAGCTGCTACAATACCAACATTTCGCCAACTTGCTGGAGGTGTGGTAAATTGATCTTGTCTATCTCTGGTGGGCTTGCGAAGGAGTGTCAGATTTTTAGAAGCAAATAAATGTGACAATTAAAACTATTACATGCATACAATTAACGTTTGAGTTAGACACCTTGCTCTTACGTAGACTGGACATCCCACACTTTAAATTGAAGTACTCCTTAACCTTCTTTATGCTTAAGGCTGCAAATAATGTAGTTATGGGACTATGGAGATCGATATCAAATCTAACCCTAAAATAATGGCATTTAAGGATGGAAAACTTTAGATTCTTCAAAGAGCTAAGATGGTCCTCATTGGGTAAATGTCATAGATACACAACCATTTGGAGCCCTTTGGTATCCTATATGGAGAATCACAATACTGGGGTATACACTAGGGACGAGGTTTCGTCCAACTATATCTGACATTACAGTCAACACTTTAATTTACTTTCATCCTATACTATCTTATTTTGTTATCATTAAATTTCCACACTCCCTAATTCAAGCATACCAACTACCCTATGGCAAATGTAAGCCACCTAAAAAAATCTACAAATCAATACCTTGGTAACTGAGTGAAAGTTTCTGGGAAGAGCCCCGTCACTTACCGGATTGCCATGATTGACCACTAATTACCACTCTAGGAACAGCCAATAATGTTTCTTTCATTTAGATCACTTCACAATTGTCATATTGTTGAACTACTGATGATATATATTCCTACTTTTAATGGACATTTACACGTATTCTCTCCATGGTCTCACCTCTTATTTTTCCTTTTTTATTAAAATGGGATACACGGGTTTTTGAACAATTTATTGCGACTGATGCTTATATTTCACTGTGAGGACCCTTGACTCCAATGCTATACTATCTCTCCTTGTTCAAGGTCCTACGTGTTATATTCTCATAAGATGTTATCCCCATTTGCCTTTGTAAGTGCATTTTTTATTCATGCTATTGATAGTACATTGTCTACATGTTACTCATCATTGTGATATCTATGACGAATGTACATTGACATCTTGTATGCATGATATTTGTTATGATTCAATAAAAAATATATTATAAAAAATATATATATGTATATAATTTTGCCTCTTTATAAATCACTATTAAGACCATATCTTGAATATGCTGTGCAATTTTGGGTACCTTTTCTAAAAATGATATTATGGCACTAGCAAAAGTGTAGAGGCAGGCTACACATTTTATAAAAGGAATGGAGCATTTTAGCTATGAAAAAAGGTCAACACATTTAAATCTCTTTAGTTTTGAAAAATGACACCTCAGAGCAGATATAATAGCATTATACAAATATATTCAGGGCCAATACTAACTAATGCCTGGAAAACTATTCATAAACAGGACTATACATAGGACACAAGGTTGCGCATTTAGAGTGGAAGAAAGGAGATTTAGTCTAGGGCAAAATAAATGTTTTTTTACAGTTAGCACAAAAAGGATGTGGAACTCTTCCTGAAGAGCGAGTTTTACCAGTGTCTATACAGATGTTTAAACAGCAATTGGATAAATACTTGCAAAAACATAATATTTGTGCGTCAAATAAGATATCTTCAGCTGGTGCTTAAGTTGTTGAGCCAAAAATGACCCTGCTCTATTTCCATAGTCACAATTCAGATGTCTCAAGATATAACCCGTCTGCTGAGCATAATGGGCATTGAGAATATTTTGGAGTTTACGTATACACTGTAAATGCTGGGGAAGGGGGTTTCTTCTTTAAGGCATTGTGTTTTGCAAATTGGTCTAATAAACTATTTTTCTTAACAAAAGTAGTATGTTTAATAAAATTAATAAATTCAAAAACAATAAATTCTTTATGGACTAGCCAAACTGAACATGAATGTTGTTGGAAACATTTATTTGAAAGTAAGACACTAACTCTTTGTACTTCTTCTACAATCTTAGGATCAGTTAGTATTTTTTTTTTACCTTAAAGGGACACTATGGTCACAGGAACACCTCACTGGGAACACCTCACGTGGCAATCACTCAGTGTGCCCCTATAGGTGGATCCTGGATCAGTGTTACATAGTATGTAGTACTGATGTTCAGCATCTGATTCAATGCATCTCTATGAGGAGATGCAGAATTTTGCAGCGCATGTGCAATAACCCCTGAATGTGAAAGCACTAGATTGGCTGAAATGATCAAGTTTTGAGAGGGATTGGCTAGCCACAACAAGAATTAAGCGGTGCTGGAAATAATGTGAGTTTAAAACCTTATAAATGTAGGCAGGAGGGAGCAGAAAAAATATTTATTTAACCCCTTAACCCCTTAAGGACACAGCTTCAGAAGCTTGTCTTAAGCTTAATGACACAAGCATTTTTTTGCATTTTCTTGCTGTTTGCGTTCAACTGCAATTTGCATCTCTCTCGTTTATTGCACCGACATATATTATATACTGTTTTTTAAAGGACAGAAAGGGCTTTAATTGGATGTAACATATATATATATATATATATATATATATATATATATATATATATATAAATGCTTATTTATTATTAAAAAAAAATAGAGAAAAATGCACAAAACAAAATTGTGTTTTTTTTTTACAGTTTTTGCAATAATAATGTGTGCATAATTAGTGCAGGTTAACGAAAGTAATTAAAAATAAATGTATTTAGCTCTGATTTACAGAATATATAATGTGTCTGGGATTTTAAGTTTTTTTTGGTAGTTACAGGTCACAAAGCACAAGGAGTAAAATAAACTTTTAATGTGGAGCAATTTTAGAATTTGGTATGTTTGTCTTGTAAGCTTAATTGCTATAAAAGAAAACAAAATTGCCACACAAAAGTATATATTTATATAAAGTAGACATCACAGGCTATTTACCTAAGGTTGTTTTGACACTTTCTACGTAGTCATTTCACCGCCAACCTCTGCTAAATATTGGAGTCAAATTGTGTTTTTTTGGCACACAAACGTATAACAACTTCTCATGTGTATTTTGTAAAGTTGGTGTGTGCCTGTACAAAGTTTTATTTTGTGTTCAGTTACATCTGCTGAGTAAAATGACACCCCCTTTGTATGTCTTTGGCACTACTTCGTGAAGCTACAGTGCCATATATGAGACCTGTCCTTTTCAGTATTCACAGTGGAATTTAGAAAGAGGATTTAATGAGCCTATGCTTCCATTTGGGGTATTATAACAGTTTTACTTTTCAAAAAAAACAAACAAAGGCCTACCATTTGTAAAAGTAGACACTCCAGGGTATCTCATATGGTGCATATTGTGCCTTAACATGCCCCCATTTTTTCACCAATATATGCCAAAGTATGTGGTAAAAAATTATTTTGGGCATTTTTTACATACGGATTACATTTGTGCTGGGCATTTTGTATATTTCACATGTGCCACTAAGTTCAAACCCCTCATATTATGCTCAGCTAAGTCTTCTGAGTAAAATGACACCCCGTTGTATGTCTTTGGCAATATTTTGTGAAGTTACAGTGCTGTAAAAGAGACGTGACAAGTTTACATTTTTAAGTGTGAATTTTCATGGAGGGTTTTGATGCATCCGTGTTCCACTTTGGAGCACTTGAGCAGGCTACATATTACAACTACACCATGAAGGCATACATTTCTTAAAGAACACATCCCAGGGTATTTCAAAAGGCATATTTTGAACCTTAGCGTGGGATAATTTTTCCGCTAGCTTGTACCAAGTGTAGTGGTAATACGCTTTTTTTTTTTTTTCTGGCTTTTTGACACACAAAGTGAGTTTGCACAGTATATTTTGCAAACCTTATGTGTGCTACGACTGTATAATACTTCATATGTTGCTCAGCTATGTCGGCTGAGTACAGAAATACCCCCGTATGTACCTTTGCCAGGTATATGTGGACATTGGAGGGGCACATTAGGGACATAGCCATTCCAGTTTTTTTCAAACTTTACATTTTTGCGCTGTGCCCATGTCCCATTTTAGAGTATTTTACCAGGCTATATAATCCAAATACCCCATAAAGCCATACCATTTCTTAAAGATGACATCCCAGGCTATTTCAAAAGGCATATTTTGAACCTTAGCATGGGATCATTTTTCCGCTAGCTTGTACCAAGTGTAGTGGTAATAAGCATTTTTTCTGCCTTTTTGACACACAAAGTGAGTTTGCGCAGTATATTTTACAAACCTTATGTGTGCTATGACTGTATAATACTTCATATGTTGCTTAGCTATGTCGTCTGAGTACAGCAATACCCCAGTATGTACCTTTGCCAGGTATATGTGGATGTTAAAGGGGCACATTTGAGACGCAGCCATTCAGTTTTTTTCTAACTTTGAAGTTTTACGCTGTGTCCATGTTCCAATTTGGAGTAGTTTAGATGGTTGGTTATTGAAACTTCCCCACAAACACATACTATTTATTAAAGAATACACCCTGGGGTAATTCAAAAGGCATATTTTGAACCTTAGCGTGGGATAATTTTTTCTCTAGTTTGTTCCAGGCGTAGTGGTAGTTAGCATTTTTAAATGTATTTTGTTACTTTTTTAAAACTTTTTTAACTTTTTAAAACTAGTTTTTAAACTTTTGTTTTGCTTATTATTTTTTTTAAAACTTTCCTAAACTTTCTTAAAACTTTTTTTTACAGATTTACCATTTTTCTAAGCTTTTTTTTTACCGTTAACCCCTAACTACCAGTAAGCAGCACTAACCGTAAATTCCCCATTTTCCCATAACTCCCACCCACCCCAGCTAGCAATATATATATAATTATAAAACATTTAAATTAATTAATTTAATAAATTGAACCCCTGAGGGTTAATAAATAAATAAAAGTTAATCCTCAGGGGTTAAAACAAATTAGATCCCAGTATAATACTGTGAGCTGTATTTTGATCACTGTAGGCAGTGATCGACTGGCAGGGAATGGGTTAATTTTTATTTGGACTGGGTTAAACGTTAGCTAAATATATAATTTTCAAATATTTAAATTCATTAATAAAATAAATGTAACCCCTGAGAAGAGGCGTAGCGTGGGGGGTGCAGGGGGGGCCGGCCGCACCGGGCGCAACATCTGGGGGGGGGGGGCGCGGACTGGCCCACCGGGATATTTCCCAGTGGGCTGGCACACTAGGGGGCCGGTGCGCGGCCGCCTAGTGTGCACCAGCCCCGGCAGCAATTACAGGGTGACTGGCAGGAGGGGAAGCGCTCCCCTCCTGCCGGTCACAGAATGTAGCGTGGCTGAGCAGGCAGACCGGGTAGGGGAGCTTCTGATCCCCTACCCGGTGTAACAGGAAGCAGGAAGCGTTACCATGGCAACGCTCCGACCTGCCTGCTGTTCTCGCGGGAGGAGAGCGAAGTCAGCCTGCAGCCAGAGGAGCTGCAGCCTGAACTGCACGCGCCACCACTGGACCACCAGGGATTGAATTGAAGCTGTCCCCCCTCTCCCCTGGGCCCTGACCAAAGGTAAGGGGGGAGGGGAGTAATACAAAAGTTTTTTGTTTTTTTTTAAAATATAAATATATCAATGCTTTAACCCCCCCATACACACACTACACTCCTCCCCCTCACCAACAGTACCCCCCCTCACACAGAACCCCCCCCACACACAGAACCCCCCCCACACACAGAACCCCCCCCCCACACACACAACCCCCCCCACACACAGAACCCCCCCACACACACACAGAACCCCCCCCACACACAGAAACCCCCACACACACAGAACCCCCCACGCACACAGAACCCCCCACGCACACAGAACCCCCCACGCACACAGAACCCCCCCACGCACACAGAACCCCCCACACACACAGAACCCCCCACGCACACAGAATTCCTCCACGCACACAACCCCTTCACGCACATAGAGCCCCCACACACACAGAACCCCTCCACACTTTAGTGTATTAGCATGTTATATATTTACAAATGGCTCTCAGACATTGTAGTAAAATAGAACTTCTCTTTACTTCAGTACACACACATAATGACATAACACAAAAGAGACTAAACACAACAGAACAAGTGCATAACTTCACTATGCTGCCATCTACTGGAAGGTGGACTGCATAAACCTCAATACATAACACTCCTCCCCCCTAGACCTCAAAGTCTTTGAGATAACTGGGAGGTTTAATATTTCGTCTTGGGCGCCCCAAAACCATGTTTGGAACTGCTTCACCTGGACCTTCAGTTGTGCCCATCCCTTCTTCCTGTGCTCTGTCAGATGGACCACACAGAACTGGTTCTTCAATAACAACTCCTGGAGAACTGAGACCTGTATCATCCAGTGGTTCCACATCATCTGATATCACAGAAAACCCAGTATGACTGGGACCGGCAGCAGGCACAATCTCCACACTCCGTTCCCGAATCTGATCGACATGCCTTCGTAATATTCTACCATCAGGAATTTGTACTTTGTATAACAATGGTCCTGTGGCCATAAGTACTTTTGCAGGTATCCATTTAGGCCCATAAACATAGTTCCTGACATAGACATCACTGTCAGGTGAAAATACTCTGACAGTAGAAACATTATAGTTCTTATTGAATTGCAATTCTTGCTTCTCTTGTAACTCAGTTGTCAAATCAGGATGTAAACGATCCAAACAAGTTTTAAGACGCCGGTTCATAAGGAGCTCTGCTGGACTACTACCGGTGCTTGAGCAAGGTGTCACATGTTGTTGCAGAAGGAAATTTGCAAGTCTACGATTCCAATCTCCTTCAATAATTCTCTTTAATGAGTCTTTGGTAGTCTGAACCATACGCTCAGCTTGACCATTTGATGATGGGTGAAATGGTGCAATAGTAACATGTCGAATAAGATTACTTGCCATGAACATTTTGAATTCTGATGAGGTAAATTGTGTTCCATTATCAGACACAATTGTATCTGGCAACCCATGTGTAGCAAACAGCCTCCTTAGAATCTTTATGACTGTGACTGAGGTAGCAGATGTAACTGGAACAACTTCTAACCATTTTGAAAAGGAGTCAACTAAAAAAAACATCTGTCCGTGAAAAGGGACAGCAAAATCTATATGTAAACGGGACCAAGGTGACCTAGTCACTTCCCAAGGATGTACTGAGGCTTTAGGTGGAGCATGACGAGTAGATTGGCATGGTACACAGTTCTTCACCCACTTTTCAATAACTTCATCCATTTTAGGCCACCAAACATAACTTCTGGCTAAAGCTTTCATGCAAACTATTCCAGGATGTCCTTCATGAAGAGCATGCAATACTCGAGCTTGTCCTGCATTTGGAATTACCACTCTGTTTCCCCATAATAGGCACCCTTTATAGGCAGATAGTTCATGTTGGCACACTACAAATGGTTTGAACTTGTCTTCCACTTTTGATTTTGGCCACCCCCTCCAAACCCAGTTGAGCACACGGGACAGCAAAGGATCCTTGGCAGACATACAAGCAATGTCACTTGCATGTAACGGAGGGTTTGGAATGGATTCCAACATGAGGACCTCAGACATAGGAGGAACAAAGAAGTCAGGAGAAGGCAAAGGTAATCGGCTTAATCCATCAGCATGTGTGATATCCTTGCCAGGACGATACTTGAACTCACAATCATAGGCATTCAGCAGAAGGGACCACCTGAGCATGCGTGGTGAAATTATTTGAGGAGTGGGAGTATCACTGGTGAACAGACCCAGTAAAGGTTTATGATCTGTTATAATAGTAAACCTCCGCCCATACAAATAGTCATGAAACTTTTTTACACCGGACACAATAGCTAAAGCCTCCTTGTCAATTTGGGCGTAATTCCTCTCTGTAGTTGATAAAGTCCGTGAATAAAATGCAATAGGAGCCTCAACCCCATTTCTCAAAGTGTGGCTTAATACAGCCCCTATGCCATACGGAGAAGCATCGCAGGTGAGGCTGAGCGGTTTCTCCAAATCATAGTGTACAAGCAAACTGTCAGAAGACAACAGTTTTTTAGCAGCGCTGAAAGCAGTAGTAGTATGAACGTCACTCCACTTCCATGGAGCATCTTTATCTAGTAGACGATGCAGAGGTTCAGCAACAGTGGCTTTATCAGGCAGAAAAGAATGGTAAAAATTAAGCAACTCTAGGAAAGCTTGCAGTTCTTGTTTGTTTGTTGGAACCGGAGCTCTATGGATAGCTTCAACCTTAGAGTCAGTTGGATGAATCCCCTGTGCGTCAACTCGGTACCCAAGGAAATCCACACTGCTTACACCAAAAACACACTTTTCTTTTTTAAGTTTTAGACCAGCATCAAGAAAACGTTGTAAAACAAGTTGTAGCTGTGCAGCCAATGACTGTATAGAATCTGCTCCAATAAGAACGTCATCAAAAAAAGGCACTACACCTGGAATTCCAGATAAGACTATTAAATTCTGGAATATGCCAGGAGCAATGGAAACTCCAAACTGCAAACGTCTTGCTCGGAAAGCTCCTTTGTGTGTTATTATCGTTTGTGCATCAGCAGCCTCATCATCCACAGGTAACTGCTGGTAGGCTTGAGCCATATCCAACTTGGCAAATACTTTTCCTTTTGCCAAAGTAGTAAGAATTTGATTAACAGCTGGAATTTGATAGGGATGCTCTTGCAACGCTTTATTTATTGTACATTTGTAGTCAGCACAGATTCTGACATCACCATTTGGTTTCATGATCGGAACTATTGGTGTACACCACTTTGGGTGTGTTATGGGTTCAAGTATGCCTTGTTCCACAAGACGTGTAATCTCAGCATCTATTTTTGGTCTGAGAGCTAATGCAATTTTGCGAGGCTTCATACGAATTGGGGGTACTTTTGAATCTAATACAAAATAAACAGGAGGGCCTTTAAACATGCCAAGACCTTCTTCAAAAACTGCACTAAATTTATCAATCACATTCTGTAGAATATCTGTGGATACATTATTATCTCCAGTTAATGAAATTCCTAAGGGTTCAAACCACTCTCTACCTAGCAAACTTGCTCTTTGTCCCTTAGTAATTATTAAACGTAAATGTCCTCTGAATTTACCATATTTTACTGGTATAAAACAAGCCCCTTTAACATCCACAGCCTGTTTGTTGTAGTCCACGAGATGAATATCACAAGGTACTATTGAAGGAGAATTATGAGGCCATAACAATGTAAATGTCTCTTCTGAAATCAAAGAATATGCGCACCCAGAATCTACTTCCATTTTGCACGGAACATCTTGAAGCACAATTTCAGTGTAAACCTTCAGTCCTGATGGTGAATTTTCCACTTTATTCACATAGTCATTTGAGTAAACACCTGCAGTCATTTCACTATCTGAAACGGTTTGTGGAGTATTAAAAGAGTGCGCTGTGGTTTCTATTTTATTCACATTCTTATATTTGGTCTGAATTCCACTGGCTTGACTTTGGCAAACTGTCTGTATGTGACCTGTATGTTTACATGTGTGGCAAACTGCATTTCGAAAACGACATGTATTACGCCTGTGTTTTCCACCACAACTATAACAAGTTCCTTTAAATGGAGCTGTGACATCAGTGTGTGGTGAACAGTGCTTTGATTTAACATCAGTCTTCTTCACTAGATTTATTTCAGGTGAGTTATCTTTGCTGGAGGAGGATTGTATCTCTTTTGAATGGACATATGCAGCCTCATTTGCGAGCGCTTCCTCTTGTGCAATAATAAAAGTTAAATTCTGTCTTGCAAGCAGTCTCCTCTGCAGTGCTTCATCTTGCACCCCACACACAAGCCTGTCCCTTAACAAGGATTCTAAGCTGGTACCAAAATTGCAATTTTCAGACAGCCTGCACAGTTCTGCAATGTATGCTGCAATGCTTTCACCTGGTTTCTGATTTCTTCTATTGAAATGGAAACGCCTCACAGTTTCAGATGGGGTGGGTGCTAAATGATGTTTTAACAGTGCCAGTATTTCTTCAAATGAGTAGTCTTGTGGTTTAGCAGGAGATATCAGTGAGCGAACAATATCAAATGTTTTGGATCCAATAACACTCAGTAACACAGCTCTCTTCTGAATAGCATCCACCACCTTATTAGCTTCCAGGAAAAACACTAACCTGTCACCTTATGAGTCCCATGAGGCTGGATTAGCCAGATCAAATTCCTCCATGTGTCCCAGAGAAGCCATGCTGGAAATATTTGTAGATAAAAGAATTCCAAAAAAAAGTTTTACTTCCTCACTCAGGCTGATTTCATTTCCTGTATATATATCCTGCAGTGTCCATTTATTGGAATCCCATCCTCGTCGCCAGTTTAGTGTATTAGCATGTTATATATTTACAAATGGCTCTCAGACATTGTAGTAAAATAGAACTTCTCTTTACTTCAGTACACACACATAATGACATAACACAAAAGAGACTAAACACAACAGAACAAGTGCATAACTTCACTATGCTGCCATCTACTGGAAGGTGGACTGCATAAACCTCAATACATAACACCCTCACCAACAGAACCCCCCCACACACAGAACCCCCCCACACACAACCCCCCCCCACACACACAACCCCCCCACACACACAACCCCCCACACACACAGAACCCCCCACACACACACACAGAACCCCCCCACACACACACAGAACCCCCCACACACACAGAACCCCCCCACGCACACAGAACCCCCCCACGTCCACAGAACCCCCCACGTCCACAGAACCCCCCACGCACACAGAATTCCTCCACGCACACAACCCCTTCACGCACATAGAGCCCCCCCACACACAGAACCCCTCCACACATAAACAGAACCCCTCCACAGATAAACAGCACCCCTCCACACATAAACAGCACCCCTCCACACATAAACAGCACCCCTCCACACATAAACAGAACCCCTTCGCACACAGAACCCCTTCGCACACAGAACCCCTTCGCACACAGAACCCCTTCGCACACAGAACCCCTCCACGCACACAAAACCCCTCCACACATAAACAGCACCCCTCCACACACACAGCACCCCTCCACACACACAGAACCCCCCCACGCACACAGAACCCCCCCACGCACACAGAACCCCTCCACACACACAGAACCCCCCCCACGCACACAGAACCCCCCCACGCACACAGAACCCCCCCCACGCACACAGAACCCCCCCACGCACACAGAACCCCTTCACGCACACAGAACCCCTTCACGCACACAGAACCCCTTCACGCACACAGAACCCCTTCACGCACACAGAACCCCTCCACGCACACAGAACCCCTTCACACACACAGAACCCCCCACGCACACAGCACTCTCTCCACGCACAAACGGCACTCTCTCCACGCACTATGCTAAAATCCACGGGTTAGGGGGCGCAAATTACTTGCCTTGCCCCGGGTGCTGACAACCCACGCTACGCCACTGCCCCTGAGGGTTAATTCTTTTTTTTTTTTTTAATCAGATGACAGTAAAATGTAATCCATGCCAATTGATCACTGTAGTCAGTGATCAATTGTAGTCAGTGATCAATTGGCAGGGAAGGGGTTGATTTTTTATTAAAAGGGGTAAAGGGGGGTGGGATTTTAATTAAACTTTATTTTTATTTTTTAACAGGGGGCAGGATCAGCACTGATCAGTCAGAAGGTGAGTATAGTAAGCACATGTGCTCGCTCTGACATGCTGTCAGAGCAGGCACATGTGCTTGGGCAGCCTGATCGGGTGCTCCTGTCTGCCTCTAATACAGATAGATATAGAGAAATTGTGGAAGTGCACTCAACCCTTCATCCAGGAATCCAGGGTGCTTTCACTGGACAAGTCCCAGTACCAGAATGGACCAAATATAAACTTATAAAATGTAGAAAATAATCCAGGCCCTCCAGCGAATTCCAAAAAATAGGCAATTTATTAGAACCAGCAGCTACACAGCGACGTTTCAACCCCTCAGGGTCTTTATCAAGCTACTGAAGCACATACAAACAACACAATATATAGGTGCATAACATACTGAATAAGTGAATAAACATGTGATACAATAATTGATCATTTACATCATCAATTAATAATATTAAACATCTGAATAAAACATAATGGTCCCTCCAATCATCATCCTAAAAATCAGGGATGTCAAGGAGCCTAGATGAACACAGCCAATAGAATTTCAATTTATTAATCAATTAAACTCAATCACTTTAATGATTTTATAATGCACAAGATGTGTCTAATAATTATTAAATAAGTAAAATAGTTTAGATATAATTAGAAGTCTTAGGAGACCCCAGGTACTTACACTTCCGGGTCTAGTCACATGAGATAGATCACTTGACTCCATTTTACCACTAAAAAATAATTCCGATCACGTGATCAAGTAATGACCGCGATCACATGATAAGGTACAACTGGAACATCATCGCGCACTAATGCGCATGTGTAAACGGATGTGTCCGTGTTGCGCATGCGTCAAATCGCGCACACGCGATACCACATATTCTCCTTGTTGCACAAATGCGCATATATAAACGGACATATTCGTACTGCGCATGCGCTAAATCGAATCGAATTGAAACAACGTGTTAATGGTACTGCGGCATATATGGCATATCAAGTAAAAAGAGGAAATGCTTCCAAATTCCCTTCAAAGGACACTGTTTATAAATTCAAAACATGATAATCAATAAATGACATATTAGAATAATTTTAATCTTTGATATGATATAATAATATACTAGATATTATTATAATTATCAAGTGCTTTGGAAATGGCTAGCTCATCTAATGCTCCTAAATGACAGATCCCATAATTGATAATATATATATAATATAAAGTTCATAGAGTATTACATATTATCTTAATATGATTACAAAAATCTAACTAGTCAATTATAGAAATAAGTTTGAATCTTAACTCGATTATACAACTCATTCGTAAAAAGCCAAACGATAAGAGCAGTATAAACTATAATATATGGCCACAAGGTGCACTAAATTATCAACAAAATCTTACTGCTAAATAGCAACAAAATAAGGTAAAATATTTACAAACGCTCATCTCAGACATTACTAGTCGATTATGGAACTGGATTTGGATCTTAACTTAATCACATAGCTCATTCATAACAAGCCAAATAATATTAACAAATCCACTATCCATAATCTAGTCGGCATAATGCCAATACTCATTAATATAACGGATCCTAGAAAACGGGTAGATCAACTAAATATCACTAAACATGTGGAACACATATCACAGGCTATCTTCTTGGTAGAAAGCATTGAAGTGAATTCATTTCATTTAGTCCATTGGGAGACATGGTGTCCAATGTAAAAATACAAAATGCCTCCTTTTGTAGCAATCGCATCTCACGGTTGCCACCCCTAGACAGTTCTGGGACATGATCTATCCCCATAAATCTCAATGAGGGCAAAGAGTGTCCCATTTCTAAAAAATGAATTGCCACTGGAGTACTTGCACATTTGTTTGCCAACGCTGTCCGTATAGTTGAACGGTGTCCCCTCATTCTCTCACGGAGATCATTAGGCGTTTTGCCCACATACACGAGTCCACATGGGCATACAATCTGGTACACAACATAGGTAGTGGTGCAAGTAATCCTATGTCGTATTTTAAACTTCTTGCCAGATGTCGGATGTACGAACTCTTTCCCAGGCGACATGGAATTACAAGCAATACATCTAAGACATCTAAAGCAACCAGTTTTGACGGTTGCAGATGAATCTTTGATTTTGGTAAATTGATCCACATGAACGAAATGATTCTTAAGAATCTTACCCCTTCCATAGCTCATGATTGGAGTCTGTCTGAAGGGAGCCGGTAATTTAGAACAAAATTAAACATATAAATATATATTTTTTAATTATGTATTTTTATTATTTTTTATTTTTCACTGTTAACGTATTTAGATATTTATTTATTTTATATTATATATAATTATATATATATAATTAATATCATTCTACGTGTATTTTGATATTAATATATAAATATATAATTATATATATAATTATATAAATATATATATTTATTAATATTAAAATACACTTTGACAGTGTATGTGAATATATATACTTAGATCATATACATTATATATATATATATATATATATAGGATTTTAAGTGTGTTTGAACTTTATTTCACTTTATTTCAGGCAGCATGGGGACTTCCTGTCATTCCAGGCACTCCCCCTGCTGGCACTAATATGGATGGCTATTTCTTTCATGTGATCGTGATGTCCTTGCAAAGGACCACCGGCGAGCAGGTAAGTGCATAGAACGCTGGGGACGTAATATGCCGCTCGCCTGCGGCATAGCACGCCCGCCGTCCTTAAGGGGTTAAATAACTCTACTGAACAGTGTTGTTTGTTGTTAACGATTCACTATAGAAATTGCTTCCATTAAGTTAAATGTTCACACACATTAATTTTCACTGTACATGACAAAACATGACAACATTATTTTGTTAAAACAATAACATAGCACAAACACTTAGGGTAGAGCTATTTTACATTAAGATTGCTGGACATTTACACAGTTTTAATGTTTCATTAATTTTTAAAGGAGAACTCCAAATATCATAACCAAAAAAGCCAGCTGTAATACTTATGGTGCCAGGAATGCTGGTATCCTCCTAGAGTAGGTAGTGAAATCTATAGGTTTAACAACTTACCTTGGCCCCCAGGTAAGTTGTCCTGCAGGAGAAAATAGATGCCTTTGATGACCTCAGCTTGGCCAATCCAGGACTGCTTTTGCTGGCTCAGCTGTAGCTCTCATCCAATGAGTGCATCCCTGTATGTACCTACTTAGCTCAGCATTGCAAATAAGATTCTCTTTGTAAGAAAAAAAGGTTGCAGTACTGGACCCAGATAATTTGTCAAACTGTTCTAAAACGGTTTGACAAATTACATTGGTAGGGTGCCCATAACCACTTCCAGCTATAATGTTTATGGTGCTTAGATTGTTCCTTTAATAACATACATTGACTCTCAGTCAATGAGCTGGCTGGGCTTACCTCAGTGGAGCTAACAGAGGTTCCTTGCTCCATTCTTAAATGGTCTGACTGCATAATATTGCAGGGCGCCAGGTCAATTTTAACACCATAGCCAATATAGCTGACTGTACTGGTTATGTCTTTGGATTATTCCTTTAACATACATATTGGTAGAGCAGAAAAAATGGTAGCCATTAAACATTGAACAGGCAGAAATATAAGTTGATCATGAAGTGGAGGTGTGAAGAAAATAGGTGGTCAAATATCTTGATTTTAAGGAACTTGGTGGCATTTATCAGACCGTGAAAGAGACTGTATTTGTATATTTAATAATTCACCCATATACTGAGAGCGTTACATAGATAAGCACATTATAAACAGTCACGAAGCACATTATAAATTGTATGAGAATACAAATTTCCATTTTGCAATATTCTCAAATTCAGGGTTAGTCTGACTGCGTTGATATAACAGTGCAGCCATTAGTATGCATACATTGTTTTGCACATGACCATTCTTGTTCCCCTTCTTCTAAGAAGACACTACCTACACCCTATTATTCTAAGAAGTCTCTAGCTAGTAATGCGTCCTAGATAAGTTGTGGATCGACGATTTGTTACATGCTTACACCATGTTGTTTGCACAAGTTGTCCATTCTGTTAGTTAATAGCTGTCAATATTTGATTGGTATTTAATGATACTCCCCTATACTTCCCTTTATTGCATGTTATTATAAAACTTTTGGTCTGTTTAATAAAGAGCAGACAATTTCCTGACCTGACTTCCTTCTATGTCTTTCAAAGGAGTGTCTTCAAGTACTTTAAGGGCATAGCTTAGTCTGGATAGAACTGTAAAACCATGGCAGGTAAGTCTGGTGATCACCAAGGACAGGAATATGTTCCAACACTGAGGTAGCAGATTAAATGTTGGGAGAGAGATTATTTGTAATAAATTCTGCTTCTTCTTTGTCTTTTTTGAGTTGATTGATATATACGTCTTTTGTATATGTAGTCTTGGGTCAAAGGCTCGCACATTAATATACGTCTATATTAATGAAAAGTACTAATACACAATCTGACTTATAGTTTCTTCAGGTTTATTCATAGTTACTGATACATAATAAAACAACAAAGGATGTTACATGATCATGCATGTTCAACAGCAGATGGTAATTGCTGGACTCTTGAAGGGAGAGTTACATTGTTACATAGCTGTACAAGAGCCGAGAGAGAGACCTTGTGTCCCTTTGTTCAGTTACTATACAGATGTGCCCATACTGACGTCAGAGTATAATTCTAGCAATACATATGGACAAGACCCCCAATCCACATTCCAGAGTTCTCATACAGGAAAACCTTGTGACTTATTGATACCATATATTACTTATGTCAATCCAGACATCCATAAATAATCAATAGAAACATAGAATATACAATATTCTACATTATTCCAGTACTAACTGCTAGGCTGATTTCAGGAATCCTATCATAACGTATTGGATGGCAATGGCAAGGACATAATGGGACATTAGGGCAGACCCGATTGACATGGCTCTTCCTGACTGTCCCAGATTTCTTTTTTTTTAATTTATAATGTTTATATTGGTTTCCCCAAGTTTACGTATCATACACTTATCAGAAAAATGTAAAAAGGAACAGGCTGCGCCAAATATAAATGTTGACTAAACAAGTATTTGAAGACAATATAGCAATGTAAAATAACTTAAATAAGAATATGGTATAAAACTCCCGAAGAGAAAGTCCTTATGGTAATAATATAAAACCTGCTGGAAATAGCATTCTTGGAGGTCAATCTGTTGTCCTCCTTGCTAAATAAATAATTTGGTATTTTTGTAGAGATAAAGCATTTTATTAAAGTTGTCCCATATGAAGTAGAAACACAAAAATACACCAATAGTGTAACCCAATATATACAGTGACCTAGATAACGTAATGATAAAGGTACATTCACATGATACATGAAGGTTATGTGAATGAAGGTCATGGGACCTAATGATGTCATATGTCTGTGACTTTTCTTGAAAATTACAATTTATCTCAAAGCCTGATAAATAGGGTTACATGCAGGACCTGATTTTACTATCACTTGAAAAAAATTATGGGTGTAATGCGTTGTGATTGAAAACAAGGACTTTATCTGATTTTATTTATTTTGTTTGGTGTATCACAATAAATATTGTTTTTACCATTCAAAAAAATCTAATTTTTTAATTTATTTTATCTTGATCCTGCATCTATCTTATACCTCCTGTCATGATTACTAGTTGATCCAGTACATAGAATTGTATCACACCTAGGACTAAAAGGTAACGTCTTACCGAGCCTGAGAATGGCCGGACTAAACGTACCAAAGAATAGTCAGAATACTTGCCAAGGTCGGGGACATGGAATGGGACGCAACGATAAGGGAAAGCCAAAAGTCAGGGATACCAGAATACAGGGAAGTCAAAACGAAGCCAAAGTGAATAACCAGAACTAAATGCTCAGGAACACACTCTCGCATAACCACTAAGGGAAACCATGACAGGGCAATGAGGGAAAGTAAAATTGTGTTTAAATAAGCCCTTTACAATTTTGATTGGCCTTTGACCCCAGAACGCACGCCAACGGCGTCATTAACGTGGGTGGACGTGGGGCTATAATTTGGCGTGGATCCGCAGCGGCCGGCATCCAACAACATGTTGCAGGAGTCATGTACACAGATGCATAGCCGCTGAGCACAAATACCGCAAGGTGAGGATGAATATGTTACACCTCCAGAGGCACTTCTCCAAGCACTGGCACTTTCCTCATATATCCTTGGTGGGGTCATACCACCCATGCTGATTTCACAGAGCATATGATGCCTCCAAAATTGTAAGTGGATTTAAGTGCATTTTTTTTTCTAGTACCAGTATTTAAATCAGAGATTATATTTTATTCCATTTATTTCATATGCCAACTATATCATGAATATCCAAAGGGATGTCTCCAGTTTTATCTGAGAGTAGGGATTATTCTGATCAAATCCTTATCTAAGAGCTGATTGGAGGCTCTCTTTCCTTGTGAGTGTACCTTTATCATTACTTTATCTAGGACAGTGAAAATATTGGGTCTATTTCATATGAGACAACTTTAAGAAAATGCCTCATCTCTACTAAAATACGTAGATATTTTCAGAAAGGAGGACAACAGATTGACCCCCAAGAATACTATTTTTAGCAGGTTTTATATTTGTACCATAAGGACTTTGGTACTTTTATACCATATTCTTATTTAAGTTATTTTACATTGATATATTGTCTTCATACACTTGTTCAGTCAACTTTCATATTTGGCGCAACCTTTTCCCTTTTTTAATTTTTTTGTCCTATCATTTTGGAGCATTTGGGTATCCATACTACAGACTTGCTGCCTTTAGAGTTAGCGCTGTATATCCCCCATCTTTTTTGTATACCCTGATCAGCTACAACATTAAAACCACTGACAGGTAAAGTGAATAACATTGATTATTTTGTTACAATTGCACTTACCAAGGTGTGGGATATATTAGGCAGCGAGTGGACAGTCAGTTCTTGAAATAATGAGTTGGAAGCAGGATAAATGGGAAAATGATAAGAACTGCATCATTTTTATAAGGATCAATGAGGACGTGAGGGTCAGAACTGGACCATGGAGCAATGGTAGAAGGTTGCCTGGTTTGTTGAATCATAATTTCTTTTAGATCAGGTGGATGGCCGGGTGCATGTGCGTTGTTTACCTGGGGAAGAGATGACAGCAGGATGCACTATGGAAAGAAGGCATGCTGGCAGAGGTAGTGTTATGCTCTGGGCAATGCTCTGCTGGAAAACCTTCGTACCTGGAATTAATGTGGATGTTACTTTGACATGTACCACCTATTTAAAGATTGTTGCAGACCACGTACACCACTTCATGGCAATGGCCTGATGGCATTGGTCTCTTTTAGTAGAACAATGAACCTTGCCACACTGCAAAAATTGTTCAGGAATAGTTTGAGGAAAAAGACAAAGCCTCTAAATTCCCCAGATCTCAATCTGATTGAAAATCTATGGAACAACAAATCCAATAGATGGAGGCCCCACCTTGCTACTTGCAGCATTTAAAGGATCTGCTGATAATGTCTTGGTCCCCCTTGATGCCCGACACCACAGGACATGTTCAGAGGTCTTGTGGAGTCCATGTCTTGGCGCATCACAGCTGTTTAGACAGCACAAGGGGGAGCTACACAATATTAAGCAGGTAGTTTTAATGTTGTGGCTGATCAGTATTTATATGTTGGAAAAAAATGCAAGATGGCCAATTTCTATAGATGTAGGCTTGGGGACAAATAAGGTCAAAAACAAGGCCAGAATTAGACCACGGACCACTTCTATTGAATTTCAAGATTCAAAAGTGCTTTAAAAGGGAATTTGTGTTTGCTTGCTTGCTCTCCAGATGGGAAGAATATATATATCATCAGCACATAATGTAACACCTGGTGTAAAGAACAATCTCAGTCAAATCACGCATCAAATATTTTCTTAAATACTAGTATAAATTCTAATTTAGGACATAAGGTGGTATGTCATATGACCTTTTTCAAAAGTGCTTTATATTCCTATTTTAACTAATTATCCATAATGCCTTGCTATAAAGTACTGTATTCCTTTAAGATTTGTTCTTGTGTACCTGGCAAAATAAAATGCAAACTTAAGAATAATATACAAAACACAAATGCTTAATGTACATTTCTGAGACCACACCATTAATCACAAATCTATTTATAAAATATTTTTTATGTGACATACACTGCTAGTTGAACTTTTTGATAAACCTGAGTGAAATTGTTATAGAATACTATGTGTCCATATACAACTATTGTGTGATAAGGGATTCCTCTAAATGTAAACAAAACATGAAATGACCTCACTCAATCTAAGCATATTAACCCCTTAAGGACTGAGCCAATTGTACAAGTTGTGATAAAAAAAACGTAAACAAAAATTGGAATTTGCGCTGTCTGTTCAACCATAATTTACCTCTTTCATATTAAGTACACCCACACTTATTATTATTATTATGATATTTATAGAGCGCCGTCAAATTCCGCAGCGCTTTACAATGGGTGGACGAACAGACATGTAGTTGTAACCAGACAAGTTGGACACACAGGAGCTGAGGGGTTGAGGGCCCTGCTCAATGAGCTTACATGCTAGAGAGAGTGGGGTAAAATGACACAAAAGGTAAGGATAGTATTAGACTAGTGACAGTTGCAGAAGAGTAATCAGTTGTGCGCTATTAACTGTTTAATTGATACGCTTTTATGAAGAAGTGGGTTTTTAACGATTTTTTGAAGGAGTGGAGACTGGGTGAGCATCTAACGGAGGAGGGAAGCGAGTTCCACAGGAATGGTGCAGCCCTCGATAAATCTTGTAGGCGAGAATCAGAGGTGGGAGTACGGACAGAAGATAGACGTAAGTCTTCAGCAGATCGTAAGGGCCTAGACGGGACATACTTGTGTATAAGGGAGGATAGATGGGTGGGAGCAGCATTATGTAGAGATTTGAAAGCAAGAACCAGAATTTTAAACTGAGCTCTATATTTTATAGGAAGTCAATGTAGGGACTGACAGAAGGGTGAGGCTTGGGAGGTGCGGGCAGACAGGAAGATGAGCCTCGCCGCCACATTCATTATGGACTGTAATGGCGCAAGTTGGGAGCACATAAGATCACTGAGAAGCGGATTACAGTAGTCAAGGCGAGAAAGGACAGTGGAATGGACCAACACCTTAGTCGCATCTGGCGTTAAGTAGGGGCGGATGCGCGCAATGTTTTTGAGATGGAAATGACAGGATTTGGCGATATATTGAACATGAGGCTTGAAGGAGAGGTCGGAGTCAGAGAACACCTAGGCAGCGAGCCTGCGTGGTGGAGCTGATGGTAGCACCATTGACTTGGAGGGAGACAGACACAGGAGTAAAATCCCTTGAGGGAGGAAAGACCAGAATTTCAGTTTTGGTCAAGTTTAGTATAGGAGAAATAGGGCTTTAATTTCACATGAACTATTCATATATAAAACATAATTTATTATGAATAAAATCGAAAAAAGTGCGAGAAATTAAGATTTTGAATTTTTTTTTAGTTCTGCATGGCATTTTAACTGTAAATGTCATAATACTGTTAGTTTTTACTACAATAAAACGCACATTTTTGTATTCAGCGATGTCTCATGAGTGCATCAGTACCCCCTATGTACAGGTTTTATGGTGTTTTGGAAAGTTACAGGGTCAAATATAGCATGGTTAATTTTTCAGTTTATACACATTGAAATTTGCAAGACTGGTTATGTTGCCTTTGACACTGTATCATAGCCCAAAAATTAGAACCCCCATGCTAGCATACCATTTGCAAAAGTAGAAAACCCAGGGTGTCACGGGAACCAAACACGCTAACACACACACAGCACAGGTGCAGTACCGGACCTTAGAGTGACCGGGCTAAGCACACAAAGATTAGTCAGGAGACAAGCCGGGTAAGGGGAACCAGAAGACAGAATAACGAGAAACAAGCCGAGGTCAAAGGGTAGGAGAAAGTCACAAAGTCAGATAAGCAAGCCAGAGAGTACGTAACCAGAAACACAAGTTCAGTAGCAATACTAGCAAGCAAAGACCACAACAGGGCACTGAGAGACAGGAAAGGTAAGTATTTAAATCCTGAGCTTAATTCTGATTGGATATCTTCCAATCAGAATTAACAATCACACGTGGGGGGTATCTATACCCCCCACTGTGATTATTGTGCTGTAGCTTTAACGCCGGGTCACGTGAGTGACCCTGGCGTTCAGATATAAGTGCCGGCTCCCAGCGTGCAGCATTATACATGCTGCCACTGGGAGGAGGAGAGGAGGACGCGAGTGGCGTGTCAAGAGGACAGGACGCCGCTCCCCTCACAGCTGCCCGCGGAGCCCTGACATAACCCCCCCTCGAGGACCGCCCGGAGGGCGGGAAGCCGCAGGCTTCAAAGGAAACCGTGCATGAAATGAGCGGATCAAAGAGGGCGCGTCCAAATCAGAGACAGAAACCCAAGACCGCTCCTCAGGGCCGAATCCCTTCCAATCAACCAGATACTGCAACCGACCTCGAGAGAAACGAGAATCAAGGAGAGCAGCCACCTCGTACATGTCACTAGAGACCGTGCGGAGGGCATCGGAACGCCTGAGAGACCCAGAGAACCGATTACAGAGCAAGGGCTTCAAAAGGGAAGTGTGAAAAGTGTTAGGTATACGCATGGAAGGAGGCAAAGCCAGGGAGTAGGACACAGGATTAATCCTACGCAATACTTTATAGGGGCTAAGGAACCTGGGCGCGAATTTCATTGAGGGAACCCTGAGGCGGAGATTCCTAGAGGACAACCAAACCCTATCACCCGGAGCATAAGAAGGAGCCGCACACCTACGGCGATCAGCGAACCTCTTCTGAGCAACTGCAACACGAGAAAGAGCAGCATGGACCTGATCCCGCATCTTCCGTAAGGAGGCGAGGTGCTCGTCCAAAGTGGGCATTCCCTTGTCGGAGAACACACCGGGAAGGACAGAGGGTTGGAACCCATAAGCCACCATAAAAGGACTTACGCCAGTAGAAGAATGAGTCACAGTGTTCCTGGCAAATTCAGCCCAGGGAAGGAGATGAGACCAGTTGTCCTGGTGTGCATTCGTGAAGCAGCGTAAATATAACTCCACAGACTGATTTGCCCGTTCGGCAGCTCCATTAGATTGTGGATGATAGGAGGAAGTAAATAATAAGGAGACCCCCATCTCAGCACAAAAGCCCCTCCAAAACCGAGAGACAAACTGAGGGCCCCTGTCGGATACGATATCTTGTGGTATACCATGCAAGCGGAACACTTCTTTGGCAAACACCTGAGCCAACTGAACCGCAGAAGGTAGCTTCTTAAGCGGAATGAAGTGTGCCATTTTGGAGAACCTATCAGTTACAGTCAAAATTACTGTCTGTCCATCAGATGAAGGAAGATCCACAATAAAGTCCATGGATAAGTGTGTCCATGGTTTCTTGGGTACAGATAGGGGCATAAGGAGTCCCAGGGGTTTAACATTAGGGGACTTACACTGTGTGCAGACACGGCAAGCCTGCACATAATCTGCCACATCTTTTTTAAGTGAGGGCCACCAGAACTGTTGGAGGAGACCCTTGTAAGTCTTGGTAACCCCTGGATGACCAGCAGTTTTGGCGGTGTGAAATAAAGCTAATAACTTTTTTCTGTCTTTCACTTTTACGTATAGCTTACCAACAGGTGTCTCAGAGGGTGCTTGGGATTGGTATGTCTTGATACCATCAAGGAAAAGAGACAAAATAACCAAACGGGTAGCAGCTATTATATTAGATGTAGGCACAATGGGCTCAGGAGTAGAGGCAATCAAATTTAAAGGTTCGTACTGTCGAGAGATAGCGTCAGCTTTGGCATTACGGCAACCAGGTCTATAGGTTATAACGTATTGGAAGCGTGAAAGAAATAGCGACCATCTAGCCTGCCGGGCGGACAACCTTCTAGCATCAGCTATATAGGAGAGGTTCTTATGATCTGTTATAACCATAATTTTGTGTCTAGAACCCTCTAATAAGTACCTCCATTCCTTAAAAGCTAACACAATAGCTAATAGTTCCCTGTTCCCAACATCGTAATTCTTTTCTGGATCAGACAACCTTTTTGAAAAGTATCAACAGGGATGCAGGGGTTCGTCATACGATAACCTCTGTGACAATACTGCTCCCACACCCGATTCAGAAGCATCTACTTCCATAAAAAAAGGGAAGAGAAGGATTAGGGTGGTGTAGCACTGGAGCAGAGGCAAATGCCTTCTTGAGAGTTTCGAAGGCCTTAAGGGTTTCAGGAGTCCAAACCCTAGGGTGTAGACCTTTTTTAGTCAGCTTCATTATAGGGGAGATAAGAGGTGAAAAGTTTTTTATAAATTTCCTATAATAGTTAGCAAATCCTATAAAACGCTGGATAGCCTTAAGTCCTTGGGGAAGTGGCCAGGACAGTATGGCTTCCAATTTAGCAGGATCCATACTGAAACCCTGTTCAGAAATGATATATCCTAGGAATTGCACAGAGGTCTGATCGAACAAACATTTTTCTAACTTACAATAAGGTCCGTTCTGTAATAGCTTTTTAAGCACCATCCTAACATGTTTATGATGTGACTTCAAATCAGGAGAATATACAAGTATGTCATCAAGGTACACCACGGCACAGACATGTAATAGATCCCTAAGGATCTTTGCCACAAAAAAAGAAACAGCACCAGCAGGAGAGGAGGACCTTCTAATAAAACCTTTACTTAAGGATTCCCGTATGTACTCCTCCATGACCTGGTTTTCTTTCTCAGAAAGAGGGTAGACCTTACCCCTAGGAGGCATAGTACCCGGTAACAGGTTTATGGCACAGTCATAGTCACGATGTGGAGGTAGCTTATCTGCCTCCCTTTTTTCAAAAACCAATGCAAGGTCTGCATACACAGAAGGGACAGAAACAGAAAGCGGTTTAGCCGTGGGCACATTGAGTAAACAAACAGGACGTACATGAGCCATACAGTCTCGTTGACAAGATTCCCCCCAGGAGAGTATATCTAAACAACCCCAATCAAGTACTGGGTTGTGTTTAACTAACCAGGGAAAACCCAGAACGATGGAAGCAGTAGGGGAGTCATTTATTTGGAAGGTTAACCTTTCCTTGTGCAAAGCACCAACAGACATAACTATTTCTTGGGTTTCATGGGTCACCAGAGATTTCTCAAGTGGTCTACCATCTATGGCCTCAACGGCCAAGGGTGTGGCCTTTTGGATCAAAGTCAGGGCTGCGGTTTTAGCAAAGTTCTCATCCATAAGGTTGTCTGCCGCACCTGAATCGATCAAGGCTTTGGTTGTTATAGTGGTTTTATTGACCAAATGAGAAACCGTAATAAACGGTCTGGAGATGGACACATGAGGGGACAAAGTCATAACACCCGAGGCCGACCCCTCTCTAGGCCTTAGGTGCTGTAGTTTCCCTGTAATTTAGGGCAGGTATTACAGTGGTGCCCCCTCTTTCCACAATAAAGGCATAACCCCTCCCTTCTATGATATGCTCTTTCAGCCTCAGTTAACCCCATAGCACCCAATTGCATGGGTTCGGGGGATGGTTGCCTAGGAGAGGGTAATGCTAGTAATGCAGTACTGGGTAGAGCAGGTAACACCCGTGTATCCATCCGTCTTTGACTACGGCTCTCTCTAATACGGTTATCAATAAGAATTATATAGTCTATAACATCATCCAAAAGAACAGGCAATTCCCTGGATGCCATTTCATCCAGTATATAAGTGGCCAAACCCTCCAGAAAGGCTGTTACGAGGGCGTCATTATTCCAAACCACTTCAGCTGCTAGAGTGTGGAATTCGATAGTATAATCCGCTACAGATCTGTTACCCTGTCGGACCATAAGCAGAGCTTTGCCAGCAGAGGCAACCCTACCGGGTTGATCAAACGTGCGTTTGAAAGCTGTCAAAAAATCTGCAAAGGACATAGGAGACGTACTCTCCCACATGGGGTTTTCCCATGCTAAAGCTCTCCCGGACAAGTGGTTTATCAAAAAGGCAATTTTGGATCTGTCAGTGGGATAGGAACGTGGATTCATCACCAAATGGATATCAATTTGGTTGAGGAAACCACGACACAATGCTGGGTCACCGCTGTAGCGCTGTGGCGGTGTCATATGAACTACATGAGCAGGAATGGGTACCGGAGTGGGAATGGGTTCGGGCACAGCAGCAGCAGCCTCCTGAACGGCAGGTTGCAAGTGTGCAGTATGAGCCAGTATGGTTTGTAAAGCTTGAGCAAACTGATCCATACGGTGGTCTAAACCATCAATTCTAGCCTCCTGATTAACTAGGAGCTGTGGAATGTCAGCAGGTTCCATTTTGGCCCTGTTGTAATGTCACGATTCCGGAAACCAAACACGCTAACACACACAGAACAGGTGCAGTACCGGACCTTAGAGTGGCCGGGCTAAGCACACAAAGATTAGTCAGGAGACAAGCCGAGTAAGGGGAACCAGAAGACAGAATAACGAGAAACAAGCCAAGGTCAAAGGGTAGGAGAAAGTCAGAAAGTCAGATAAGCAAGCCAGAGAGTACGTAACCAGAAACACAAGTTCAGTAGCAATACTAGCAAGCAAAGACCACAACAGGGCACTGAGAGACAGGAAAGGTAAGTGTTTAAATCCTGAGCTTAATTCTGATTGGATAACTTCCAATCAGAATTAACAATCACACGTGGGGGGTATTTATACCCCCCACTGTGATTATTGTGCTGTAGCTTTAACGCCGGGTCACGTGAGTGACCCCGGCGTTCAGATATAAGTGCCGGCTCCCAGTGTGCAGCATTATACATGCTGCCGCTGGGAGGAGGAGAGGAGGATGCGAGTGGCGTGTCAAGAGGAGAGGACGCCGCTCGCTGACAGGCAAGGGGAGAGGGGACCGCGGGTGGCGACGGACCAAGGGTGAGTGCTGCGAGAGGATTGCAGCCTCCCCCTACAGCTGCCCGCGGTGCCGACACAGGGTATTCAATATGGGGTATGTCCAGTCTTTTTTAGTAGCCACTTAGTCACAAACACTGGCCAAAGTTAGCCTTTATATTTGTTTGTGTGTGAAAAATTTAAATAATGAATATGAACGCTAACTTTGGCCAGTGTTTATGACTAAGTGGCTACTAAAAAAGACTGGACATACCCCATTTGCAATACTTTGGGTTGTCTACTTTTGCAAATGGTATGCCATCAGGGGGGTAATTCTCATTCCTGGGCTACAATATGGTCTCAAACATAACCAACTAAGCAACATAACCACCTTGGCAAATTTCAATGAAAAAAATAAAATGGGCAATCCTTATATTTGACCCTGTAACTTTCAAAAACACTATAAAACCAGTACATGGGGGGTACTGTAATACTCGGCAGACTTCACTGAACACAAATATGAGTGTTTTAAAACAGTAAAACTTATCACAACAATTATATCGTCAGTGAAAGTGCCGTGTGTGAAAAATGCAAACAACGTCACTTTCACTGACAAATTCGTTGCTGTGATATGTTTTACTGTTTTGAAACACTAATACAGGCATACCCCGCTTTACATACACTCACTTTAAGTACATTCGCAAGTACAAACATACCCGTGAGTGTACGTAAAGGTGCTTTGCGAGTACAGACATTCCTGCGCCTCTTCTGTCCGCGAGTGAACAGGAAATGGAAGGCTCTATTCTCGCCTGGAGCAGCTCAGTTCAGTGTCTTTGGGGCAAGAACTTTTCACACCTTCTGCCATGGCACAGGTTAATCATCTCAAATTTATAATGCCTACTCCTAGTTGAACATATATATATTTTTTCTGCCCCTACATTGTCCGTATTCTGTAATGAAGAGGTGTTTCTAAACAAAGTGTGCAACTAAGCTGCTAACAAATACAAATTGGCACTGGATTGACAGAAAATGGCCCAGTGTGCAGGTTTATTTAACTTTTCCTCTTAGTTTAAGGTTGTCAGATGAGTAAAACATTAAAGATAAATGGTACAATCTGGAATGAGATTTTTTTTACTGTTTGTTTTAACAAAAAAAAAGCCCACTGGAAATCACTGAATAAATCTCTGGAAATAAAATCACTGGAAATCTCCAGTTGCAGTATCAGTTATGCCTGTAAATTACTATTGCAATGCAGTACATGCATTGGGAAGTGGAAAAAAAGGTATTGCTTCACTTTAAGTACATTTTTGTTTTACCTACATGCTCTGGTCCCATGGTGTACTTAAAAGTGGGGTATGCCTGTATTTGTGTTCAGCGAAGTCTCCCGAGTATAACAGTACCCCCATGCAGAGGCGTAGCGTGAGGGTTGCAGGGGGGGCCGGCCGCACAGGGCGCAACATCTGGGGGGGCGCGCTCGCACTCGCAGCTCTCTGCTCCTGCCTGGCTCACTCACTCTCTCTGCAGTGCTGGCTGTGCAAATCCGATCCGAGCCGCCGCCCACTGTGGGGAGGGGGGGTGCCAGGCGTGCGGTGCGGTGGGTGCGAAGAGAGAGCGAGGGACTATCTGGGGGAGGGACAGTGCAGCGGCCGCCCAGCGCAGCGCTGAGCGCGGGAGAGAACCACACCAGACCAGCCCAGGCAGCAGCAAGAAGAAGCTGGCAGCGGCGGCAGGTGACACAGGCCAGAGAGGAGAGAGGGAGCCAGTGGTGACAGACGCTGCAGGAGGAAAACCTAGGAGGACCTGGAGGAGAAAACCTAGCCTGCAGACTGCTGTGATCGGGTCCGGGACAGCCGGTGAAAAAAAAGGTAGGAGTCAGGACTGACTGGAGTAGTACTGGGCTCAGTGGGCTGGCTGTGTAGTGCTAGCAGAGCATCTCCCAAACTGAAGTTTTTTTGGGATGTTCCCGGTCTGCAGGTCAAGACTGGCATGTTGATCTGACCAGATGGATTGAAGTTTGGTTGGTTCAACAGTGACGAGACAGATTTCGATCCATATGTAGCTGCTCCATCTCAACATAAGTTGATGTAAGCCAGTGGGTCTAGCAACCTTTAAAGAGTAAGGCAATAGGCATGAAGGTGAATAAACATTGTGTTAAGAGTAAAGAAATGGTTATACAATGAAGGGGTGCTAAAAGTGCAGCAAGGCAAGAAAGTGATTTTTTTTTTTTTTTTTTTTTTTTTTTTTTAGCAGAATACTACACCTATATCATGCCATACAAAAAAGAATCTGGTGCACAAGGCAGGAAAAGGAGAAAAATAGAGACAGAGCAACAAGCTAAGTTAGCTGGAAGCCTTCACCGGTTTTTGGTGAGTACTGCTGAAATTACAGCAGGACCATCAGCAGCACTACAGGAGACTCATAATCCTGATCCTGTGTCGGTAGACATTCCTGTTCCTGCATTAGAAGCAGAGACAGTTTCATCTAAGGATGTTTATACTCAGCCAAATCTGCCAGAAAATATTGACCAAAAAGTTTATACTGATATTGGCTATTGTGTCAGGGCTCCGCGGGCAGCGGTGAGGGGAGGCTGCAATCCTCTCGCAGCACTCACCCTCGGTCCGTCGCTGCCCGCGGTCCCCCCTTCTCTTACCGGTCGGCGAGCGGTGTCCTCTCCTCTTGACACGCCGCTCGCGTTCTCTCCTCCTCCTCCCAGCGGCAGCATGTCTAACGCTGCACGCTGGGAGCCGGCACCTATATCAGTGCGCCGGGGTCGCTCACGTGACCCGGCGTTAAAGCGACAGTGCAACAATCACAGTGGGGGGTATAGATACCCCCCACGTGTATTTGTTAATTCTGATTGGAAGTTATCCAATCAGAATTAAGGCAAGGATATTTATACTTACCTTTCCTGTCTCTCAGTGCCCTGTTGTGGTCTTTGCTTTAGAGTATTGATACTGAACGTGTGCTTTCTGGTTACGTACTCCCTGGCTTGTGACTTTCTCCTACCCTTTGACCTCGGCTTGTTTCTCGTTATTCTGTATTCTGGTTCCCCTTACTCGGCTTGTCTCCTGACTATTCTGTGTGTGCTTAGCCCGGCCACTCTAAGGTCCGGTACTGCACACTTTCTGTGTGTGTGTCTGTGTGTGTTAGCGTGTTGGGTTCCCCGAATCATGACATATTGGCCTGAAACCATGGATGAAACCTTGAAAACTGAACTTGTCAGGTGAGGGACAGAGGAACTGCAGAATACGGATGCATGGTTTCCAAGAGACAGTAATGGCAGGTCATTTTCCAAGGATTGGTTCTACATACATTTGGACAATGGTGAGACTATGTTAAGGACATGGTTGGTGTTTTCTCCTGTAAACAATGCTGCATATTGCTTTCCTTGCATGCTTTTTCAGAAGGCTAAAGGGAAAAGTTCATTTGGAAAGTTCATTTGGTTGTGAGACGACATATAATAGCGTGGCCCATGCTAGGTTATTACATTTGTATATTTGTATTCATAGACCTGCTGAAAATGTGGAGAATGTGTAATGCATGTTCGCACTCAATTTAGTGTTGGAAAATAAACTTGTATTTAGATGCATTTTACTTTAATGACATAAGTATTTTCATAACAAACAATACATGTGCTTGGGGGGTAAGGGTTTCTTTAACTAATCTAGTGGAAGAGACTCGAGTGCTAAAATCCACGGGTTAGGGGGTGCAAATTACTTGCCTTGCCCCGGGTGCTGACAACCCACGCTACGCCACTGCCCCCATGTACAGGTTTTATGGTGTCTTGGAAAGTTCTGGGTTGTCAGGCATGTCCCTCAAATTGCAATCAATAACATTACTTAAATATGTAAAAATATTCCATAAATTTGAACATAGAATTTAAATATATATATATATATATATATATATATATATATATATTTGTGTTAAGGGCTCATGATAGTACAGAAGATACAAACACTGATAAGTGTAGGATGGTATTAAAAGAGCAAGTCGGTTGTGGTGTGCCGGAACCGACGATGAGGTAGGCCTGTAAATAAAGAGGGCAAAAGTAGAAAATCAGATTTATTACATACCAGCAATATACATACTTTAACCAGACATGTCTTGAAAGGCATTTCTTACTTCTTGTACCGGGTTAGGTATGTATCTAGAGTAAGCCGATGATTTCCAGCGCCCTAGTGACTTGATAACATGAACTGGAATGTTTGCACTGGATGCTGTGGAGGCCGCTCCTATGCGGAAGGAGTGGCCCCAATAGTTAATTGCTGATTTGAGGCCCAGCTGTGTAAGTAAAGACCTGACGTGTGTCATAAAGGTGGTGGTAGTGAGTACCGAACCTTGTAGACTGAAAGTGGTTGAGATGGTGGTTCGTTGTTATCCTGGGTATATGAGTCCAGTAGTTTGACGGGGCTCCACCTGTTGTGAGTAGGATAGTACTTAACCTCTACTGAAAGTGCATGTTGACTGGTTTTGGAGTGAGGCAGAGTCAAGATATAATAGTCCATGTGTTTTGTTAAGTGTGAATGAAGTAGGATGTGAGTGGACTGTGTTGTGCTGATGGCGGTAAATTCTCTTGGTCTCAAGAAACCATAAACAAGGCTACGTATATGGCGGTTTTAACGATGAGGTTTGTGTTGTTGGCAAAGGGTTTAAATCTAGTGAATTGTATAAGTCTTTAAAAATATGGAAATCTATGGGTAGCCTCTGGGCCGTACGTGGGGGTTCGGATCTCTGAATACCCCCAAGGATGTTCTTAATTGGTGGAAGGACACTTGATTTGTCTGGTTGTAAAGTTAGCATGTGATGTTGGATGCCTGTCAGATATGGTTTGATTGTGTTGTATGATAGTTTGAGTTTGAGGTGGCAAAAAGAAGCAAAGCCCAACCAGGATGTCATGATGAAAGGTTGTAAGATGTTGTGTTCAGAAAGGAATCTTTAAATCAAATGAAAGCTCTATTGTAAGTTTCCCGGGTATTAGTAGACAGTGCTAATTGGGACAATGTTCTGCTATGTTGCATAATAGCATCTAGTCCATTACTAGATGGTGGAATAGTGGGGTGTTCGTGGCTGTGAGTGCGGCTGACGGGAGTATTTGACGAAAAGCCTGGAAATTAAAGCGAGACAAATTGTCAGCAGCAGTGTTACATACACCTGGAACATGAATACAAAACAAGAGAAAATTATGACATGCAGCCAGCCAAGTGAGTTTCCTCAAGAATCTCATAATAGTCAGTGATTTGGATCGGCCTGTTTATAATGTGACAAGTTACTTGGTTGTCTGAGTAGCAACGTACAGACGAACCTGGCCATAAATGCACCCATGCCACGGCAACCGTCACAATGGGATATATCTCAAACAGAGCTGAGGTAGTGGAAAAACCCTCCAGGTCCTGAACTTCTGAAGGCCAGCTGCCCCAAAGCCATTCGTTCCTGAAAAATTGCTGCAAAACCTGTGGTAGACGCCGCGTCTGACCAAATGGTAGGTGAGGAGTCAGACAATTTTGGAAGGAACATGCTTTTACCATTCAAGGTGGTTAAAAATTTTCTCCACATAATTACGCCTGCCGTGGCTTGGGTATCCAGGGGTGACCTGTGTCCATCATGTCTAAAAGTGGGAAACATGTAAAGGAGTTGTGAGATGAAAGCCCGGCCTTGAGGTATGATGCGAATGGCAAAATTCAGTGACCCAAGCAGAGACTGTAATTCTTGCGGTTGCAAGTACCGAGTTGTATGTAGAGATTATGTTGATCAGAATGTTTTCTACCTTGGGCGTGGCAGGCTAGCTTGCATGAAGGTATCTGGTCCTTCAGTCTTGGTGGAGGAGACTGGGACACCCACCTGTTCGAATAGACTGATGGTTTCTTTTAGGCTACTGGGAGGTGAAATATTCTCCTCGACCAGTAAGAAATCATCCAGATAATGTATAACTGTAGGGCATCTGGCTATATTTAATAAAACCAGCATAGGGTTTCGGCGAATACGTCGAAAATGGCCGGACTACTTTGGAACCTAAATGTTAAACGTGAGCAAAATAGTAG